>NC_058524.1:487482739-487788307 GCF_904849725.1 Hordeum vulgare subsp. vulgare | reverse complement strand
TCGTTGGAGGACCATTGGAGCCCCAGCCCCGACCACCACTGAGCTTCGGCCAAGACGACCTTGCTGGAGTTCACCAACCACCAGGGTGAGCACCGCGACCCCGTGTCCACCGTTGTATCTGGATCAAGTGATCGAGATTAGATCACTAAAACGGCGAACCGCTTTCATCTAGTTAGTGAGCATTCACTTGTTAGCACCCGCACGCACGCCTCTATCCAACCACAACATGCCACGTAGCACACCTATTCGTTAGAGTAGTTTTTCTTTTTTTCAATTTTAGTTCTTTTAACATAAATAGTTCTGGTTTTAGTTTGCCTATAACTTTTATGTTTTTAATTGTTTTCAAGTGATTCTTTTTGCATCATGTCAAAAAATTTATGTAGTTACTGTAGATATATAGTTTGACCATGTTTGAATATTTTAACTTTGAATTCAAACAGATTTGATTAAATCTTGTTTTCTAAATATCTTGAGTTTAAAAATAGGTTTTGAGTTGATTCTTTTTGCTACTAGTCATTAGTGATCGTATTTATCATTAGGTATAATTTAAGAATTTTAGAATATTTTAAATTAGGGTTTTAAGCAAAACATATTCTGTTTTAGTTCTTTTTAGGTTTATGGTTATTTCTTTTGTTATAATTGTTTTTAATTTGTTTTCTTTTGTACTTGTGAAAAGTTATATCTTCTTTTCTGTTAGTTGACAGTGTCTTTTCAACAACAACAAAATTTTAGTTTTTTATTTGATAACATGAAATCAATTCTAGTTCTGTAATAAGTTGCAAATTAATTTCATTGCTTGTTTAATTTCCTATTTGAAAATACTTTCAATTAATATTGTTTTGTAAGTTTTACTTATGTTGAATTTAGTATTAGATGAGAAACAATTTGTATTAAAGTTGGAATTGTTTTCATTTAATTCCAGTTAACCTTGTTTAGTTCATAAGAAGAGTTTAACAAAAGCTTTTCAATTAGTTCCTTTTGCTGATAAGATTTATGAAAAAAATACTTTTTTTTTATCTTAGTTGTTTTATATTTTTGTTTTCTATTATTTTACAATTATAGTATTTTCTTTGTTGTTAAGTTTAATTGGGACAAAAACTATTTTGTGATTGTTGTATTAGAAGACTCCATAGTTTTTCTTTGAAATTTCTTTTGGATTCTTATTTGATCTTTATTACTGATTTATTGCATCAATTTTAATTATTCTTTGTTATTGGTTGTTAGGATGATTGCTAGTATGATTGGTTATGTGAATACTATGTTTGATTATATAGATTTCATCAAAGAGCGACAAATAGTTTTATCAAGTTATTTCCTGTGAGCGACATTTATCTTCATCAACCTCGTCAGGCAAGTTCACATAGATCATATTTTACCTATGGTTTTATTGCATTAGTTAAACCTCCTCCACCCAGGGCATGCAATGTAGGTACTTGGAAATTAGGTTCTTGAGTAGTATCTTGTGATAGGCACCCATAAACCCTTGTTACTTTGGCCGAGACGTTACTTCGCTATGCTTCTAGTTAACATGGTTTGGTTGAGTGTTTATCATGAGTGTTGTGAGAACTTAATAATCAAGACGTGAAGACTTCAAGACTTTCAAGACCGCATGATGCGATATATCTCTGGGTGAAGGATGATTCAGATGGGTAACCTGGGGAAGCCAGTGGATGACCCGGGATGCATTGGGAAGCGCCATGACATATTGCAGAAAGCTTCACCTAGACACAAAGATATGGATGGATACTTCAAGACCCGAGGCTTACCTGCACAACCACAATTCATTATGGGCTCTGGCTTGGTTAGACATCGTGGTGACTCTGGACGTCGGTTCTACGAGATGTAGAAGAACGGTAGGATTGGATGGGCACCGACAGTGTCCCAGAGGAACCCTTTAGAAGACCATGTTTTGATCATCCGGTTCTCAAACACCCTGAAGTGCGAGGACTTCAACGGAGGCGATCAAATCTTGGTGGGAACGTGTGTAAAACTCTGCAGAGTACTCAAACCTAAACGATTAGCTGTGTCCATGGTCATGGACAACTTGAGCAAAAGAAAGTGAAACTATCAGGAATTCTCAACACAAATAACTTAACGATGTGGGTGTTATTGATAACTTGGGTATGAGAAATGGTTGGTGGAACCTTCTCATCAAACAACCAACAATGTAGTAAAATTTTCTTTTACCCTCTCTCTTGTTGTAGGAAAAAATTGCTTTATGCAAAACTTAAACTACAACCCCACCTGCCATATATGCATATAGTATAGATGATATTTTCACCCTCTCTTTTGTGACTTGCTGGTATATTCAATATGCTGACCTACACGACTGGAACATCTTATGTTGCAGATATTTTCTACGACGATTAAGAGTACGATTCAGGGTTACGGTCTGCACTCAACCTGCCGTGGGTGTTTATTGGGACTCCACTCCCTTTGACTATTTCCGCTTAGATTTTTTAGGTATATATCAGTTTTACGTTATTTACATGTGATTGCACTTTGATATATACATTGATGTACTGTATGTGCTATCATACTGATCCAGGGATGGCATAGAACACACAGATGCATGACTCGTTTTTAGTCGGGTTGCTACAATCCTTAGGGGAGAAAGTTCTAATTTCTCTTAGAGACTATCTACCATCAAATCCTATTTTCAATACGTCTTCAATATCTTGGTAATTTTGAAGCTGTTTGGATCTTTACAACAGAGTACTCTTGTGTTATCAAACATTTGTTTTCCCGAGTGTACTTCTACTACTCAGATGCTCAAGAACCTCAAGGTAAGTATATGCATCATATCCTTGTTTAGGATGATCTCTTGTCTCTTGCACATATTGTATGCAAGAGTGAGTCTTGAACATGTAAGAACTTCATTCACATATGTTCGATGCATATAGCCAAGATTTGCATGAATTGTCTTGTCCTTTCTACCATGTGTCTACCCATGCAGTCCAAAGCAACTGTCCTTGAAAGGGATTGTACACATTTAAGGGGAGCTTGTACTAGTCATGTATCCTTAAAAGCTGACATAATATAATGCTTATCTTTATTTGAAGCCTTGATTGTATGTTGTCATCAATTAGCAAAAAGGGGGAGATTGAAAGTGCAAATGCTACCTTGGTGGTTTTGATAATTCATGACAACATGCATTATCTATTGGACTTACCCTTTTACCTAGTATATTTCAGGTATAATCCATAGATAGCCTTGGCCAAATGATTGTGAGGAGAAGCCCCTTGATGCAAGGAATGAAATAGGATTGGCTCAAGCTTCAATCCACAAGACTCTACATTTTACATTTGTGAGAAATCACCTTTGAGTCCATAGGAAAGACAATACTATTGAAAGGGGGTGAGGTATTATGATGAATTGGTTGCCCAAGTGCTTAGAGATAGACACCAAAAATATTCACTCATTCTCCCACAAAATATTTATGTCCAAAGTCAAACCAATAAAATCGGTACAACTAACTTTCATATCGGTGCCATCGAGATCAGTGACCAACTTTATGTTGAGAAAATTCCAAGAATCGGAATTTCAGGGATTGGAATCGGTCTCATCGAGATTTGGAGACTACTCTTGGTCATCATGTCGGTACCACCGATATTCATATATCGGTCTCACCAAGAATTTGAAAGTTGCCATATTTAGGGCAACTCGGTACCACCGAGATTCATTTTGGTGTCATCGAGTTGGGAAATAATGTTGTAACAGTTGGATTTTGGGGGATGCCTATATATACCCCTCCATCTCCTCTCATTCCTAGAGGAAGCACTCAGAACACACTTACACTTGCTAGATCCATTTATTTGGGAGAGAGCCACCTAGTCATGTGTTGAGATCAAGAGATTCCAATCCAACAATTTGAAACTTGATATCTAGCCTCCCCAAGTTGCTTTCCACAAAATCAATCTCTCCTACCCATGCCAAAATTGTGAGAGAATGATTGAGTGCTGAGGAGACTATCTTTTGAAGCACAAGAGCAAGGAGTTCATCGTTCTACCGCATCTATTACCTTTTGGAGGGTGGCACCTCCTAGATTGGTTAGGTGTCGGTTGGGAGCCTCCTTCTTCATGTTGTGGAGTTGAACCAAGAAGCTTGTATGAGCAAGGTGACCGCCTATTTCGTGAAGATCTGCCGTGAGTGAGGCTAGTCCTGTGTGGATGTATGCCATGGTGGATAGACAAGGCTGCTTCTTCGTGTACCCCTTGTGGGTGGAGCCCTCTGTGGACTCTCGCAGCCATTACCCTAGTGGTTGAAGTCCCCAGTAATGTGGACGTACGATAGCACCACCTATCGGAATCACGCCAAAAATCGTCGTGCCTTCTTTGCGTTTGATCTTCCTAAACTCTACTCCTTACTTACATGTGCAAAGTCTTTACTTTCCGCTGCCATATTTGTTGACTAGCATGTGTAAGGTGCACTAAACTTGTTAGAATTGCTAAAATCTGCAAACTGTTAAAATTGGGAAAAGGCTAGGATTTAATTTATGCAAGTAGTCTATTGACCCCCTCTAGACACCCCTTCTATTGATCCGACACGACTAAAGAGCGAAAATAGTCATAATCATGCATTGCGAAGGATTAACATTGAAAATTAGCATGAGTAGGATATAGACACTCTGAATTTAAACATCATGAAGGCCGCATTGGTTTCGAATCAACTACATGTTTGCACATGGGCCAAGTCAAACCGCTCGAATTACTCAGAGGAGTTTAGTATCCTCTCGAGTAATACCGCACATGGGCCACATTACAAACTTTTTAATGCATGTTTACACATGATATAATTTAGTATCCATTCCTAGCTCTTTAAGCATGGCATGAGAAACTATAATCTCTAATTTTCATCATAAATATGTCGACTCACAATATGCCGAATCAAGATCGAACGAGCTAAAAATATTTACAAAAACAGAAAACAAGAAGAGTTCATACCAGCTTCCTTTACCATGATCACTTTATCAAATATCGTCACTATTGCCTTTCGCTTGCACGACTAGATGCTGCGAACATAATAATAGTGCAAGTGTGCCGTGGACTAAGCCGGATCTGCAAAACAATTTATATAAAGGAGAAGATGAGCTAATATTGGCTCTTTTATTAGATCAACAATAATGCATATGAGAGCGAGTCAACGTTTTCATCGTGGTCTTCTCCTTTCAACGACTCAACAAAAGGAAGATGATTTCGCAAAAACATATCAAAACATTTTTGGAGTTTTTTTTTCCAAAAAAATAAAATAAACAAGGGAAAAACAAGAACGAGAAAAACCATTTAGATGGGAAAGCTCCCAACAAATAAGAGAATATTTTTGGGTTTTCTTTTAGTACTGCAAACTGATTAAACATGAAAGAAAAACCAAAAATAAGTGAGATATATTTATGGATTTTCAAAGTTTTCCAAACAGGTAAAAGAAAAGCGGAAAATAAAACTAAACATGGAAATACAATGAAAGAGGATGAACACCGATAGTTGATATGAAGTGTGTGAACATGAATGTAATGTCGGTGAGAAATACGTACTCCCCCAAGCTTAGGCTTTTGGGATAGCTTGGTGATCATCATCGGTAGTGGCCATCGGGTCCACGTGGAAAGTAAGTAGGCTCAAGCACTTGGGTGTCCCAAGCCTGAGCCGCGGCCTCCACCTCAGCCAACTCATTTTGGTAATCAATTATATACGATTGCATGATGACATATCCGTTCCTGGCATGTTTGTGTAAGTGCATCTAGTGCCCCTTAGTGATTTTGGTGTATTGAAGACTTATAGGTTAAGAAACTAATGTGTTTTTGAGTGTACACAAGCTCTATAAGTCATTGAGGAATTAGATGTATCCGATGAATGTCGACCCCTACAAATGAATGTCTTCAATGTAAGACTTTGATGCTTTCTTGAATACTTTGAAAATGAAGAAATTGGTGTGACCTTTGAAGATATTGATGCATGCACTATGAAGCATGAAGACTTTTGTTTTATTAGTTTTATTTCCACTTTTTGAGTCATAGGGAACACCATACGGTTAAAGGGGGTCGAGGTAATACTAAGGAAAAAAAATTCCAAGTGATGCTCATCTCAAAACCTAGATATACACAATCCTTCGATTGAAGCCTTTGGAAATCTCTTGCAGCTCAGTCAAGTTCTTTAGTGACACAGACGGAGTTGTTCTGGGCACTAAGGAAATTGGTCTAACTAAGAAGTTAGGATTTTGCTACTGCGAATTGCCTACCGTGATTAATATGACAGCCGTGAGGAGTTTGAGAGTTTGAATTCCGACCGTTGTTGTGCTTAGTGTCGGTGTCAAAGCCGGCTGATCTCACGTAGGGGTCCTAATTGTGGATGTTGGATCAAAGGGTAACATCAGACGAATGAGATGGTGTTTACTTAGGTTCGGGTCCTCTTGATGGAGGTAAAACCCTATGTCTTGCTCTTGTTATATTGATGGTGGAGTATCAAGTACAAAATCAATCTACCTCGAGATCGTATGTTATGGTCTAAACCCTAGGAGTAGTGAACTTAACTTGTCCTATGAACTAAAACCCTTCGTTTTATATAGATACCGGGGGTGCTAAGGTTACACAATGTCGCTTACAATCAGGAGGGAAACACGCCGACTATCACATGATCGTGGGGTGCGCGCCAAGTTTTCAAAAGAGTCTGGATTGAATACAACATCAGTTTATTAATCTCGAGTCCAATAATGACAATAGGATGGCCGAGGAGTCTGGCCCATAGGAAGGGCTCAGCGGACCAAGGACCCCTTAGTCCCGAACACCCTTAGTAGCCCATGAATTGGCCTACAATGTCGTAGTCTTGATCCATCATCTTCACGCGTTCACAGTCTTCGGCTTGGCGGGGTATGTTCTTCTCATCCTTATGTTTGACTGATTCTAGTTTGACTTACCCCGCATTCGTGATTGTTGAAGCATCGCCTCACCCACAAAACTACTATTCCTTTCGCAGGGTTAATCAGACCCCTCGATTCTTGTGCTCCCATGAGAGATAGGGGGTTCCCATAATATTTTCACAAAAACGCATCCGTGCAAAAGGGGGAAATCTACTCATTATATAAGCTACGCGCTATCCTAGAAACACATCCTATCCTCTCAACCATCGATAAGAACACAAGAAAGTCAGAGACATGGCGAGTGATCCATGATCTTCCTCGCACCCTCATGGCCCTCTCCAGGTGCCTAGGCAAGTTGTTTTATCTCACGTCTTTGTCTACGTGAACATGAAGTGCAAGGGTATCAACCAGCTCATATCTAGCGCCTTCCTATTCCGGATTAACCTCCGTTGACGGTGAAGCTTTCACGGAGAAATTCCTTGCTCCCCACAATGAGGAGATGGTATGTTTTGTTTCCTTCCTCTTATGAGGTTTAGGCTTCCCCATTCACCCCCTTTTAAGGACACCTCACCCCTGGGTCCATCCTTCACATCTCGTGTTTTGTTGACCTTTACGAGATGTTTCTGGGTTGCGAAGCCCAATTTGATTTTTGAATGACATTTTTCTGCCTCATCCTCCGTACCGAGGGAGGAACTATTTGTGAAGTAGGCGGTGCTGAAGAATGGCGCATTGCAAGAACTGAATATCCGGTAGGGACCCCAAAGGTAGCATCCGAAGAGTGGACCTTAGAGTGGTTCTATATCGAGGATGTTCCTCTATTCGATCATGTTCGGAGGGGTCTGTCCGAGTTTTTAAAGGCTCCTATTAAGAAGCGGTTCAATTGGCGCCCAAAGAGTTCTTCTCAACAGGACAACTCATAGGAGAGACAATTGGTTGCCAAGGTGAAATTATTGGCACACTTTAACCTCACCATTGTGTACGTGATGGTCGCGGCCATAAATCGATGTGTACAACCCCTTCAACAAAGATCCCATCCCTTGTGGCGATATAATGGCTTGAGTAATGCCACTCGGTATAAATGGGAGGGTCCGACCAACACAACAACATTGGCTGCTATATTAGCCGACCTCTTCAAAGGAGAAAAGGAGGATTTCATCAGTACGAGCACCAAGGACGGCTACTCAAACCGTAACCCCATTGAATGGGTGAGTATAGCCCTATTTTCCTAATTTGTATTTTCTTTCATAGTGATTTTTGCTGATTGAACCCTTGAAACTGTTTCAAACAGGAATGGAGGCGCTGGGTAGTGAAAGTTAACTGCCCCCTCCCCATTCGGAGAACTATGCATGGGACGACGATCCAGGATTCCATGATGATCTTGATACGTCAATTATTTGAGGATGGGTTCTTCTTTCAGGCGAGCATTGATGGCTTTGAGGTTACCCTTATAGCCGACTACCATAGAATACCTCGTTCCTGCACTAGAGGTAAAAAGAAAACATCTTCCTAAAAAGGGTGTCCGCCCGTTACAACCGCAACTCCTACCCAGAAAGGTCGTCGCTCCACGCGCCAAACACCTGCTAGCATAGTGCCTGCCGAGCCCGTGCCAAAAAACGACATGGCCTCTAAACACGAAGCATCTACAAGGGCTACCTCAACCGACCCCCTGCCAAAAGGTAATGAATTTACATTCATGATTTAAGCATTGTTTTCTGATCATTGGTAGGTATTTACACCTGTTGCCTCATTTTATAACAACCGAACACAACCGCTCTCCTCCGAAGACATCGACATGGTTGAAGTCAGTTGTCCCAAGCCAACACATCCTCCGGCGGCAGGAGGTAATACGGAGGTCCCTTCTATGAACCAGCTTCCACAGGATCCTCACGAGGTCTCGGATACTAATTAGAAGTAGAAATCTAGATGAACCATCGTCGCCGGAAAGAATCATTGCTCCACCCTGAATTTTCCGAACATGAGTTTAATGCCTTGAGTTTGGTGGAGGCACACCTCGGAGCTGACTGAGTAGGACTTGAGGGAGTCGCCAACCGTATGTCAACAAGTCTTAAGATATGTGTTAGATTTTGACAATCGCATACAAATCTCAATCTAGTAGCCCCCGATCCTTAATTGGTTGGTAGAGCCGAATTAAGGGTCTAAACAACATTGTTGACATGTTTTCAGGCCACGAGGGATGAAAATAAAAAGTTATCCGAAGACCTTGAAATGCACCGAACACAATTCGAGGTTGCGAAGGCCGAACTAGAGGAAGTAAAAAAGATCACAAGGGAAGCATGATAGTTATGATCTACGTTGGGTTTTCCGTGAAGGGGGACGAGTTATCGTAAGACAATGTACGAGTAAGTATTTCCCTCACTTGTGAAACCAAGGTTTATTGAACCAATAGGAATATCAACCGCAACTCTCTTTAGCAGATGCACACGAAAGAACAAACAACTTGCACCCAACATGGCCTAGAACATTGTCAATCCTCTTATCTTGTTATGGGCAAGCGACTGAGGTGTGTAGATAATTGTAGATAGCAAGATAAAATAAAAACAAGTAAATGGTAGCAAGGTATTGAAGGTTTTAGCAATATGTTGTGAATAGACCTCGGGGGCATAGTTGTCCCTCATGGTATCTCTCATGAAAAATAGCATACGGTGGGTAAACAAATTACAGTTGGGCAATTGACAAAAAAACGGATAGTTATTTGATATTCATGTCAATGATCATGTTTATATAGGCATCACGTCTATAAACAAATAAGCCGACTCCTGTCTGCACCTGTTACTATTACTCCACTCATCGATCGCTATCCAACATGCATCTAGAGTATTAAGTAAAACAGAGTAATGCGTGGAGAACAATCATATGATGTAGACAAAGTAAACTCAAACAATATGAATAAACCCCATCGTGTTATCCTTAGTAGCAACAACACAAAGACACATCTTGTCCCCTTATGTCAGCAGGACATAGAAATTCGAAAGGTTGAACCTACCACAATGCACCTCTTTCACTGAAGAAATATCGATCTAGTTGGCCAAATTATTTCAATAGGTCACAGAGAATTACAAAGCTATCATAATCATGCACATAAGTATTCACAGCAGACTCAAATATTTACCATTAATAATCTGAATGATAAATCCTCTATTCATCGGATCCCAACAAACACATCGCACAAAAGGAATTACATCATATCGATCAAAGCGAAGATGTGATGATCATTGTATTGAAGATTAAAGATAGAGAGAGATTGCTATCTAGGAACTGGCTATGGACCCGTAGGTCTGTGGTGACCTACTCACACATCATCGTGAGGGCAACAAGGTTGATGAAGAGGCCCTCCATGATTGACCCCCGTCGGCAGGGTGCCGGAACAAAGCTCTAGATGGCCTCTCGTAGGAACATAGACTCGCGGTAGCATAAAAAGTGTTTCAGGACTCCTTATGATGTTTTTAGGGTATAAGAGAATTTATAAGCTAGAGAACGGAGTGGGGAGGGTAACGAGGGAGGCACAAGCCATCAGGGCGCTCCCAGGCTATGCTTTGTTGGCTTGCTGGACCCTTGTGAGGTCTCGAGCCTTCTTTTGATGCTCGTTGGTCTTCTTTTGGTCGAGAAAAAATCACCAGCAACTTTGAGGTCAACTGGCCTTCGTTTGGTATGAAAAACTTGAAAAGTGAAAAACATGCAGAAAACAACAACTGGCACTAGGCACTCGGTCAATAGGTTAGTGCTAAAAATAATATAAATTGGTAAATAAATACCCCACAAGTATTCTAAAATGATAAATATATTAGCATCTGACAATAAAAAATTATAGATTCGTTGGAGACGTATCAAGCATCCCCAAGCTTAGTCCCTGCTCGTCCTTGAGTAGGTAAATGATAAAATATAATTTTTGATGTGACATGCTATCCATGATGTAACCTTATGCATGTATGTTCATTGAGAAATGATGAATTAAAAAATATTAACACAACAATACTTATAGGTATAAGAAGCAAAATCATCAGTCTTTCAAAGTACACGATTCTCAAAGATTGTTTTACCCCATTCATCTTATTATATTAGCAAGGCATGGCTCCATCGTCACCACATTAATACAAATGTCAAGCACCACAATGTCTAAGTCAGGCAATTGGATCGTACATATTCAATATGCTTCAACTTTTTATTGTTCATGCAAAACATGAGCGTGGACCATTGGACATAGAATAAAGGTGGAATAGAATATGGTGGTAGGTTTTAAAGGGGTAAACATGGAGAAGATAGTCTCACATCAACTAGGCATACCAACGGGCTATGGAGATTCCTATCGATAGATATCGATGTAAGGAGTAGGGATTTCCATGGAAATGATGCACAAGAGCTATAAGTGTATGAAAGCTCCACTTAAGCTAAGTGGGGTGTGCATCCAAGTTGCTTGCTCATGAAGATCTCATGCATTTGGGGAAGCCCGTCATCAGAATATACAAGCCAAGTTTAGGAAAAAGTGATCCCCACTAGCATATGAATGATATAACATGAGACTCTCTATATGAAGAACAAGGTGCCACTTTGAGGCACAAGTGTGGTAAATGATAGTAGCAAAGTTCCTTCTCTATTTTTCTCTCATTCATTTTCTTTATTTTTTTTATCATGGTGGGATCATTTGGCCTCCCCCATTTTCATTTCCTCACTACGACAATGCTCTAGATATGATTATCATCACACTTTTATTTACTTACAACTCAATATGAAAACTGATAGGACGATATGACTATGTATGAATGCCTATGGCAGTGTACTAGGATGTGCAAAGTTCTAGAATGGCATGTATCAAAAACATTATGAATAGTGGCTTCTCCAAAATACTATGCAAGCTCTATATGATCATGCAAAACATTATGATGATGAACGGACTAGTCATGTGAAGTAACGACGACATTTGCATGGCAATATATCTCGGAATGGCTATGGAAATGCCATGATAGGTAGGTATGGTGGCTGTTTTGAGGAGGATATAAAAAGTTTTATGTGCAATAAAGTGTGTCATGTCACGGGGTTTGGATGCACCGGCAAAAGTTGCATCGATCGTCAAGGTGAGAACGGGTGATGCACAGTACCGAAGAGCCTAGCAAATATGAGGATGTGAGATTGCATATGTCCATGGTGTCACATTAGTCATGAAGAACTCATGTACTTATTGCAAAGTTTTATTAGTTTTAACACAAATCAGAGTACTACTCGCATGCCCCGAGGGAGAGGGTTGGTAGGATTTAACCATCGCGCGACCCTAACTCAAAACAACACTAGGATTTCAACGAGGAATTAAAATGCTCACACATCATCACCACGCCCTTTTAAATTTTTTAGATGAACAAGAAGTTTAACATGTCTTAATATAGACACCTCTTTGAATTAATAATAATGCACTCACACCTTTTTTATATCACCACATCAATATCATTGACCCACAATTTCCCTATATGTGCTACATGATGGTTTTATTTATCACTCAATGAGTACCCATTATTTTTTATCTAGTCTTATGACCCATGAAAATTACCGTCACTATTTGTCTAGATATCAAACAAATATAAGTGAAGAATGAGAGAATAATATTTCTATAAAATCTACATGCCATCGTGCTCAAAAAGATATAAGTCAAGTACTAGAGCAACCTTTAAGCTCAAAAGATGTAAGTGAAGCACATAGAGTATTCTAACAAATTGTGATGTTGTGGTATCTCTCTCAAATAGGTGTGTTCAGAAAATAATGATTGTGATAAACTTAAGTAAAAGCAAACCAAGGTAAACGACGCTCCAAGCAAAACTCATATCATGTGATGAATAAAAATATAGCTTCAAGTGACAAACCGATGGATTGAATCAAACAGAGGGGATGCCTTCCGGGGCATCCCCAAGCTTAGACGCTTGAGTCTTCTTAGAATTTTACCTTGGGGTTCCTTAGGCATCCCCAAGCTTAGGATTTTGGTGCTCCTCAATCCTTTGTCCATCGGGATAATACTCAAAACATGAAAACTTCAATCACATAAAACTCAACAAAACTTTGTGAGATCCGTTAGTATAAGAAGCATACAAAATACTTTCAGGTGCTGTTGTAAGTTGATTATTATTTTATTTGAGCATAGGGTATTGTATTCTAACTCCTCCATGGAATATACCCTCCGATACAATCCATAGCATCATCAAAACAAGCAAACTACGCAAGCAAACACATAATTTGATTGAAATAGAACAATTTGTAGTAATCTGGAATGAACGTGTACTTTTGTAACCCCAAAAAATATGAAACACTAGTAATACATGTGGAATTGGTATAGCAATACTTTATAAAACATTCAGCTTAAAAATATGTTCCATCAAAATCATAAAAATTCTGCACTGGACGTGAAAGTTTCTATTTTTGCATAATACCAATTCTACTCATCATGAAAATCATCCCAAAGGCTTTACTTGGCACAATCACTAATTAAAACATAAAAAACAATCATGACAGAGGAAATAATCATCTTATCAAAAACTAACAGAAATAAATGATAACTATTGGGTTGTCTCCCAACAAGCTCTTTCTTTATAGCCATTAAGACAGGCTTGAAATTTCAATGATGCTCACATAAAAGACAAGAATTGAAGCACAAAGATAGCATCATAAAACATGTGACAAGCACATTTAAGTCTAACATATTTCCTATGCATAGGCATTTTATAAGCAAATAATTTATCAAGACAAGAAGTGTCTAGCATAAACAAGTAGAAAGAATGAAGCATTAACAATTTGAATATCAAGAGAGGTAAGTGAATAGCATGAAAATTTCTATAAACATATTTGACTCTCTCATATTGATTAAATGTACGATCACATTCAGATTCAACAATATAGCAATCATTTTTTTCAATCAAGGAACTATCATGAATCACTTTATAAATTTCACAATATTTGGATTCATGATTTTCAAGCAAGACTTCATAAAGATAATCTAGTGCACTCTCACTAGAAATTGTTTCAACATAAATGGGAATTTTGAAAAGATTAGCTAGAGGATGAGGATCCATTTATCTTAATATTTGCATTTTACATTTTGTTTTGGTGTGACAAAAATAAAGAAAGCATAGCTAGGCAAGTAAACTAGAGAGCAAAGATGCAAACTAGTGACAAGCAAGATAACTATTTTTGATTTTTTAGACCGACTAAATATACCAGCCAATAAAATGAGGCACAAGTGAATGAAATTTTGTGTGGAGTTACTTGGTAGTTGGTGATGATATTCCCGGGCAACAACACCATAAATCCTTCCTCATACTTGTGATCTGCGTTGGGTTTTCCGTGAAGAGGAATGGATTAGAGCAACACAATGTGGGTAAGTATTTCCCTCGGTTATGAAACCAAGGTTTATTGAACCAATAGGAATATCAACAACAACCGACTTCAGCGGGTGCACACAAAAGAACAAACAACTTGGACCTAGTGCGGGTAAGAGGGTTGTCAATCCTTTTGTCTTGTTATTTGCAAGCGAGTGAGGTGTGCAGATAATTGTAGATAGTAAGGTAAAATAAATACAAGTAAATGGCAGAAACATATTGAAGGTTTTATCAATATGTTGTGAATAGACTCGGGGGGCCATAGTTTTCCCTATTGGCATATATTATGAAAAAACCATACGCTGGGTAAACGAATCGCTGTTGGGAAATCGAAAGAAAATCGGATAGTTATGTGATATTCACGGAAATTATCATGTGTATATAGGCATCACGTCCATAAAAAATAGGCTGACTCATGCCTACACCTATTACTATTACTCCACTTATCGACCGCTATCCAGCATGCATGTAGAGTATTAAGTAAAACAGAGTAATGCATGGAAAACAATGTCATGATGTAGACAAAGTAAACTCAAGCAATATGAATAAACCCCATTGTTTTATCCTTAGTAGCAGCAACAAAAAGACACATCTTGTCCCCTTTTGTCACTAGGGTATAGAAATTCACCAGGTTGAACCTACCATAAGGCACCTCTCTCACCGAATAAATATCGATCTAGTTGGCCAAACTATTTCAATAGACTGGTGAGAATTATGAAGCTATCATAATCATGCACATAAGAATCATATAAGTATCCAGAGGAGACTCAAATATTTATCATGAATAATCTAAACATAAACTGACAATTTATCAGATTCGAACAAACACATCGCACAAAAGGAATTACATCATATGGATCAAAGTGAAGATGCGATGATCATTGTATTGACGATCAAAGAGAGAGAGAGAGAGATTGCTATCTAGGTACTAGATATGAACCCATAGGTTTGTCGTGAACTACTCACACATCATCGTCATGGTGGAAAGTTTGATGAAGAGCCCCTCCGTGATCGATCCCCCCTCTGGCAGTGTGCAGAAATGGAGCTCTAGAAGGCCTCCCATCAGAACAGAAACTTGCGGCACCATAAAAAGTGTTTTGCGACTCCTTCTAATGTTTTTAGGGTATAAGAGAATTTATAAGCCAGAGAACGGAGTCGAGAGGGCCACGAGGGAGGCACAAGCCATCAAGGCACGCCCCCAGGCCAGGCCCTATTGGCTTGTGGTCCCCTCGTGAGGCCTCCAACCTTCTTCCGATGCTCGTTGGTCTTCTTTTAGTCCAGAAACAATCACCAAAAAGTTTCAGGTGAACTCGGCTTCATTTTATAGGGGAAACCTGAAAAGTGAAAACATGCAGAAAACAACAACTGTTACTAGGCACTAGGTCTATAGGGTAGTGAACAAAACTAATATAAATTGATTAATAAATACCCCAAAAGTATTCTAAAATGATAATATATCAGCATGGAACAACCAAAAATTATAGATACATTGGATACTTATCAAAGCACATGGTGAGAAATTACTTTCAAAAGTTCACAGTTGCACTATTATCTTTCTTAACCAAAGTTTACTTTGTAGCAGCTGAGTCCATAGTTTAGTTGCGGAAAGATCTAGAAGCAGCCAAAGAATCGCAAGGATATGCCGAATCACATCACGAGGCTAGGTGCAGGTTATTATTCCGGAGTATTGATGAAAATAAAAGATTTGAGGCGGAAAACCAACAACATGCCAGCCAAATTGAGAGTTTAAAGACTCAACTAGCACATACCATTGACGAGAACTAAAGATTAAAAGATGGTATGTTCGGTAAGTAATAGTCCGAACTTGTAGGTCTGTGCATATACGATCTTCAACTGAAAAATATACCACTTTTATTTTAATCTCTCCTAACTGGACGTCTTGAAGAGGAAGCCATCTCATTTAGTGGTAACCTTCTAAAGGAATTGTCCATAATACATGAACGAGGGCGAAAGGCTATGAAGAGCATGCTCAAGGCACTATCACTAGTAGGGAAAACCTTATAGGTAGGAGCCTATTAGTAGCGCTAGAAAATAGCACTCGCTGCTGCTACCTATCAGTAGCGCTAGAAATAGGAAGCGCTACTGCTAATGTCCTTAGCAGTAGCGCTTGCTCGATTTTCAGCGCTACTGATAAACAGGGCCCAACGAGGCCACCTGCAGTAGCTATAGTAGTAGCGCTGGCCCTAATCCAACGCTATTGCTAAGGTCTATAGTAGTAGCGCTGCATTGCATCCAGCGCTAGTGCTAAAATGGCCCAACGAGGCCACCGACAGTAGCAGTAGTAGGAGCGTTGGCATGGTAAAAGCGCTACTGCTACACGTGGCTCTAGGCAGATTTTCACCCACACAAAATTAAACAGAAACGGAGAGGAAAATAGTAAAAAGAGAAGAAAAATAATAAATAGTTAAAATATTAAAGAAAAAAAATAATAAGGAAAAATAATAAAGAAATTAACGGTAGCACTGGATGTGTCCCAGCGCTACTGCTAAGTTAGCAGTAGCGCTAGTTCGAATCAGCGCTACTTCTAACTGCCCTAGGTCATTTAGGAGTAGCGTTGGATTTGTACAAGCGTTGTCGCTTATTTAGCAGTAGCGCTGGTACTAATCCAGCGCTACTACGATGTTTACTTACCCGGTTCCCAAACTCCCCCTCTCTATCCACTCTCCCTCTCCCTCCACTCCTCCTCTCCCCCGCTCCTGTGTCGCCGCCGCCGCCCGTCCCTGCGCACCCTCCACCTCATGCCGCCCGCCAGAGACCTCCTCCATCACCATCGCTGTTGAGGTGTGCCCTCGCCGGAGAACTCTTCTTTCTCGACCTCACACCGCCCGTCCCTGCTTCCTCTTCCTTGACCTCACGCCGTCGCCGGAGAACTCTTCTTTCTTCCCCGAGGTACACCGCCCCTCCCCTCCCACTACCATCGGCTGCGGATGAGTGCTGGCGAAATGCGTGCCACTAGTCAATCGCCCTCGACCTCACACCGCTCGTCCCTGTGGTGGATGAATGCTCAAGGGTCTTAATAGTTTGCTTTGGAGTTCACTCATCATTATCAACAACAACATAGATAGATACTTAGGTAGTAGGTATAGGTTCGGAGTTTCAATGTAGGTGTAGATCAGAGAAAAAAGGTTTCAAAGTTGATCACAACAATTTTTCTGAGAAAGTACACATCAAACATCGAGAGAATCGATTGATAAAACGGCTGAAACTGAAGGTGCCACAACATCTACAACGAAGTCATGAGGTGCTCCAAGAATCTGTACTAATTCAACCACAACCACTTCATTCACTTTGTCGACCACAACTACATGCTCCTATAAATATAAGTAGTACTAAAAAATGAAGTTCTATAGTCGAGATAATGCTAATCTTTCCTTATGTTCCGACTAGTTTCTCACAATGGAACTACCAGTAGGTGCAAGAAAACAGAAGAACCAACAGATATGATACAATCATATGTTTACTTGATAGGGACGTAATGTACATGGAAAAATTAATATGAGTAAGATATCATGAAGTGGATGCCAACATATGCTATGTTAATATGCCCATATGGTTGCACAATAAATTTAGCAACTTCAATTGACCCCAAGGAAAAGCAAAGTACCATGGGCGCTCTGAAAATGCTCAAACCAGGAAGTTAGTTTTTGATTGTGCTTAACAACTTGTGATTTTTTCCTTTGCAAATTCCGTATCTTGTACAAACTGCTTTAGTACAATTTTAAACATGCTATTGGAAAGTTTGGTTTAAGCGTATGCCTTAGCAGGGACGCACATGTTTGTTTTAGACATGGTTGTTTTATTATAGGCAACATGTCACTCTTTTGTGTGTGTTAGACATATGCGTCATGTGAGATACATATGTTTTATCAGAATCATGGCCTACTGCTTCATGTCTTATTCTTCTAGAATAGGTCAAGAAATTTCCGAGTGGCCTATGTTTTGCCAGAATGTTGATTCATTTCCATTCTGGAAAAGTTTAGGCGCTCCATATGTCCACTTTTTAGCAAAGGTCATACCGAAAATTTCCGTGAATTTCGGCATGACTAGTGCTAGAAACTAGGACATATGGAGTGTCCGGGAATTGATGGAAGGGGAATGAATCGACATTCCGACCAAATATAGGTCCCTTTTTTCATGTTATTCGGCCTAGAATTAAACTATTATACTTAAATACTCTTAGGAAATTAATATGTCTAGCCATGACGAAGCTGGGGGTTCTTGTCATGCCGGAGATGACTATTTTCAGGAAGCAGATGATATTTTAAATTACGTGGACCAATGCATGTTCGGGACGCAGGGTGGCAGTGAGACCAACCCCGACACCGACTATTCCCGTCGCCGTTGCAGGGGAAGCACAACTGACATCAGAAGTATTTCTGGCGCCGTTGCCGGGGAAGGAGAGATCTATCCAAGTAGGTCTCACAAACTCATCTCCTGCATTTACTTTTGTTGCCAGTTGCCTCTCGTTTTCCTCTCTCCCACTTCACATTTGCCGTTTTCATTTTCCTTTCTCTTTTGTCGTTTTGTTTTGCCTATTTCACTCTCTCTTCCTGCTCGTTTGTGTGTGAGATAGTCCATCAGTGGCTAGACCCACCACTCTGAACGACACCCCTGAAAATGGAGTTCTCAATTTCAAGCAAAATGAGGTAGAAAATTTGAAGGACGCTTGGTACAGGATTTGCAATGCTCAAACTAGATCTACTCGTAAGCAATCCACTACCGTCCTCCTTCGCAGTTTCTATTTTGGAATTTCTCCTTGGAATAGGTATATCCTTGATACCATTGTAGGCAGGAACTTTTGGGGAGCCATGCTGTTGACTCCTATAGAGCTATCATGAATTTGGTAGGCTCACCCCCTCTCATGGTTAATGGAACTATCTTGAAATTGGAACACGTGATCCAAAGGCTTGACGCTATTGAAAACAAAATTGCCACAATTGAAATTATTGAGGGTTTGGATAGAAAGATCCACAATCATATTACTCAGTACGGATCCAAAGTGGGAAACTTTTTGAAAAATTTAAGGGAGAAGGAACTTATAGTTAATGATTCTTCTAGAATTGGCAAATTAGAAGATGTCATAACCAACTTGGGTTCCGCTTTTGCTGATGTGCAAAATACTTCAAATCTCACTCTCAAAAAGACCGTCAAGCCTGTTTTTGTTCCTAAAGCTAGTGGTGAGTCATCCAATAAAGATGAAGAACTTAAGATGATAAATGATCACGCTACTTATGGTTTGAGCACCAAAGATGACTATACGTGATTTCATCACCTTTCGCCTAGCTAAGGGCGTTAAACAAAAGCGCTTGTTGGCAGGCAACCCAATGAATCTATCCTTTTTCTTTCTGTTTTGTGTTTTCCACACTTTCATAATTCTGTTATGATTGTGTTTTTGTGTTTCTTTTTGCGTTTGTGCCAAGCAAAACCGTTATGATTAGTCTTGGGGATGATCGTTTGGTCATGCCGGAAAAGACAGAAACTTTCTGCTGACGAAAAGAATTTTCATTTTTTCTGTAAGGGCTTTTGAGTTGATTCTTTTTGTTGATGATTGCTACGAAAATTCTTCAGACTTCCGTAATTTTTCAGAATTTTTGGAGTACCAGAGGTATACGAAATATACAGATTACTACAGACTGGTCTGCTATTAACAGATTCTGTTTTTGTTGTGTTGGTTGCTTATTTTGATGAAACTATGGATAGTATCGGGGGGGTATTAGCCATGGAAGACGGAAAATACAGTAACCCAACATCAGCATAAGTACAATTTAAGTTTGCTACAATAACTAAGGAAGTGGTGGTTTGCTTTCTCATACTAATGTTATCACGAGTTTCTATTTAAGTTTCGTGTTGTGAAGTTTTCAAGTTTTGGGTGAAGTTCTTATGGACAGAAAGATAAAGAGTGGCAAGAGATTCAAGGATTCCGTAAATTCCTAAGCTTTGGGATGCCCCGGGAAGGCATCCCCTCTCTCGTCTTCAATCCATCGGTAACGTTACTTGGGGCTATATTTTTATTCACCACATGTTATGTGTTTTTGCTTGGAGCGTCTTGTATCGTAGGAGTCTTTTATTTTTGTTGTGTCACAATCATCCTTGCTGCACACCTAGAGAGAGAGAGACATGCACTCACCATGATTTTGTCGAGCTTCACTTATATCTTTTGGTAGACAATTCAGCTCACATGTGCTTCACTTATATCTTTTGAGCTAGATACTTTTGCTCTATGTGCTTCACTTATATCTTTTAGAGCACAGCGGTGCGTGGCTTGGTAGTTGATATATGCTTTGAAAGTAGTCTCAAAAGGGTTAGTTCTCCAAAGGGATACAAAAACTTCCACCTTCATGTGCATTGAATAGTTTTGAGTTGAAGTTAGTTTTGATTCATCTCAATTAGTTTTGAGTTGTGGTTATGGTAATATTGAAGTCATGCTAGTAAGGTGTTGTGGATCTAGAAATACTTGTGTTGAAGTTAGTGATTCTCGTAGCATGCACGTATGGTGAACCGCTCTGTGATGAAATCTGAGCATGATTAGTATATTGATTGTCATCCTTTGCGTGGCGGTCGGGATCGTGCGATGGTTTATACCTACCAACCCTTCCCCTAGGAGTATGCGTTGAATGCTTTGTTTCGATTACTAATAAAACTTCTGCAACAAGTATATGAGCTCTTCATGACTAATGTTGAGTCCATGGTTTAGATGCACTTTCACCTGCCACCATCACTATCTTCTTAGTGTCGTGCAACTTTCGCCGGTGCACAAAACCCACCATTAGCCTCCCTCAAAACAGCCACCATACCTACCTACTATGGTTGTTTCAAAGTCATTCCGAGATATATTGCCATGCAACTACCACCATGACATGTGCCACCACGCCTACATTGCCATTGCATGATCGTAAGATAGCTAGCATGATGTTTCCATTGATGTCTATGCCATGCTAGATCATTGCCACGGTACACTACCGAAGGCATTCCATATAGAGTCATAGTTGCTCTAAGTTTTGAGTTGAAAGTGTGATGATCATCATTAATGGAGTATTGTCCCATGTGAGGAAATAAAAGAGGCCAAAGAAGCCCATTAAAAAAAAGAGGCCAAAGAGCCCACCAAAAAAAATTGAGAGAAAAAGAGAGAAGGGACAATGCTACCACTTTTTCCACACTTGTGCATATTAAGCACCATGATCTTCATGATTGAGAGTCTCTCGTTTTTTCACCACCATATAGCTAGTGGGAAATTTTGATTATATAAGTTGGCTTGTATATTCCAATGATAGGCTTCCTCAAAATTGCCTTAGGTCTCCGTGAGCAAGCAAGTTGGATGCACACCCACTAGTTTTCTTTAAGAGCTTTCACATACTCTTAGCTCTAGTGCATCATTTGTATGGCAATCCCTACTCATTCACATTGATATCTATTGATGAGCATCTCCATAGATCATTGATATGCCTAGTTAATGTGACTATCTTCTCCTTTTTTGTCTTGCAACATCCACCACACTCCACACCATCTATAGTGCTATAACCATGGCTCACGCTCATGTATTGCGTGATTGTTGAAAAGGTTTGAGAAAGTAAAGGTCTGAAAGAATTACTTGGCCAATACCGGGGTTGTACATCATTTAAATTTGTTGTGCATTGATGATAGAGCATAGGCAGACTATATGCTTTTGTAGGGATAACTTTCTTTTTGCCTTGTTATTTTGAAAGTTCATGATTACCTTGCTAGTTTGCTTGAATTATTATTGTTTCCACGTCAATAGCAAAGTATTATTTTGAATCTAATGGATCTGAACATTCACGTCACATAAGAGGAGTTACAAAGCACATCTATGCTAGGTAGCATGAAAGCATCAAATAATCATTCTTTATCACTTCCCAACTCGAGGACGAGCAGGAGTTAAGCTTGGGGATGCTTGATACATCTCAAACGTATCTATAATTTTTGATGGTTTCACGCTGTTATCTTGTCATCATTGGATGTTTTATGTACCTTTTATATCTTTTTTGGGACTAACTTATTAATTCAGTGCCAAGTGTCAGTTCCTGTTTTTTCTGTGTTTTTGGCTCTTCTCAGATCTGATTTTGGAATGGAGTCCAAACGGAATAAAATCCCCGAAATAATTTTTTCCCGAACGGAAGAAGATCAGGGGGCCTGTGGGCCAAGCCAGGAGGGCTCCTGGGAGCCCACAAGCCCCCACTCCGCCACCAGGGGGAGGCGGCGGTGGTAGGGCTTGTGGCCTCCCTAGCCGCCCCCTGACCTAGATCTTTGGCCTATATATTCCCTAAAATACAGCAAAAAATCAGGGGAGCCTCGAAAATACTTTTCCGCCGCCGCAAGCTTCCGTTTCCGCGAGATCTCATCTGGAGACCCTTCCCGGCACCCTGCCGTAGGGGACTTTGGAGTTGGAGGGCTTCATCATCATCATCATCACCCCTCCAATGACTCGTGAGTAGTTCACATTAGACCTACGGATCTGTAGTTAGTAGCTAGATGGCTTCTTCTCTCTCTTGGATCATCAATACAAAGTTCTCCATGATCTTCATGGAGATCTATCCGATGTAATCTTCTTTGGTGGTGTGTTTGTCGAGATCCGATGAATTGTGGGTTTGTGATCAGATTATCTATGATATATATTTGAGTCTTTGCTGATTTCTTATATGCATGATTTGATATCCTTGTAAGTCTCTCCAAGTCTTGGGTTTTGTTTGGCCAACTAGATCTATGATTCTTGCAATGGTAAAAGTGCTTGGTTTTGGGTTCTACCATGTGGTGACCTTTCCCAGTGACAGTATGGGCAGCAAGGAACACATTAAGTAGTTGTCATCAATGGTAACAAGATGGGCTCTGTCGTTGATATGAGATTGTCCATCTACATCATGTCATCTTGCTTAAGGCGTTACTCTGTTCTTTTGGACTTAATACACTAGATGCATGCTGGATAGCGGTCGACGTGTGGAGTAATAGTAGTAGATGCAGAAAGTATCAGTCTACTTGTTTTGGACATGATGCCTATAGATATAATCATTGACATAGATATCATCTCTGGTACCATTTCTGTAGCGACCCAACTCAAAACGAGTCATGCCTCTGTGTATCTGTGCCATCCCTGGATCAGTATGCCGGCACACACAGTACATCAATGTATATATCAAAGTGCAATCACATGTGAATAACGTAAAATTGATATATACCTCAAAATCTCATCAAAACAGTCAAGGGAGCGGAGTCCCAATAAACACCAACGACAGGTTGAGTGCAGACCGTAACCCTAAATCGTACTCTTACTCGTCATAGAAAAATATCTACAACATAACACGTTGCAGCCGTGTAGGTCAACATATTGAATATGCCGACAAGTCACAAAATAGAGGGGTGAAAATATCCTCTATACTATATGCACATATGGCATGTGTGGCATTAGTCTAAGTTTTGCGTAAAGAAATTTTTTCCTACAACAAGAGAGAAGGTAAAAGAAAAATTTACTACCATGTTGGTTGTTAATGATAAGGTTCCACCAACCATTTCTCATTTCCAAATTATCAATATTACCCACATCAATAAATTAATGGTGTTGAGAATTCCTGATAGCTTCAGTTGCTTTGGCTCAAGTTGTCCATGACCGTGGACACGGCTAATCAATTAGGTTTTAAGTACTCTACAGAGTTTTACACACGTTCCCCATAAGATTTGATCACCTCCGTTGCAGTCCTCGCACTTCAGGGTGTTTGAGAACCGGATGATCAAAACATGGTCTTTCAAAGGGTTCCTCTGAGACACTGTTGGTGCCCATCCAATCCTACCGTTCTTCTACATCTCGTAGCACCGCCCATCTAGAGTCACCACAATGTCCAACCAAGCCAGAGCCCATAATGACTTGTGGGTGTGCAGGTAAGCCTCGGGTCTTGAAGAATCCATCCATCTCTTTGTGCGTGGGTGAAGCTTTCCGCAAGATGTCATGGCGCTTCCCCATGCATCTCGGGTCATCCACTGGCTTCCCCAGGGTGCCCATCTGAACCGTCTTTCACCCAGAGGTATATTGCATCATGAGTTCTTGAAAGTCTTGAAGTCTTCAGGTCTTGATTATTAAGTTCTCACAACAGTCATGATAAACACTCAACCAAACCCCGTCTACTAGAACCATAGCAAAATAACATCCCGGCCAAAGTAACAGGGGTTGATGTGTGTCTACCACATGATACAACATCAAGAACCAAATTTTCAAGTACCTACTTTGCATGCATTGGGTGGAGGAGGTTGAAATAATGCAATAAAACCATAGGTAAAAATATGATCAATGTGAACATGCATCGTAAGGTTGATGAAGATAGATATCGTTCACAGGAAAATAACTTGATAGAACTATTCGTCACTCTCCGATGAAATCTATATAATCAAACATAGTATTCATATAAGCAATCATACTATAAATCAATAACAAAACAACAATTAAAATTGATACAATAAATCAATAAGAAAAAATCAAATAAGAATCCAGAAGAAACTTCAAAGAAAACTATGGAGTCTTCCATTACAACAATCACAAAATAGTTTTTTTGTCCTAATTAAACTTAACAGCAAATAAAGCACTAAAATAATAAAATAACAAAAAACAAAAATATAAAACAACTAAGATAACATAAATTATTTTTCATCAAATTTTGGTTAGCAAAAGAACTAATGGAAAATCTGTTATCCAACTCTATTTATGAACTAAACAAGGTTAACTTGAATTAAATCAAAAAAATTCAACTTTAATACAAATTGTTTCTGATCTAAACTAAAGTTAACACAAAATAAAAATTATAAAACAATATTCTTTGAAAGTATATTCAAATAGGAAATCAAACTAGCAATGAAATCAAACTAGAATTGATTTCATGCTATCAAATAAAAATAAATAAAATAAAATTTTGTTGTTGTTGAAAAGCTACAGTTAACTAACAGAAACAAAGTAAAACTTGTCTACTAATATAAAATAAAATAAGTAAAACAAAAGAAATAGCAAAACTCCTAAAGAACCATAACAGAATATGTTTTACTTAAAACCGTAATCTAAAATATTCTAAAAATTATGAAATTAGACCTACTAATAAATAAGATCACTAGTGATCAGTAGCAAAAAGAATCAACTCAAAACCTATTTTAAACTATAGATATTCAGAAAACAAGGTTTGAATCAAATCTGTTTATATTCAAAATTTAAAAATTTAAAAACTTTATGTCTACTGAAACTACATAAAATTTGTGACCCTATGCAAAAAGAATCATCTAATTTGGAGTTATAACCTAAAAGTAAAAGTAAAAACAAAACATAAACTTTTTGTTTTTTAATACAGAAACACAAACAGAAATTGTCAAACTAGTGAACGGGGTGCTACGTGGCGGTTTTCTACTAGCTTAAAGGTGTGCGGTGAGGGTGCTAACGAACAAATGTCCGCCACTTAAAACAAATCTTCGGATAGAGTCTAACTAATAGAAAACCTACTAGTTTTCTTAACTAAACCGAAGGGATATCTAGGGTTCTAATCTAGGACGTTGGCCCTAGATCTAACGGTGGAGGGACTCCGGCGAGTTTGCCGGCGGCCGAAGGTGAGGTGGTCTGGGAGGTGCTCCGATGGTCTCCTACGGCGGCGATGAAGACCAGGCGGCGGGGGAGACGCTTCAGCGTCGGTTGGAGGCATCGGCAGGGCTCGGGAGTGATCGAGGGGTGCGGCTGGGGCTCGGGAGGCTTCGACCTCTGGCCTAAGTCCGACGAGGAGAAGCGGGGTGCTGCGGCGAGGGGAGAGTGGGGGTTCGGGTACAAAAAGAGAGAGGGAGGCTTCTCTATTTATAGGCAGCCTTGGGAGGGTGGGGGAAGGGAAGGAAAGGGAGATCCGGTGAGCTCCGACGAGGTAGGAAAGAGAGAGGGAAGGAAGGACAAGACCGTGGGGGATTTCGGTCGGGCGTGGGGTCCACACGCCAGTGAGAGAGAGAGCGAGAGAGGAAGGAAAGGGATCGGCGTCCGATCGGAAGGAGATTCTGTCGAGCGGGGAGTCGGGCTGGCTGGCCATGGGCCATGGGGGCTAGTTGGGCCGGCTCAAAAATTCCCCTTTTAGAAATTAACTTCCTTTTATTTAAAACAGGAAAGGAAAACTAAATAAAAGAAAATCTATAATACTTTTATATAGACATATTATATATCAAAATTAACTTATATTCAATGCCATACAAAAATCTCATAAACTCTAATAATTGAAACAAGTCTACTGTATTAAATAAAATGCAAAGAAAACATTTTGAAAATACAAAAATGGATTCAAATTAATTTCTCTCCATTTTATATTGAAGGGAATCGTTTTACCCTATTTTCCATGTATTTTATTTTTGGAGAAAAATAAATTTGAAAACCACTTCAAAAAATTCTTTTGAAAAATAATATAAAATATTTTCAAAATAGTCTTGTGAGTTTCATAAGTCCAAAATAATTCAAATGGCCCCTAGTTTGGAGTGTCATATTGATCCACTCAAGATTTTTAATTAGGGCAAGGGGATTTGAATTCATTTAAACTTTTAAATATATCGAATTATGAATTAGATTGCAGAAAATATTATTTTCACAAACCACCTTCTTTCCAAGTCCTTTGTTTCGAAGAATTCATGTTATCTTCTCTCAGTGGTTTGGATTAGAGGAAGATTTGAAAATTCAAAAAGAAAAAGGGAAAGTCATTTTATCCCCTCTTAGTTTTAAAGTTTCAAAAGTTTCAAATTTCACTCAATTTCAAACAAGCATTCAAACAATCAATCGTTCTAGTAATTATTATAACATACCAAAATTTGGGATGTTACATTGTGTTTATCAATTACATTATGTTGCATATTATATATCGTTAAATTAATCAACTTACGATCCCGGTACAATGATCGGAGATGGCGAAGGACTGCTACACCATATTCATTGGGAGGGTTCCAGGAGTGTACGGGCACTGGCCAGACGCTCAGGCCCCGGTGGACAGGTACCCGGGCGCTAGCCATAGAGGGTTCGACAGCAGAGCTGAAGCAAAAATGAGTTACTTGAGGTGGATACTACGGCAAGAGACGGAGCGAAACCGATAGCTCAATTAGTACTACATAGTCGCGCTCTTGCTCTTACTGATCGCTCTTCTCTTCTACATGATGGTTTAGATAGGGATGATGAAACTTGTGGTTGTGCCATGACTTGTGTGTATTGCTACTTTTGAGATTTGATGATATTTATGTTGGATAATGATGATGATGATGATGGTATAAATGATGAGGCTACTTTATGTGTATGATGTGATGACAATAATGCATGTTTATCATGATATGATGAAACCACTGTATGGAGCATGCACAAATACGTCGGGGGGCACAAATACGAATTAAATTTTGAAAGCAGGAATATTATCAGTAGCGCTGGAAAAGTAGCAGTAGCGCTGGCTTAGTAGTAGCGCTTTATTTTTTCCAGCGCTATTACTAATGTGTATACTTGTAGCGCTCTATATTCAGCACTACCGCTAACAGATTAGCTGAGCGCGATAGCAGTAGCGCTGGCCCCAGCACTACTAGTAAGGGAAAACCAGCGCTACTTGTAGCCTTTGTCCTAGTAGTGTATGGCCGAATGAGAAGTCCACGAAAGGGATGGCCGAACTAGCTAATTGTTTCTAAGGGGCTCAACGCCGGTGTGAATTATTGAAAACATCAACCTCCGAGGAAGGTGCTCAAGAGGCATGGGCGATGGTGAAGACTAGTTTCACCAAAGTTGACCCTGAGCAATTTCCTCAAGTTGGGCCGGTATGGCCAGATGGTTAGGAGGTACCTCTCCACTTGGTTTATGATCATGTCGTTCTTGCCGCACATCTTTTGCAACAAGATTGTCGTCTTGACACGATAATAGATAACCTAGATCATACCTAGTGTGTGATTTTATGTAACTTAGTACTTTAGATCACCTTGTCCTCCATCCGATTTGTAAATGTTGTCTTAACCGGCCATCGACTTCTATCTCCTTTGATAATAACCAGGGAGTGTTTCGTACTGTGTAGATTGTGATAATGGGGAAACAATTCGTAGAACCAGGTAACCCGGTCATATGGTCGTAACAGACAAATCATAATATTGGAGAGGTGTTATATTACTTTCATTGTGTAAGAAACATCTTCCGAAGAAAATAGTTCCTCTATGGGTTCCTTTCTCAGGGTTTCTACACTAACGTAGACATGATAACCAAACATCCGCTATAGAGGGATGATGGTTATGTTGGGAAAATTCACCCCTGGTGATTATCACCTTATTATTTTCACTTCCTTTGTGCTTCACCAATTATGTCATTAAGAACCCTAGCTTTCGGCTTCACCTGTCTGAGGTACATATCCGGATAATCCGGTCGTAACAATCGCACAGGTGCTCCATTTATCCTTTAGCCGAACAATCGGGAACACAACAAGCTAAACGAAGGAGCCAGGCAACCCAACTTGGCCAAACCTTAAGTCAAATTAGTGCATATAATGGCTTAAAAAAATATAGGAAGGATGCATACATCATAGAGATGAACAAAAGAGATGCATAGGTGTACGATGGTCAGCTTGTACTAAGAAGCCCCAAGGTGTTACCGAAAAATACATTTTTGTGGACATAGTTCGATCGAGCTGAACATAGC
Source organism: Hordeum vulgare subsp. vulgare (assembly GCF_904849725.1). Taxonomy (NCBI): domain Eukaryota; kingdom Viridiplantae; phylum Streptophyta; class Magnoliopsida; order Poales; family Poaceae; genus Hordeum; species Hordeum vulgare. The sequence goes on along the minus strand of NC_058524.1, from coordinate 487,759,411 downwards.
CTGGGATATGCTAGTCAACCTTAAAAGGAAAAAAGTATACATAAAAATGGAAAAGTTAAAAGAAAAGTAATTAAGTGTGACTACACCAGTCTAGGTGTAGAAACGCCAAAGACGAGCCGTGTTCCATGGATTTGGTTCAAGGCAATTATCTGACGAGTTGCAAAGATGATATGCGCCTCCTGCAAGTACATCGTCAATTATGAAAGGGTCCTCCAATTTAAGTGCAAGTTTATCCGTCTTATTTTCCAGGAGGCGTAGCACAAGCTCGCCCACATTATAGGTCTTTGCTCGAACTTTCTTTCTCTGGTAGCGCTGAGCCTGGTGTTGATAAAAGGTGGAACGTGCCAGACCTATATCTCATTCTTCTTCCAGTGCGTCCAAGTCATCCTGTAGATCTAACTTGGCCTCTTTTCTCTTGTACATGCACACTCTAGGTGCGTCATGGATGATATCATAGGGGAGGACTGGTTCCGCCCCGTAAACAATAAAAATGGCGTATAACCCGCTGATCGGTTCGGGGTGGTGCGTAAGCCCCACAGTACGGATTCAAGCTCCTCTACCCGATGGCAATCGGATTCCATCAAAGATCGGTCTGAATGTGGTTTGATTCCGCTCATAATGAAGTCATTGGCTCGTTCGATGTGTCCATTGGTTTGTGGGTGGTACACAGAGGTGTAATCAAGCTTGATGCCCTAATTGGCGCACCAGTTATTCACTTCCTAAGATGTAAAATTGGATCCATTGTCCGTTATTATACTATGAGGGACACCATAATGGTGAACCACATCAGTCATAAAATATATGACCCACCCGCACTTGGAAGATGTTACCGATTTGGCTTGAATCCACGTAGTGAATTTATCTACCATAACGAGTAAATATTTCTTTTTCTTGGACCCCCCCCTTTTGAGTGGTCTGACCATGTCCACCCCCCAAACCGCAAAAGGTCAAGTGGTCGGTATCGTCCGAAGAGCCGTGATGACCCATAAGTATATGGGGTCAATCGTAGTCCTTTAGATAAGTAAGAGTGTCGAACCCAACGAGGATTGGAAGGAAAGGATAAGCGGTTTTTAGCAAGTAATTTCTGCAAGCATTGAAATAGCGGTAACAAGTTGTTTGGTAGCAAGATAATTGTAACGACTGACAAGTAGCAATAGTAACAATAGGTGCAACAAGGCAGCCGAATCCTTTTGTGGCAAAGGACATGCGAGAACACTTTCTTATAATAGGCAAAGCCTTCTTGAGGGCACACGGGACTTTCATCTAGTCACCACTTTCGTCATGTTGGGTTAATTCGCTTTCGGTATTTTGATAATTTGATATGTGGGTGGACCGGTGCTTGGGTGTTATTCTTACTTGAACAAACCTCCCACTTATGCTTATATCTTTCGCAAGCATCCACAACTACGAGAAAAGTGTTAAGAATAATTCTAACCATAACATTAAACATGGGGATCCAAATCAGCCCCTTACGGAGTAGTGCCTAGACTAGGGTTTAACTTCCTGTCACTCTCACAACCCACCCTCTAATTACTACTCCACAATGCATTCCCTTAGGCCCAAATATGGTGAAGTGTTATGTAGTCGACGTTCACATAACACCACTAAGGGAATCACAACATCCTTATCATCAAAATATCGAACAAATATCAACTTCACATGACTACTTGCAACATGATTTCTCCCGTAGCCTCAAGAACAAAAGTAACTACTCACAAGTGATAAACATGTTCATGATCATAGATGTATTAAATAGCATACTAAATTTGAACATATGATCTTCCACCAAATAAACCATAAAGCATCAACTACATGATGTAAACAACACTACTAGAAACACCCGACGTACCAATACGAGGTTGCGGTAAAAGATTGAGTACAAGAGTGTCATGCCCTTGATTTGGCCATACACTAATCATGTACGCAAATGCGTATGACGAAGCTCAAGAACTCATGTGAAGATATCACAACACAAATAAGAACATACAAGCTTCATATTACAAGGCGGGGGCCCCGAGGGCTCGAATACAAGCTCAAAAACACACGAGTCACCGGAAGCAACAAATATCTGAGTACAAACATAAAACAAGTGTCATAGCCCAAGTTTGCCTTGCTTGCCATTGCATTTCATGCATGCATTCCAATTGCATTGAATCTGGAAATGGAAGTGATCAAGCCAAATGAGTTGAAATTGACAAAAAGGCAATAAAAATATTACCTTAAAAGGAACCTGAAAAATGTTCCAAACATTTGGGAAAATAGTGACAGGGAATAAATTTGCCAAACCAAATTTTTAAGTCACAGGAGCTTATGACAATGAATTTTGATTGGATTAAATAACTGTTTGGAATGGAGTTATTTTGTTTTCTTTAAAATAAAAGTTTCAAAAATGTTGAAACTATTTGTGGCATTGATTATTTTTATTACTGTCACATAATACTATTTTAGGATTTTATAAAATGATTAAATGTTTTATTAAAAAAATCCTAAATCTAAATGCCAAAAATAAAATTAAAACAGAAAACAGAAAGAATAAAGAGAAGAGAATAGAAAACCTTACCTGTTACCTGGCCCAGGAAGGAGATGGCGCAGCCCACCGGCCTCTGTCAGTCATCTTCTACCTCTGCCAGAAGGCAGAGGCGAGACGAGGCACGGCGCCGGGCGAGCCAGCTCCTGCTTCGCGCTAGCGGCCCCCCATGCATCCATATCCGTCTGCGGCCACCACCTAGACCCCCGAGCTCATCCCCCTCTCCAGTCTCTCCCCTATCTCTCTCCTTCTCCCTCCCCCATAGATTCCAGCGAGGCCGTCGCCGCCGTCAGTCGCAGCCATAGCCTCAGGCTTCCCCTCACCTTCCTGACCGGCTCATTAGCTCCGCCTCGTCGAGAAGCTCCTCGCTGTCAACAACCCTGAGCTCCAGGGCCTCCGCAGCGTCGCATCGCCGTCTTCCCCATCTCCGGCCGCCGGCAACCTCGAGGCCGATTCGCCCTGCCCCGAGCTTCTCCTCCGTCGCTGTTGCCCCCTTCGGAACCGTCGTGAGCTCCTGCGCCTCCTCCTATGCTCTCCCTTAGACAGGTGGGCCCAGCCCTGTTTAAATTAAGTCAATCACAAAATTAACTAACCAGATTAATTAGCCTAATGACCCACTGACAATGGGCCCATACTCTAATTAGAAATAAAAGTTTAAAATTAAACCTTTTTTAACACTTGTGTCACTGACTAGTGGGCCCTGGCTGTCAGGTTTGACTTGGCCGGCCAGTTGACCTTCTCACGTGAGTGCTGATGCAATAATAGTATTTCTATTTATAAAATAATTCCAGAAAATGTCTAAAACTTCTAAAAATCATAGAAAATAATCTGTAAGTCCAATGAAAACAATTTATATATGAAAAAGGATCAGAAAAATCCAAAAAATCTGATTATGGCATTTTCATGCATGTTTGAAAAAGTTAACAACACCAAATAGGCAAAATGATGAATAGGGTAAATTTAATAAATAGTTTGGAGTTGGAAATTGGTACTGAATTGATTTCCACTTCAATTGTTATGACCAAACATTGGTCAATGCAAATCAGTACCTCAAAATACTAACCCCATGCATGTTCGAACAATTTGTTATGAGCATCAGGTCGAATCAATTATAAGGGTACTTGGAAACATACCCGGCTTGAAGTGATGTTTGGATCCTAATTCAAACCAACTTCAACCTAAGAAATGATAGCCACATTAGCCCTGCCACCTTTCATTTCATGTCTTGAGCATGCATCATAGTGTTGCATTTCCGTGAAGTAATTATTGTTCTTTCTTGTTTGTCGGTGTTGTTCCCCCTTGGTAAACGATGTCTCCGACGATGTGATCGTTGACATTGATGAAGACCCATTGCTATCTTCAAACGTGTCAGGCAAGCAAACCCCCCTTGAGCATATTGAAATAAACCCACTCCCTCGCTCCTGCTCTCTTTTACTGCATTAGGACAAACACGATTCAACTGTACGTGTTATCGGTAATTGAACCCATTCCTCTGCATGACCTGATTTTGTCACAGTAAATAGTTTAAACCACTTAGCATGAGTAGCAACTGCTTGAGCCTTGATGTGCTTACTCATCCATGCTTGTTTACAATGCCTGCTATGCTTAGAGTCGTGTCGGGTCTGATCCGTCTGGATGATGAATCGGAATGGTTGTGTTCATGTCCTACAGTGTGAGAGTAATGGAGTGAATCTGATTTGGTAAAGGTAGCGATGAGAGGCCATGTAGGAGTACATGGTGGGTTGTCTCATTGGGACCGTCCTTAAGAACTGAGTTCTGTGTGTGTTATCCAAGACAAGATACTACCACACATTGGGATACTTAATTGACCCTCTCGTCTTATTAATCGCCTAGATCTCTGTCCAGGAGTTGCAATTAGTTTCTGGTGTTTGTAGGAAAAGTGTTGGCGGCCGTGTTTAGCTCTGCCCGATGGGGTAGGCTTAGATACACAGTGGCACGGTGTACCAAGTGGCCGCATCGTTTGGGGCCGTAGAGCAAACCTCGGCCGAACTCCCTTGCGGGTTCAGTCTCAAATAGGCGATAAACCTGGACTAGGGTCTTGTGTGGTTAACGGTCGTGGCCGACACCCACGCCAGTGCTTCCGCTTGAAGGTTGCCGAGATGCATGACGTGCATATGGTGATAAGTGGTGGGAGCGTGTGTGAAGAAGTATACCCCTGCAGAGTGTTGTAATCTGTTCGAATAGCCGCGTCCTCGGATATGGACTACTTGGAAACATTACGTGGTACATAGACAATTTAAATGGATACTCTAAAACATGCAAGATAAGTGTGAGTGCTATGGAAGGCCTTCTCGTAGGGAGACGAGAGTGGATCCATAGTGGTGTATTGAATTGGTGAACATCTGGACTCGTGTGCGCTATCCCACCTCAAAGAAAGAACTTGTAGTTGTAGTACAGGTTAGCCAAGAGTCAAAGCTGGCTTGCTGCAATCAAACCCCACAATCCTTTCATTGAAACATGATGCATGGTAGATAGTTCTGATGTAAAACTTGCTGAGTACCTTTGTACTCACGGTTGCTTTATTTATGTTTTTGCAGAGAAGACTTAGACTCATTAAAAGGTTCTACGCGATGTGTTCGATGTTGACCGGAATAGCTTGGGAATCCCAGACAGAGGTCTGGCTCCTTTGGTAGGGTCGTAGTAGCTTTTCAGGCTCTTCCAGCCACTTTTAGTAGATGTCTGTACCCAGACATGATTTGCTTCCGCTTGTTGTTTGTATGACTTGAGTGTCGGGTCACGAGACCCCTATTTGTAATATCTTACTATGTTGACTCTTATGAGTCTTTAATAAATGCTTGAGTCATAGAGTTATGTTGTGATGCCATGTTGTATCTACACATATCATGCATAATGTGTGTATGTTTGAAATGCATTATATGTGTGGGATTCGACACCTAGTTGTTTGCCTTTAGTAGTACTCTTTACAGGGAAATGCCTCTTTGTGTTTCCATTGGGCCTTAGTAGCTTACTACTGCTCGGAACACATTGATTGACCGGCATGTATCCTTCTTTGCTGCTGTGTCTGTCCCCTCGGGGAAATGTCACGCGGTGTAATGGAGTCCTTGTAGCTTGCTACGACTCGTCTACACACGCTGATGACCGACACGTGCTTTGCTGGGTTATGTATGCTTGTCCTTGTACGGGTGTACCGCTTGGGTTTATAACTAGTCATGTCGACCCGGGTTCTTTGTCGTTTGGACGCTAGCAACATATTCATATACGTGAGCCAAAAGACGCAAACGGTCCCGACCAAGGTAAGGTGGCAGCCGTGGAGTTTACCGTGCGTGAGGCCGCAAAGTGATGTGATGTGTTACAGGCTGGGTTCTTATGACTTAGGATCGGGGTCCCGACAACAAGTCTAATGCCTTAGAGAAGGCTAACATAAATATACATAGATCGAACAAGGTGAGGCCTCCTGTCTATGAACCTCCTAAACTACTCCTGGTCGTCAGCGACTTCCACGTAGTAGTAGGCACCGTCTGGGTAGTAGTCGTCATCGGCGGGATATGCCAACTCCTGGGCTCCATCATCTGGTCACGGCAATCATATCAAGGGGTAAAAGGGAAAAAATCATCGGTGAGTACTCATCCAAAGTACTCGCAAGACTGACAACAGAACTATCCTAAGTATGCAACAGTATGAAAGGAATGGGGTTATATCTGGACTAACTGCAGCAACGTGAGAATAGAGAGAAGGGACTAGTCCTATCGAAGACTAGTATCTTCGGTGTCTTGTAGAATTAGAAGAGAGTAGAGAAAACCACAAATAAATTCATATTGTTACAGCTAATTTAATTAAGTCACGCCGAGAGATTCTTCCTTGACTCCCTGCGCACTTAGTTGTATTAGATCGGGATACAATTCCAAGTCTTCCTGTAACCGTGAACACGACAATTCAAATAGTTATTTTTCATCCCTGTTGGGGGTGCACCAAATAACCCAAAACGCTTGATAAACTCTGGTCAGACACACTTTCCTGGGTCATGCCCGGCCTCGGAACATCAATACGTCGCAAACCTACCTAGGCTTAATAGAGAGGTCTGCCCGCCAGTCTAAATCATAAGTGTGGAGGGGTCATGGGCCCATCACCGTTTGCAGTCCTGCATGATGCGTGGACGGCCGAGATCAGTCCAGGCATTTCTTATATAAGAACAATGCTTACGCAGACCACTTGGGCGCGCACCGCTCCATTGTTGACGTCTGAAGAGCTTCGGCTGATCCTATGATGTCGAGTACCCATAACTTGTCCCACATGAAGGTTATTGTGAAAAGGTCTACTCAGCTCAAATACCCAAATCCCATTAGCATTTTATTTAACACTGTGTCAACGATCAACAATCCACGATATGTGGTCCCATCTCCCAATCTCGAGGATATGTGGCAAGGGCCAAGAATACCCGGCCATGCCTCGTCACAGCCACGCGGAATCCACCCGCAACAGACCTTCCATCATATTCCCAGTAGCAAGGTCAAGTAACCGTGTGGCTGTAACATCAGAGGGATATGAGGTATCACCCTCGATGGATTGTGAACGATGTAATTGTGAAGGTGACCAGGGAGGAATCACCCTCGATGGTCCATGCTTGAGGTGTTGAACGAAAGAGTCGTTATCGGAGGTGGTGAAGGAGGAATCACCCTCCGTAAACCACCGCCGGGTAACTACACTATAGAGCTAACATCAGGAGTACGTAATGAGGTGTCACCCTCAGTACTCGATAGTGGCTCTACATCATCGTATAACAAGGGAGTGTGTGAGTGATGTGATGGGTCTTGGCTCGTCGATGACTTTATGGAGTCTTGAACGATAAAGCGTGGGCAACTCGGACTAAGGGGGTCAATGGGAATCACTGCTCCACCTATACTAAGCATTTAAAGTATAGTAGGGTTTAACAACAGTTTATCAAAAATAGGCTATGCATCAGAATAGGAGCAATCTACAATAGTACCAGAATCTAACGCAAGCATGAAGGAGAAAGAATGGGTGATATAGGAATTATCAAGGGGGTGGGTTGCTTGCCTTGTTGCTCTGCTACAAAAGGCTGGTCGTCGTACGGGTCAAAGTACTTGACAAGAGCGTGAGCGTCGGCATCTACTTGAGAGAAGAGGGGGAAGAAACAATAAATAACAGCACGCAGGTGCATCAAGATGCATGACATGGCAACATGCAGTGCTAGGCATGAGCTAACGCAATACTATAGGTCATGGACGGAGCGGGAAAATACCAGAAGATATTTCCCGAGTCTCTAGCCACTATCGGAGAGATGAAAACGATGGAAATGTATCTTGTTCGCTATGCTAGGGGCATGTGACAAACGAATGGATAGCGTATCCGGGTTTGACTCGTTTTTCTCATCAACTTTCATGTACAAAATATTTTCATCCGAGTTACAGATTATTTTATATTAACTTTTAAAGTTTTATTATTATACAGAATTAAACAGAACTGACTAGTGGGTCCTACATGTCATTTGCTGTCGATTAATTAAAACAATCAATTAACAAATGAGGTTTAATTAATCTAATTAATTTCCTTAATTGAATCTTTAGTTAATTAGGGAAATTAATAGGGGTTAATCAGGTCAACTAATTAATCATATTAATTATTTATTTATTTTATTAACTATTTATATTTTTTCGTATTTTTTAATAGCATTTTGTTTACATGGTCGTGGGCCCTTATTGTCATCCCGTGTTGCCGGAGGGACTAGCCACAACAGGGGGGAGGGGAGGGACCAACGGGCACGTGGGGTTTGTGGGCGTAAGACGGGGCACGGTACCCGGAGGCGTGGCTTGGGCACAAGAGCATAGTAGGCCGCAGGGTGCGACACGACGGAAGATGCGGGGGGGGGGGGGGTGGCTAGCCGGAGTGGTGCGACGCACGCGATAACGCGGCGACGGACCGGGAGGGGAGAGTGAGGTGAGGTGGAGGATGGTGGTCGCTCACATTTGGTCTAGGGGGGAGGCAATGGGATCGAGGGCAAGGCAAGGGAGCCGGCGGTGAGGGTCCAGCGAGGTGGCGGCGGACGGTCACCAGAGGGGCGACCTTCAAGGAGGTCCATCGTCGCGGTTCCCGATCCAATCGGGAGGGGAGGGGAGGGAACTGGGGACTGAGGGGGAGAAGTGAGGTGGTTGGGGGATTTAGGGTTAGGGGGGTGTATATCCCTGGGTGGTGTGGGACGGTGGGTTAGTTCGGCTCTCATGCCATATCTGTAGCGCCCCGACCTGAAACGATCAAGTCTCTGGTGTTTCTGTACCATCCCAAGATCATGCTGGTACACACACAATACATTAATGTATATATTCAGAGTTCAATCACACTGCTTTATTAAACGATATCTCATATCAAGTCCTTTATTACAATAATGTGGCCGAAGGCCAACTCATGAGATAAACATAAACGAAAACTAGCGGAAGCTTCAAAGGTAGTTGAGTCCATGTGACTCCAAGGGCATATCACCGAGCGTAGATCGTGTCGTCACTCCTGGTCGGAAAAGTACTCTGGAACATGACACGTTGCAGCCGTGTAGGTCAGCATATTGAATCTGCCGACAAGTCACAAAAGAGAGGGGTGAAAAGTATCATATATACTATATGCATATATGGCAGGTGGGGCTATAAGTTTTAGCGGAAAGCAAATTTTCCCTACAACAAGAGAGGGGCTAAAAGAAAAATGTACTACATAGTTGGTTGTTAATGAGAAGGTTCCACCAACCATTTCTCATACCCAAGTTATTAATAATACCCACATCATTAATATTATTTGTGTTGAGAATTCGTGATAGTTTCAATTTCCTTTGGCTCAAGTTGTCCATGACTGTGGACACGGCTAATCGATTAGGTTTGAGTACTCTGCAGAGTTTTGTACACGTTCCCCACAAGATTTGATCGCCTCCAGTGAAGTCCTCACATTTCAGGGTGTTTGAGAATCGGATGATCAAAACATGGCCTTCCAAAGGGTTTCACGATAGTTTCAGTTTCAGTTTGTTTTTAAATTTTTTTCTTTTTATTCTTTTCTATTCTATTTAATTTTCGCGCAAATTAGCCTTAACAAAAATGTGTGACTTGTTTTAGTAATTCACATGCAATATTCTCCACCACCACAAAATTATTCGGACCCATTTGAATCTGTTTGATTTGTTCATGAATTTTAAAATAGGAAATTAAGTTGCAATATGGCTCTGTTTTCAGTGGTGGGGTCAACACTTGTAGGTTGGTGATGTTGTTTTGCTCAATAACAATAGTTGTGGATTTTTATGACAAGTGTGCAACATTTTTCCATTGTTGTTTCAGGTTTTATTTTGTCATAATAAAATTCAATGGCTTTAGGTGGTCGAATTGGAAATGAGATATGAAATTCAAAGTGATCAAGCACTGTTTTGCAAAATGCTTTAGCTTAATCAAGGTGATTACTGGAGCTTGATTACAGGGGTTACTGTAGCATAATCCGGGGATGTCACAAACAGATGAACTAGGGTTTTGAGAGGAGATGGTGCTGATGAAGATGTGTATGAAGATTGGCCTCTCCAAGATGAGAGGTTCGTTGGTGACGACGATGGACTCGATTTCCTCTTCCGGGTTGGAAGTTCCTCTAGCAAAATCACTCTGTTGGAAGGAATAAGTCCCCCTGCCCAGGTTCCGCCTCGAGACGGTGGCGCTTCATCCCAAAAGTCCCACCCTTAATTTTTTAGGGTAAAAGGAGTTTTATACGAGAAGATGATCGCTAGAGGTGGGTGCCCACTAGACATCAGGCCACGCCACGGGGCCTCGACCGCCCTGGTGTCTAATGGACACCTGGGTATCCTTCCCATGTGTTTCTTAGTTTCCTAATTTTTCTAATATTCCAAAGCTGACAAAAATATTTTTGTGGATTTTTCTGAGCCGTTTACTTACCGTATCACATACCTCTTCCTTTTAAGTGCTCACGAGTGTTGTGGAAGGTCTCCCTAATGTGCTCCTCCAGTGTCATGGGTTGGAAAATATTTGTTTCAAAATTAATTGGTGTACCTGAAATATAGTGCTTTATTCTTTGTCCATTGACCACCTTCGGGTTAGTGCCTTCCGCACTATTGATCTTGATGGCTTTAGACCGATAAACTTCTCCGATGATATATGGTCCGTCCCATTTGGAGAGATGTTTTCGTGCAAAAAATCTAAGACGCGAATTGTACAATAGAACATATTCTCGAACTTTTAATTCTCGCTTTTGGATTCTTTTGACATGCCATCTTTTACATTTTTCTTTCAATAGTTTGGCATTTTCATAAGCTTGGGTTCTCCATTCATCTAACGGGCTAATATCAAATAACCTATTTTCGTGAGCAAGTTTGAAATCATAGTTGAGTTCTTTAATTGCCCAATAAGCTTTATGTTCTAACTCAAGAGGTAAATGCCAAGCTTTCCCGTAAACTATTTTGTAAGGATACATACCCATATGATTTTTATAAGCTGTTATGTAGGCCCAAAATGCATCACCTAATTTATTAGACCAATTCTTATGGGGCCTATTGAAAGCCTTTTGCAATACTAATTTTATTTCTCTATTGGTTAATTCTACTTGACCACTAAACTGAGGATGATAGGGAGATGCAATTATCTGCTTAACATCATATCTATCAAGCAACTTACAAAAAGCACCATGAATAAAATGTGAACCAACATCAGTCATTAAGTATCTAGGGACTCCAAAACATGGGAAGATAACTTCCTTAATCATTTTAATAGAGGTGTTATGATCGGCACTATTGGTTGGAATAGTTTCTACCCATTTATTGGCATAATAAATAACAAGCAAAATATGTGTATACCCATTATAGGAAGGAAAATGTCCCATATAATAAAATCCCCAAACATCAAATGGTTCAATAACAAGTGAATAATTCATAGGTATTTCCTGACGTCTACTTCTATTACCAATTCTTTGACATTCATCACAAGAGATGACAAACTTACGAGCATCTTTGAAAAGAGTAGGCCAATAAAATCCAGACTACAATACCTTGTGTGCAGTTCTATCTCCCGCATGGTGTCCACCATACGCCTCGGAGTGACACTACCGAAGGATATGTTCCTGTCCATGCTGAGGTATACAACATCTAATAATACCATCTAGTCCATCTTTATAAAGGTGTGGGTCATCCCAAAAGTAATTTCTTAAATCAAAGAATAATTTTTTCTTTTGTTTATAGATGAATCTAGGTGGTATGTATTTAGCAAAAATGTAATTATCATAATCAGCAAACCATGGTGTGTTATGAGAAACATTGACCACAGCTAGTTGTTCATGAGGAAAGCTATCATCAATAGGTAGTGGGTCATCAAGAACATTTTCTAACCTAGAGAAGTTATCAGCTATGGGGTTCTCAACTCCTTTCCTATCAATGATATGAAAATCAAATTATTGTAGCAAGAGAACCCACCTAATAAGTCTAGGCTTAGCATCTTTTCCATAAGACATTTAATAGCAACATCATCAGTGTGAACAATTATTTTAGAGCCAACAATGTAAGATCTAAATTTATCACAAGCAAATACAACTACTAAGAATTCTTTTTGAGTGGTAGCATCATTTCTCTGGGAACTATCTAGAGTTATACTAGCATACTGGATAACATTTAATTTGTTATCAACTCTTTTTCCTAGAACAACACCAATAACATAATCACTAGAATCACACATAATTTCAAAAGGCAAGTTCCAATAACGCAGTTGAACAATAGGTGCAGAAGTTAAGGCTTTCATAACTGTTTCAAAGGCCTCTACATAATCATCATGAGAAATGAATGGAACATCCTTTTGTAATAAGTTAATAAGACGCCTACATTTTTTAGAGAAGTCTTTAATAAACTTCCTATAGAAACCAGCATGGCCAAGGAAATTACAGATACCTTTAATATCTTTCGAACATGGCATCTTCTCAATTGCATTAACTTTAGCCTTATCCACCTCAATACCTCATTTGGAAATTTTCTGACCCAAGACAATACATCCATTTACTGTAAAGTGGCACTTCTCCAAACCCAAGACAAGGTTAGTTTTCTCACATCTATGCAAAAGTCAATCAAGGTTGCTTAAGAAATCATTAAAAGAATTTCCATAAATGGAAAAATCATCCATGAAGACCTCAACAATCTTTTCACAAAAATCACAGAATATAGGACTCAGACATCTTCGAAAGGTAGCAGGTGCATTGCATAATCCAAAAGACATACATCTATAAGCATAGGTTCCAAAAGGACAAGTAAAGGTAGTTTTCTCTTGATCTGGTTGTGACACAAGTATTTGAGAGAATCCAAAATAACCATCTAGAAAGCAAAAATGTGTGTGCTTCGATAATATGTCTAGCATTTGGTCTATGGAAGTTAAAGGATAATGATCTTTTCAAGTAGCTTTGTTCGATTTTCTAAAATCAATTACCATTCTATAGCGAGTCACGATTCTTTGTGGAATGAGTTAAATTTTATCATTAGGAACAACAGTAATACCTCCTTTCTTAGTTACACAATGAACGAGACTAAGCCATGTACTATCAGCTATGGGATAAATTATACGTTCTTCCAGAAGCTTTAATATTTCATTTCTTACCACTTCTTTCATTTTGGCATTCAGTCTTCATTGGTGATCAACAACGGGTTTAGCATCTGGTTCCATACTAATATTGTTCTGATAGAGAGTGGGACTAATTCCCTTAGATCATCAAGAGTATACCCAATAGCACTTCGGTGCTTCCTTAAAGTTTTTAACAATATTTCTTCTTCATGCTCTGTAAGGTTAGCACTGATAATAACATGATATATCTTCTTATAAGAATATTCCAAAGTTTCATGTAATTGCTTTAATTCAAACACGGGATCACCCTTGGGTGGAGAAGGACCCCCTAGAGTTTCAACATGCAAGTTGTGTTTAAGGATAGGCTTTTGCTCAATGAAAATATTATATAGTTAATTTCTTTCATGCATATGCATATCATTTTCATGGTATAGCAAATATTGTTCTAATGGATGAGTAGGAGGAATGGCAATGGAAGCGAGATCAATTACTTCATATTTACTAGGCAATTCTTTGTCATGGGGTTACATACTAAACTTGGAGAAATGAAACTCATGAGACATGCCACCAAAATTAACACTGACATTTTCATTTTTGCAACCTATTTGAGCATTGACAATGTTCAAGAAGGTTCTACCAAATATTATGGGAAACAATTATCTTGTGGCGAGCCAAGTACTAGAAAATCTCTAGGGTATTTTACTTTTCCACACAAGACTTCAACGTCTCTAACAATCCCAAGTGGTGTGATAGTGTCTCTATTAGCAAGTTTAACTGTAACATCTATGTCTTCTATTTCAGCGGGTGCTATCTCATGCCTAATTTCTTGATATAAGTTAAAAGGGATAGCACTAACACTAGCTCCCATATCACATAAACCATGATAGCAAGGATCTCCTATTTTCACTAAAATGACAGGCATGCCAACAAGAGGTCTATTCTTATCTTTAGTGCCCATCAATATTGTCTACCAAGAGATCTTTAACCATAGGAGTACTAGGTTCTACCTTGATTTCTCAGAGGGTTTGGTTGTTCTAAAATAACTTTTGTTAACCACAATTGAAGTTTTAGCATGTTCCTTTATACTAACAAGGAAAGGTGGTTCCATAATATAAGGTGTAGGCACAACCGAGTCAACATTGTAAATGATAGTTTCAGCCTCAACTTTAATTGGTTCTTCAATTTTTTCTTTAATACATGGATAACATTTAAACCATTTCTACTTAGGGAGATCAATATGAGCAGCAAAGATTTCACAAAATGAGGGTACTATCTAAGAGTCAAGGCCATACTTAGTGCTAAAATCATTGAAAGCATCGGTATTCATAGTCCTTTCGATAAGTAAGAAATGACAAGCAATTTTCAGCAAGGTAATTTCTGTAAGCACTGAAATAGCGGTAACAAGTTTTTTTGTTAGAAAGATAATTGTAACGAGTGACAAGTAGCAATTGTAAAATTAGGTACAGCAAGGTAGCCTAGTCCTTTTATGGAAAAGTACGGGTTAGAACAATTTCTTATTATAGGCAAAGCATTCTTGAGGGAACACGAGAGTTTCATCTAGTCACTTTCATCATGTTGGGTTAATTCACGTTTGATATTTTGATAATTTGATATGTGGGTGGACCGGTGCTCGGGTTCTGCTCTTACTTGAACAAACCTCCCATTTACTATTAACCCTCTTGCAAGCATCCGCAACTACGAGAGAAGTATTAAGAATAAATTCTAACTATGACATTAAACATAGGGATCCAAATCAGCCCCTTACGGAGTAGTGCCTAGACCGGGGTTTGAGTTTCTATCACTCTCGCAACCCACCCTCTAATTAGTAGTCCACAATGCATTCCCTTAGGACCAAATATGGTGAAGTGTTATGTAGTCGACGTTCACATATCACCACTAAGAGAATCACAACATTCATATCATTAAAATATTGAACTAATAGCAACTTCACATGACTACATGCAACATGATTTCTCCCATGGCCTCAAGAACAAAAGTAACTACTCAAAAGTGATAAACATGTTCATGATCAGAGAGGTACTAAATAGCATAATGATCTTCCACCAAGTAAACCATAAAACATCAACTACAAGATGTAATCAACACTACTAGACACACCCCAGGTACCAATCCGAGTTTCCGGTATAAGATTGAGTACAAGAGATGAACTAGGGTTTTGAGAGGAGATGGTGCTGATGAAGTTGTTGATGAAGATTGGCCTCCCCAAGATGAGAGGGTTGTTGGTGATGATGAAGGCCTCGATTTCCCCACATGGGAGGGAAGTTCCTCCGCCAGAATCGCTCTGCCATTGGGCAAAAGTGCTCCTGGCCAGGTTCTGCCTCGAGACGGTGGTGCTACGTCCCAAAAGTGCCCCCCCTTAATGTTCTATGGTAAAAGTAGTTTTATACCAGAAGATGATCGTCAGAGGTGGGCCAGGGGGCCCACTATACATCAGGCCACACCCGGGAGCCTTGCGCACCCTGGTGTCGAGTGGGTGCCTCGTAGGCCCCCTCCGATACTTCTTCGCTCCAGTATTTTTTATTTTTTATTAAATATCTATGTAAATTTTCAGACCAATTGGAGCTATGCAGAATATGTATCTCTTACGTAGCTTTTTCAGGCATAGAATTCCATCTGCCCGCATTCTCCCACATGATATAAACCTAGCATATTATGAGAGAAAAGGCATCAGAATTACTCCACCAAGTGTCAAAATGCATAAAACACTATAAAAAGAGTAACAAAACATTATGAAAAATGGACGTATCAACCCCCTCAAGCTTAGACCTCGCTTGTCCTCAAGTTAAAGCCGATAATTAAAATCATGACCACATGCTTTGTGAGAAAGTTGTCGATAAAAACAAAATACGGACATAGCAACATCATGCTAATTATTATAACAAAAAATAAAACTTCATAAATACTTTATCACAACATTTTCATCATATAACTTTCATCATAAAGGCTTCTTATAAACAAGTTGCAATTCATCACAACATCGAAGTATGAGGCATAAAATCTATTGAAAACTAACAAACTATGTTCTTAGTCAACTTTGTAACACAATTCATCTTATTTTCAAGAAGCGTCACATATCAGAGGTTTTAAGCAAGTCTACACACTCAACCATCATTTAATCTTCTATGATTTGTAACACTCACCAATGCATATGAGAAAAATGTTTCAACAGGACATAGAGAAAGGCACGAGCTTATAGTGTTGCCTCTAAATGTATTCACCTCAAGGGTGATGTCAACAATAATAACTCATGACCACCCATACTCAGCTGGATATATATGTTTAGATCTTTCCCCACCACATGATGCTTGCCAAAGGGGATATAAAGGAAGTATAGGAAAATAATTTGACTCTTGCACAAAAGAAAATACATGAAGGTACAAGATATGACCTTCGCAAAGGGAAGCACAGGTTGTCGTGCGCTTTTTGGTTGTATGCTAAATCTCTTAGTGCAAAGAAACGTCATGTTATATTGCCCCTTGTGATGGAAAAATTTATTATCGTGATCACAAGTTTGTACAACGCTTAATTTACCTTACACTAAATAATCAAACATGTTTAGAAGCAATTTTTATTGCTTTGTGCATCGATGACAACTTACTTGAAGGATCTTGCGAAATCCATAGGTAGGTATGGTGGACTCTTGAAACATGGATTTGGGTTTAAGGTATTGGATGCACAAGTAGTATGTCTACTTAGTGCATAGTTTTGGCTAGCAAAGGTATTGGGAAAGAACCACATGTTAGAGGATCTATAACAATATAACTTGTATGTGAATATGAACAAGCATAAATCATTACGTTGTCTTCCTTGTCCAATGCCAACAGTTTTGGCATATTATAATTAATGGGAGCTCATAGTCATAAAAGATGTCAAGGATAGTGTATATGCATGCAAATCTCCTCTTCCCTTATTAATTCTTTCATGTTTTGCATAACTGACCAATGCTATGTTTGTCAACATTCAACAAATTTTACCACTTATCCTTTTCTTTATGTGATGTCACTACTTACTATAAGATTGGTATATGATCTTTTCCATTTTTTTCCTTTATTTTGATTGCAGGAATAAAGTAAAGAAGCAAAAACTCAAAATAACTTTATTATATATCTATCACTCGATTACATAGATATGTAGATAGATCACGGAACTAGCACTGACAAGAAAAAGATTGAACTAAACTTTTGTTTGACTAAATTTCAAAATAGCTAAAGATTAAACTAATATGGATAAAGATAAATAAGAGTGATGGTGATACGATACCGGGACGCCTCCCCCAAGCTTGGCACAAGCCAAGGAGAGTGCCCATACCCGTGTACTCAAGTCTCCTTCTTTGGTGGTGAAGATGGAGGTGGTGGTGTGTTTTGCTTCTCCAACTTACGTCGGAGGTTGAAGTTATCCTCCCTCAGACCCTCATTGTCCAACTCCAGCTTTAAT
This sequence comes from Hordeum vulgare subsp. vulgare, assembly GCF_904849725.1. Classification (NCBI taxonomy): domain Eukaryota; kingdom Viridiplantae; phylum Streptophyta; class Magnoliopsida; order Poales; family Poaceae; genus Hordeum; species Hordeum vulgare. The sequence continues at coordinate 487,741,864 of NC_058524.1, read as the reverse complement.
ATCTTTTCACATAAGGCCGCTTTGCTCTCCTGTAGAAAACAGGATAGGATAAATTGGACCTTAGGTGTGTACTTGTTGGGGAGGCTTGACTTCTTAAATTCCATGTGCATATCTCCGGATTGAGGCAGTGGATCTTCCTATTCCTCTAAGCTCTCCCCCTTCGCTTCCTTCATATCCACGTCTTCCTTCTTTGTAGTCCAACCATAGTGGTCCACCTCTCCGTAGACCTTAGGGTTCGCAACGAAATTAGCGAGGTAGCTCTCTCCCTCCGAATCTGGAGACGACATAATTTTCAGATCTGCCAACAAAAATAGAGGATTTCTCTGTGGTACTCGGATCAAATCATCAAGAGATATATAGAGAGAGAGAGAGAGAATTTTTATATGAGAGAATACGTGTCCCACAAGAAAACGGAGCCACGGAGGTGCACAAGGGGTCCACTAGACATCAGGCAGCGCCAGGGGGGGCTGGAGCGCCCTGGTGTCTAGTGGACACCTCGGTTGCCTTCCCGTGTGTTTCTCAGTTTCCTAATTTTTCTAATATTCCAAAACGGACAGAAAATATTTTTGCATATTTTTCTGAGCCCGTTTACTTACCGTATCACAGACCTCTTCCTTTTAAGGCCTCTGGAGTGTTCTGGAAGGTCTCCTTAATGTTCTCCTCCGATGTCATCGTTTGTGAAATATTGTTTTCAACTTTAATTGGTGTGCCTGAAATATAGTGCTTTATTCTTTGTCCATTGACCACCTTCGAGTTAGTGCCTTCGGGATAATTGATCCAAATAGCTCCAGACCTATAAACTTCTTCGATGATATATGGTCCTTCCCATTTGGAAAGAAGTTTTCCTACAAAAAAATCTAAGAAACGAATTGTACAATAGAACATATTCACCGACTTTGAATTCTCGCTTTTGGATTCTCTTGTGATGCCATCTTTTAACTTGTTCTTTGAATAGTTTTGCATTTTCATAAGCTTGGGTTGTCCATTCATCTAACGAGCTAATATCAAATAACCTCTTTTCGCGAGGAAGTTTGAAATCATAGTTGATTTCTTTAATTGCCCAATAAGCTTTATGTTCTAACTCAAGAAGTAAATGACACGCTTTCCCATAAACTATTTTGTAAGGAGACATACCCATAGGATATTATAAGCTATTCTGTAGGACCTCTTCGATGAAGGTTATGGGTGTATTTGTCCAAGAGTTTGTTGCTTCCACCTGGAATACACGGTCAATTTCTCGAACAATTCTTTTCTTGTGATTATTTGAGGATAACATCTCGTAAATTGTGAGTACATTGACATTGTTGTGTGGCAGTTTGGATGGACGCTTTTGCGATGATTGGTCCCCGAAGATAGCCTCTCCGCTTTTGTCTACCTGCCTAACGACCCAAAAAGCTCCAAGGCTATGGGTCAAGCCAGTGTTTGGTAATGCACAGTGTATAGGGCATGGGATGTCCAATAATTTTCAAGGACAGTTAGAGATCCATCAAGGGGCTTGTTCTTCTTCCAAGGGGCTTGTTCTTCTCCGAGCTCCTCTCGGTTGCTCTATGTGGATTGATTCCACTTGCATTTGTTGAGACTGTCAGGTACTTTCCATTGTGTAGTATTTGTGTGTCAATGTAGATAGCTCGGTAAAGCTTTATATGTGGCGACGGGCGAGGGAATTTAGGATTCCCTCATCATGGCAGTTATGCCAAAATATTTGCACAATTTCCTGGCGGCTGTAGTCCGGTATCTGTTTTATTGTCAGGAGGAATCTCGCCCAAAAGTGTTGGACTGTCGCTCCTGGCTCTTGCCTAACTCACTGTAGGTCCCATATGTTAGTATTCTCTCATGTATTCAGAGAGCGTTTAAATTGGGAGGTTGGTGGAGGAAAATTTGGTATCCTCATATGACATGAATCCCTGGTCTTGGCGATTGTGTCTAACACCATCGTGGAGTCCGGGGCGTTAGGCTTGGGGTACGGCCCAATGGTTGGATATGACCAGTCACCCCTCAGATTAAGTTTGGGGCAGAGCTCGGGTACCGAATTAGCGGGGAAATCCAGATTGCCGCAGACCGGATTTTAAACGGTTTTAAGCTCCGGTGGCCGAGAAGGTGAACCTTCAGCTGGTTTCTCGATGGTGGCAATCAAGTGCGTAATAGGTGGACGTGGATCTCCCTGTTGTCAGGTTTGATCCCGATCTGTTCATAAACTAATGGTTGGTCATTGCACATTCCCATGGCATGAATTCGGCCGAGCAGCTTGTTTAGTTCCATGACACATGCGGCGCCCTTGTTTTCGGAGTTCATGGGATCGACCTGTAGTGCCACTGTTGTCGGGATACTTGAAGTCATATCAGGGTAATGCTGATCCCAAGACGATCAAAACATTCTATATGGTTCGAGCCTTGGGGCTGGAGCCAAGGCGGAAGCCGCCTCGAGGGTGAGGTCCGCCCTTCCGATGTGAGAGTGTTGGGGCCAAGGGAGCCGTCAGGATAAGATCCCCCGGGAGTCAGCGACGAACTCTAAGTTCTCGAACATGATCTCCTGATCGGGGGCAAAGTTTTCGATCCGTCCTAAGCGACCGGCCGGATCAACATGCAACATGACACTGCCAAACGTGAAGGTCTATCCGGGGACAAAAACGTCCCTGGTACCAATGTCGTCACACATGATTAAACGGGCCATCAATCCTTTAGAGAACCCGTAGTGGATATCTCAATGAAAGCACCAATGTTGGTGTCAAAACTGGATGATCTCGTGTAGGGGGTCTGAACCGTGGATCTTGGATCGAAGGGTAATCGGAGACTAAGGAGATGGTGTTTACCCAGGTTCGGGCCGTCTTGATGGAGGTAAAACCCTACATCTTGCTCTTGTTATATTGATGGTGGAGTGTCAAGTACAGAGTCGATCTACCTCGAGATCGTATGTGATTATCTAAACCCTAGGAGTAGTGAACTTAACCTGTCCTATGAACTAAAACCCTCCAGTTTGTATAGATACCGAGGGCGCTAGGGTTACCCAATGTCGGATACAATCAGGAAGGAAACACGCCGACTATCAGATGATCGTGGAGTGCATGCCAAGTCTCCGAAGAGTCCATTTGGAATATAGCATCACTTCATTTATCCTGAGTCCAACAATGACAATAGGACGACCGAGGAGTCGGGCCCATAGAAAGGGCTAAGCGGCTCGAGGACCCCTTAGTACCGGACTGCCTTACTTAGTGCCAATTGTCCCAAAGGATCTTATCCTTACAACATTCATATCATTAGGGGCATTTATTCCATATCATGTCGGGTTGCATCCTGGCTATAAATATCCACCCCACAACCACTAGCTAGTTGGCTGCTCTAAGAGACAAACCGACAAGTGTCATTTGAGAGCAACCCATCCTCCGAGGACTATGAGAGAAAATCATATGTGAGGAAAAACCCAAAACCCCAACAACTAAAACCCAAAGTGATTGAGCATCACTGAAGAGATTGTTCCTTTGAGGAACCAACGCTTGTTACCTTTGAACACTGTGCATCTTCCATACGATTACATGTCATGGTCTAGTACGTCCAAGAGGAAATTCTGGATTGCCGGGTGACCGAGTATGTGAAGGTTTGGTAGTGTACCTTCAAGACTTACCATGAGTGATGGGGTGAGGTCTGTGTGACCTTAGCTCAAGGAGAATACTGTAAGGATTTTGTGTCCTTTGGATGAAATACCAGGCCGCTCCAAATCAGACATAGAACTATCACAACAGTTGGAACTGGGTTACCAAATCATTGTCTTCACCGAGCAACTGGTTCTATATCCTCAACCATTTCATTTCCCCGAGTACTTGTTGATGAAATTGATCGTTACTGTTTGAAAGGTTTTACGGAAGACTTTCTCAATTTCCTCAACACAAATTCTTAAATCACCTTGTCTAACGCGTGCTTATCCTGTTTACACACTACGTGTACTCTGTGTATGTTTCATTTCATCATGATGTTTATGCTACTCCTGTGTTATGCATGCACTTGAGTACTTTATGCATTGCTAGTATTTCATCAATTAGAAAACTCCTCAAGAAGTAATTCCTCAGTGACGAAATTCTAAAAATTTCCTATTCACCCCCTCTAGTCAATAAAACGCACTTCCAATTCATATCAGAGCAAGGTACTCCCTTGTTTTGTGTGATTTTGATTTAACAACCTGGAGTTTAGTTATGTCGACTACATGTATCATCAAGGTCTGTGCGGGTTGTCCTACTTTCGATGGGACGAACTACCCCTACTGGAAGAACAAGATGCACATGCATCTTGAAGCAATTGACAACGATCTTCGGTATGTTGTGGAAAATGGCGTTCCTCCGTCACTCCCGCTATCAACACTGTTGATCTGAAAAGATTCAAGTAACACGACTCTCAAACAAAGAATATCATATGTGGCCATCTGAACAAAGGTTAGTATGGCAGAGTGAGTGCTTTGGAATCCACAAAGCTCATCTGGGACAAACTGTCAAAAGTCAACAAAGGAGTCTCAACTCAACGTGCCTCTCGGGTTGGTGTTCTTTGCAATCTGTTAAACCACTTAACAAGTCTCAATGACGAAAGTGTTCAACAAACTTTCGAAAGTGTTCAATAAACTTTCAATTGCCTCACTTATATATCCAATGAGCTCCAAGCTCTTGGTGCCACTGATGTCACCGACGATGAGGTGGTGAAGAAACTACCGAGGTCTCTTTATTCCTCATTCGATACACTGCTTTGATGATTCAAGAGCATGGAGACTACAAGTCACTAGATCCTGCTGATATTCTTGAGAGACTCAATACTCATGAATTCCAACAGGATGAAAAGAGAGATCTCTATGGGACAAGCTGTGGAAGATCTCGTGCGTCGAAGGAAAAGGCAACTTCCTCATCTGAAGGTGAAGACTCTAACGGTAGCCTTGGTGGTCTTGAAGAACTGAGTAAGGAGATATCAATGCTCATGAGGAAATTCCATCAGTTCTCAAGAAGAGGTCAATTTGGAAAATATTCAAGAGGTGATGACAAGAGATCAGATTCTTCATCCTGCGACCACGAGAAAATGACTTGCCACAAATACAAGAAGTTTGGTCACTACATTGCTAACTGTCCTCTATGGGAAAAGGAACCAAAGGTGAAGAAGAAGTACAATGATGACCGCTCTCATGATAAGAAGAGGAAGAATTCTTCAAAGTCCTCATCTCACAAGAAGGGCGGTTCCAGAAAGGCTTGGGCACTTATTGGCAAGGAAATGGATTCTAAAAAAAATCCAAGGAATATGAGGAAGAGGAGGAATCTGAGGAGGAGTCAGAGTCTAGTGTGGAGAGCCTAGCCCTCGCTACCGCTTTCGTCAGCAAGTCCATCTTCGACATTGAGGAAAATGGAAACGCGAACTACAGAGACGTCAGCAATGATGACTTTGCTCCCACCTATTGCCTCATTGCAAAAGGTGCCAAGGTAGTCAAATATTCTTCCTCCTCTAAATCAAGTGAAGGAGGATCTGTTGAAAATCTGAAATCTAGTTATTCTAGACTTGCTAATATTGCCACTAAACAACAAAATGCTATCGAAACGATTGAGAAACTGCTAGACAAAACTGATGGCCTGTTGAACGAGGAAATGGATCGAACTCTTAACTCTGACTGATGACCTTCAAAGTCTTCAGTCTAAGTATGATGACCTTCAAAGCAGTCATGAAACTCTCTTAGTTAATCACGAGCAGCATTCTTATGAATTTCTTCAAAGAAACCAAGATCTTGATAAACTAAGGTTGTCTCATGTGTATCTTCAAAGGGAAAATGATTCTTTGCTTGTTCAAAAGATCAGTTATGCTCATGACGAATTCATTCCACCTTGTTTGAAATGCGTCAAACGTGAAATAACTAATTCTTCACCTGAAAGTTCAAATGCTTCTATCGTTGCAAATTGTTCAACTATCTCCGTGGTCAGAAATTCCTCATTCGAGGATACCAGAAGTGTCACTAACAAAAATGTAGGATTGACGAAACTGTATGTTACAATCATGTACAAAAGTCTCAAAGGGCATCAAACCCTTTGCAATGTGCTCAAAAGGCAGATTCTGGACAGGAGCCCTAGGAAAGTGGGTATTGCATTTGGGAGGAAAGTCAATGCTGATGGATCCTACTAGAAACCTGAGCATTATCCTCAAACCTCATGGGTTTCTACAAAAGGACCTCCTGTAGATCCATCCACTTTATTTGGCTTTACATGTAAATCTTCATATTCCTCTGATGAGTCATTTGACTCCAACTATAGGCTATTCAAAAATTAGAATTGTGAAGTATTTGCCACATATGTTGGAACTAACTTTAGGAATGGTCCTCCTATGAGGAAAATCTAGGTTCCCAAGAGTTTCTTGGAATGTCTTCAGGTGACTGTCCTAATGACACCACCCATGAACAAAAGGAACCCTAGTTCAAATTCGTCATATGGTCCAAAGTCTTCACATGGACCAAATTCCTCATATGGTCAAAATTCTACTCATTCTCGTGCTAATGCTTATGTTTCATGGAAAATCTAAGGGTCATGAATATTTGTGTTATTCTTTAAATCTTGTCCTTATTCATATGAGTACTCTAACCCCCTACTGTGAGACGAAGTGCACTAGCTTCGATGCCATGTTTCTCGTATGTATCTCGAAGAATGATGAACTCTTTGCCACCCCTCCAAATGTGGGTGATGAAGAAAATGAACTAATCTATTATGCAGGATCAGGTCTTCACATGAAATGAAATGTCTAAAGAATATGCTCGAGACCTAAAAAGTGCTTGAAAGGAAGGAAGCTAATCATGAAGAAATGAATCTCTCATTTCTCATGTCCTCTTGTTAGTTTAACTATTGTATTGATTGATTAACATATGTCTAACGGATTTGATATCATATTCTTCAGACTAATGTATATGAGTTTGTAAATCACACTAATTCATCTGCATGATAAACCACCTAAAACCATTGAGTGGGTCCTCGACAGTGGATGTACTAATCACATGGCTGGTGACAAGAACATTTTGATTGACTCAAGACTTGCTCCATCTCATGTGAAGCATATCACCTATGCCGACAAAGGAAAAAAGCAAGGTATTGGGTCTAGCTAGGGTTGCAATCTCGAAGGATCGACACATGGATAAAGTGATGCTTGTCGAATCCCTCTGAATCAACCTCATGTGAGTCCCAATGCTTTGTGATCTTGATATAGTTGTCATATTTGGCAAATATCATTACGTAGTCGTCATAGAATGTGATAAATCCGCAGTCTCCGAAGGCCATAGGAGAGGAGACTTCTATATTGTTGATTTCTCTATAGGTCCACAACCGACCAAAGTCTACACGCAAAAGGTTTAGAAGGCTGAATATGACATCGACGACTTGGACATGCTAGCATGAGGAACTTGCACATTATCGCAAAGAATAAGCACATCTTTGGAATTGAGGGTGTCAAATTCCTCAAGGATCATCTATGCGGGGCTTGCGAGTCTAAAAAATGACCAGATCCAAGCATCCCTCCAAGACTATCATGACTACCACTAGTCCTTTCGAATTGCTTCACATGGATATCTTTGGTTCGACTCATTATGCCACACTAACCAATGCAACATCTTTATATGGCTTTGTCAGTGTTGATGACTTCTGCTGTTACACTTGGGCGCATATTATCTAGTACAAAACTGAAGTGCAAGAAGTCTTGAGATGATTTTCTTCAAGGGCCTCCATGAATTTTGGCGTCAAGATCAAGCACATCAGGAGTGATAATGGGACCGAGTTCAAGAACACCGGTCTTGATAACTATATTGATGAACCTGTGATCACTCATGAGCTATCTTCCCCATACACTCCTTAACAGAATGGCACCGTGGACCGCAAGAATATGACTCTTGTTGAGATGGCTTGCACGATGCTTGATCAATACAAGACCGCTCGTCACTTCTTACCTGAGGCTATCGATACTGCCCGCCACATCATCACCATGGCATATCTTCACAAATTCCTCAAGAAAAATTCATATGAACTCCTCACTGATAAGAAACCCAATGTGAGTAATTTCAAAGTCTTAAGTGATAAATGTTGGATTAGAGATCCTCATCACCGTTCTAAATTTGCACCTAAAGCACATGAAGATTTTATGCCTGGTTACGGAAAGGACTTTCACACATATAGAGTCTTCAACACCTATCACAACAAGGTTGTTGAAACTGTAGATGTGTGGTTAGATGAAGCTAATGGTTCACAAAAAGAGCACCTGTCTCATGTGCTAGATGAAATATCTCCTGAGAAATCCATTAGGTTAAAAGCTACTGAACATATCATAGCCACTTAAGAACCTCTACCAGTTGAGGAAGTTATCCTGAAGAATCAAGACATTCATGTTGGTGTACCTGAGGAAAATGGTGCTGAAGAAAATCCTCAACCCCAACAAAGTTGTCAATCTACTCATCCCAGAGTGCTAAATGAAGTGCAGATTGACAAAATCCTTGACGACATAAGTGCACCAGGTCCCCTCACTCGCTCAAAAGCCTCACATGTGTCTAACTTTTGTGGGAACTTTGCTTTTATCTCTATCACAGAGCCCAGCAAAGTTGATGAAGCATTTATGGAGCCTGAGTGGATTCAAGCTATCCAAGAGGAATTGCATCAATTCAATCTCAACAATGTGTGGGAACTTGTCAAGCATCCAGATCCACGCCAACACAACATCTTCAGTACCAAGTGGATCTACCACAACAAATAAGACGAAAATGGCCAAGTGGCGAGGCATAGGCTCATCTTGTAGCTCAAGGCTACACACAGGTTCGGGGAATTGATTTTGATGAAACATTTTCACATGTTGCTAGACTTGAAGCTATTCGCACATTGCTTGCTTATGCTAACCACCATAATACCATCTTATTTTAAATGGATGTGAAAAGTGCATTCCTTAATGGTAAGCTTGAGTAATAAGTATATGTTTCTCAACCCCCAGGTTTTGAAGATCCTAAGCATCATGATAAATTATTCATACTCAACAAGGCCCTCTATGCCTCAAGTAGGCCCCTCGGATGTGGTATGACACTGTGAAGAAATTGCTCATGAAGAAAGGCTTCAAACCTGGTTCACTTGACTCAACTCTTTTCACAAAATCTTATGATATAGAATTATTTATGTGCCAAATGTGTGTGGATCATATTATCTTTAGTTGTACTAACAAAAGTTAGAGTGACGAATTGGCCTACATGATGAAAGAATAATATCAAATGTCTATGATGGGAGAGATGAAATTCTTCTTAGGCCCTCAAATTTTTCAGCAACACAAAGGCATATTCATCTCTGAAGAGAAATACCTCAAGGATGTCCTGAAGAAATTCGGCATGAAAGATTGCAAAGGCGCCAAGATCCCTATGCACACAAACGGCCACCTATGCACTGGCAAAACTGGTAAAGATTTCGATCGAAAAATATATCGCTCTATGATTGGCTCTTTATAGTACCTATGTGCATCTAGGACAGATATTATGCTTAGTGTTTGTATGTGTTCCCATTTCCAAGAAACACCTAAGGAATCACACCATAAGGCTGTGGAAAATACCAATGAGACGCCTCAAGAACCAGCACAGCTAGCCAAAGAATCTAATGTGCGTGAAGAAATACCTAGTGCGACTGCATCGGTCATGCCTAAAGAAACTGCACCACCTTCATCCTCCACCGCTGCTACTTCAAAATCATCAATGGTGAAGACATTCACACTTCCTACTACATGATAACTGAAGAAAACCAAGGCAACAGTAAAGGAGGCTGCTAAACAAAGAAAGGCATATGAATCGAAAGAAGATACAAGAATGAAGAAACTGAGGATGATGCAAATTTCCTCAACCGAACTAATAGATGCAGTGCCAATCTCTATTGTGCCTTGCTTTGAGATGGTTGCATTTTGTGAAGACTATGTCTTTCAAAATGACAAAGGTGAAGAAACCCACTCTGCTACCTCCAGTGTGCAAGTGGATGAAGAAATTGAGGTTGAATCAAATGCCTCACCTCCACAGGTATCCTCGCCCCAGCCTTAGTTTACTCCTAAAGAGGCTGGCATTGAAGAAATTGATGAGGATGTGGACATTGGCTCAACAAAACCACTGATCAATGATGAATATCGGGAATCAACACACCCAAATTACAATCACCAAACCCGTCAGTCAAATTCCTCAGTTTCCTGCTAAGACTGAAGAAATTCTCAATAGATCTGAAGGACGTCCAACTCCACTCAAATCCATTCCTGGAGCAACTCGACCTACATGAGATGAAGAAATAACCACCCAAACTATTGTGAAGGAGTCCACCATTCAAATTCCTTGGTCTGGCGACACTAAAACTATGCCAAGATTAATTATGGGGCGCTTTAAAGGAAATCTTCAGCCAAAACCCTCACTACCATTCAAAGTCACAAAGAGACCCAAGTTCAACAAAGCTGATTTGTTTGCTGAGTGTCATTTCTTCACACGCGCATCTCCATAGGACTTAGCTAGAATCAGAAGAAAGAGGTTCTGAACTTAAAATCAAAGAAACTCCTATGCCTTAGTCTTGTTTGAGAAGAAAAAAGTATTCAAGCATCGATAAATTCCTCATGTGGACATGGAATCCATCCCATGCTTCATGCCAATGCTACAAGTTCTCTTTGATGCAGATCTACTAGGTTTTTGCACTGATATATGTGACTGGAATGAAAGCTAATTCTTCAATTCTATGCAACTTTACACATCTCTGTAGAGGTTTCTGACATCAACACATGGATCCTAGACAGGATGACTAAGGACACTCACTTCAAACCACCACGCAGTGACTTGCTTCCTGCTCTCCCTATAGATCCTCCTCAAGATGGCGCAAAACTTGTATATGATGAACCTCACTCCCAGACCACATGATGCAAGTGTTGATGAATTTATTGGCCGCTGGCAGAGCTCCAAGAACAACCACCCTTATGAAGGATTTGCTATATGTGCCTAGAATAGTGTATCACATCATCACCAAAACCCCTAGTCCCATCAAAGGCCACAAGTCAGAAGAAGAAGACGTTGTTGGCATCATGGAGAATCTGCTATTCAGCAACATTCGTGGAATTCCCATCAATATTCATGATTTCTTTATGAGGAATTTGGCCAGTGTAGTAATGTCACCTTTCGACTTGAAGGTTATGTGCTTTGGATTATGACATTCATCAGAACATGGTCTTCAATTCAGTATAAGAGAGGCTTTCAGAATGACTTCATCTTTCTGCCTCCAATTAAAGTCATCAAAATGTCATTTTTCTCAGTCGAAGGAAAAGGCAAAGCTATTGTTGATGAGGCCAATTTTGTCGTGCTGCATCTTATTCCAAAAATGACAACACATCCTCAATAGCCTCTACGACCAAGACCTCATAGAAAAAGCCTCAATATTCTGCCCCCTCGTGTGATGATTGATCATGTACTTATCTTAAGTCTTCATCAAAAAGCCGATCGCAATCACAAGTGGGTTAAGCGTCAGTTTGCTTCAATCCTTCAAAACATGACGATGATGTAGAACTCTGTGCATAAGAACCACTACTACATGCATGAAATCTTTGACCGCATCTTGGCCATTTTATCCGATCTCAAGACAGTCGAACAACTTGAGGAGATGGAGTTTCAGCGGGATTTTGACTGGTCTTGGCCGCTACCAAAGATGTACAACAATCTCAAAGTTCCTCAACTTGTTACAAGCTCATATTCTTCATCGCACTAGTAAGATGAAGATGAGGACCTTAACGACGCTACTAAACGCCCTGCTCCTACAAACGGCCCAAACAACAACGATGGAGCTCCTCCACCACCTACAAGATGAAATTATTCACGGGTGTTAGTGCACAATTTCGTCCCATTTGGTTAGTTGCTTAGAAAGGGGGGAATTGAGTTAGTCTTCAAGCGGGTATTTATAAATGGGCTATTTTTATCCAAGTTACAACTCTTGCTCTTCTGAGGTGTTTGTTTGAATGAGTTGCAAACTTAAATCCGATGGTGGTCTAACTCTTTTGAACTGTTTGTTGCATGATTATTCCTCAAGTTCAACAATGCATGCATGCTGAATTTCTTCAGACACCAATTTTCATCATGGATTTCCAATTCCTCAAGTTATATGTTAAATGTGTGTATGGATTACAAGATAGAGGGGGTATCCCCAAGAGTTTATCTGCCATGTGCATTTGTAGTCCAAAGCAAATTTCTCGAATACGCACATCATAAGGGGGAGTTCCTCTATATCTTGCAATCAAATTCCTCAACTCCATACTTACACTTCATATGTTTATCCCCAACTTAACCTGTTTGTCATCGATCACCAAAAAGGGGGAGATTGTAAGCGCATATAGTGCGCCTTAGTGATTTTGGTGTATTGAAGACTTATAGGTTAAGGGACTAATGTGTTTGTGAGTGTACACATGATCTATAAGTCGTCGAGGAGTTTGATATATCCAACGAGACCCCTAAATATGAATGTCTTCAACTGAAGACTTTGATGCTTTCTTGAAGTCTTTAAATTTGAAGAAATTGGTGTGACCTTTAAAGATATTGATGCGTGAACTATGAAGCATGAAGGATTTTGTCTTCTTAGTTTCATTTCCACTTTTGAGTAATACGAAATAACATACTATTAAAGGGGGTCGAGGTAATACTAAGGAAAAATTACCAAGGGATGCTCATCTCAAAGCCTACACATACCTAATCCTTCGACTCAAGCCTTTGGAAATCTCTTGCAGTTCAGTCAAGTTCTTAAGTGACAAAGACGAAGTTCTTCTCGTCACTCACAAAATTGGTCTGGCTAAGGAGTTAGGATTTTGCGAGTACGAATTGCCTAGTGTGAGGAATATGATAGCCCTGAGGACTTTGAGAGTTTGAATTCCGACCGTTGCTATGATTAGTGCTAGTTGTCCCAAAGGATCTCATCCTTACAACGGTCATATCATTAGGGGCATTTATATCATATCATATCGGGTTGTACCCTCGCTATAAGTAGCCACCCCCCTCCCCCCCCCCACAGACACTAGCTGGTTGGATCCTCCGAGAGGGAAATTGACAAGTGCCATTTGAGAGAAACCCATCCTCTCGGGACTTTGGGAGAAAATCATCAGTCAGGAAAAACTAAAAAACCCAACACCTAAAACGCAAAGTGATTGAGCATCACTGAAGAGATTGTTCCTTTGAGGAACCAACGCTTGTTACATTTGAAGACTGTGCATCTTGTAGACGGTTAGGCGTCATGGTCTAGTGCATCCAAGAGGAAATTGTGGATTGCTGGGTGACCGAGTTTGTGAAGGTTTGGAAGTCTACCTTGAAGAGTTATCACGAGTCATTGGGCGAGGTCTGTGTAACCTTTGCTGAAGGAGAATACGGTAAGGATTGTGTGTCCTTTGGTTTAAACACCAAGCCGCTCCAAACTAGACGTATGACTGTCACAACTGTTGGAACTAGGTTACCAAATCATTGTTTTCGATGAGCAATTGGTTCTATTTGCTCAACCCTTTCATTTCCTCGAATACTTGTTGATGAAATTGATAGTTACTATTTGAAGACTTTGACTGAAGACTTTCTCAATTTCCTCAACCCAAATTCTTCAGTCACCTTGTCAATTGCATGCTTATGATGTTTACATGCTACATGTACTTGGTGTATCTTTCATTTCATCATGATGACTATGCTACTATCGTGTTATGCATGCACTTGAGTACTTTATTCGCCGCTAGTATTTTGTCACTTAGCAAATTCCTCAAGAGGTAATTTATGAATGAATTTTTTTAAAAAATTGCCGATTCACTCCCTCTAGTCGATATAATGCATTTCTAGATAGTTATACAAAGAAGGCACAATCAGCACAATATTATCATGATTCTTCTCGCTATATACCATGTTATAACGAATATGGTGTGGAGGCTGAGGTTCATCGATAGAGTGATGTTCTAACATAGAATGATGATCTAGATAAACTTTTCGTATCAAGTAATAAGTGGGGCGTATGTTTATATTGAAGTGTTTTGCTAAGCGAGTGGCATAAATACCACCATGGAACTTTTCCCTGGTCCAATTACCATCCATTCGTCGTGCAACTATCGCTGCCAAGTTGTATGTGTTGTCACTGAACAATGCACGACACAAGATAGTAACGGTAGGGGCACTGATACCACCACCATGCTCCGTAGCAATTAAACATCTTCCTAGAAATAAGGCAAAGTAGTGCACAATAGGAAAATACAAACTGGTGGCTTTGGCGTTCTATACACCCTAGTTTCTCCCGTTGTTAAGGTGAGGAGGACATCCTCGAACTCCTCTTCCCTAGGCTCACTTAATCCCCCATCAAAGGAAATCAAGCATATTTGGCAGAACTGAGTACATGGCATTTCAAAATGTTCTGCGTACGAATCAAAGCGCACCATGGGAACATCAAGCCTATGCATGTAATAGAAATTTTGCACAAAGGAACTTGTGAGGAGATAATATTGATCACAATCATCATTGAGGAAGTTGGTTAGCCCAATATTTTAAATTAATTGCATGAACTCTTGGTAGAAACCTGCTTCATTCATGAAAGGCGTACGTGGCCATTCGCATGGCCGAACCCTCGGGACACGAAAGAGGTTAATATCCTCATCTTGGGAGCTCCCAATGGTTCCCTTGGGACCCTATCTTGAAGAACCTGTCCTGAAGGACCGTTTGGGACTGCTCCACTCCTTAAAATACAGCTCCAATCTAGAAAATGCAAGCCAAATGGGGTAGCTCCATGACATGTCGCTCCACAAAAAATCTAGAATCCGGGGTACAACTACATGTTTGTTGTGAAGCTCTTTAGGAGGTGCTTCAAAAATATGTGGAAGCTGGACTTGGAAGGAAATTACCCACCGCTACCACGAGTAAGTGGATACCCCTTCAATTCTTCCCACTCATCCAATAAGATATATCCTTTCCAAAAAAATCTCATTCTTGAAGCTGGAGCTAGATAAAAGCCAAACACTCTCCTTAAAGGAGTTACAACTTCTATATGCTGCTGCAAAATGGATTTGGTGGAGCTGAACTGAATTTTATGAAGTAGAGCTGTCCCAAACAAGACCTTTAGGTCATTTTCCTAAGGAAAAGTTTCTGAAATTATTGGGCCACAAATATATGTCAAGAAAACTTTGTAATATTGATAGCAACTACTCATATAGATGCCTAGAAGCCATGTCAAGCATTCGAAGTACTTGGAACTCAAAGAATTCGAGATGCAAGCTCATTTTGAGCAGCACCAATAGCAACTAAATATGTAAAATATAATCCACTAAAGCAAAAACTAATTGGAGCAATGGGAGAGTCACATACCAAGGAGCAAACCCTCAAAACAGTTTTGGAAACGGGTTTCTGAGCAAAGAGATCGAAAATCTCAGGTTTGGAAGCAAGAACACAAGAGATAGAGGAACCAAGATACTTTTCTAGAGGTGGGAGAAGTTGTGGGCTGAAGGGATAAGTGACGGGGTCCATGTGCCCTTACAAGCTATCAGGGCGTGTCTAGGGTTGGTGGGTGCGTCCTGTTGACTTGGCACCAACGGGTGCACCCTCCTAGGTGTTTTTAGCTCCAATTTTTTTAATGTTGCAGAAAAATTCATGTAATTTATTTGCGACATTCTGAGCACTTTTATTTTTGGGACATTTTTTATTGCATAGATAATTCAGATAACAGGAGAATCATGGCATTTTATTTTATTAAACTAAAAATAACAAAGAGTAAACTATTGGTACAGAAAGTTGTGCTTACTAAATTCATCGACCACATGCCTTTCGAAAAGGATCCATTAATAAGGTTGACCATGTCTTGTTAACAACCATTTTCCGATTGACATGAAACCAAAGAATTTTTGTATAACACTAAGTTACCTCAATGGGGATTTGCATCTCCTCAACAATAATAATATCATATTTCTTCTTGGTAGTAGGAAGAGGAAATTTAAACCCTCCTATAGTAATCGTGGCCACTTGTTCAGTGATATTAATACTGTTTGCTCAAGCTTGTTTCTTCATAAAGTGCACAGTATGTAAATTCCCATTGACATGAAAAGTAACTTTGCTTTTGTTCCACCTAATATCAACCCCACCAGTATTTAAAAAACTTCTACCGTGGATAATCGACATGTTGTCGTCCTCGGGCATGTCAAGAATAACAAAGTCTGTTAGGATAGTAATGTTTGCAACCACAATAGGGACATCCTCAGAAATTCCAAAATGTATATCAGTGTATTTATCAGCCATTTGCAAAGATATTTTAGTAGGTGTAAGCTTATTCAACTCAATTTGTTTTATATAAGGAGAGATGCATAACACTAACACCGTCTACTAGATCACATAAAGTAGTTTTAACATAACTTTGTTTAATGGAGCAAGGTATCGTGGGTATACCGGGATCTCCCAACTTCTTAGGCACTCCACCATTAAAAGAATAATTAGCAAGCATGGTGAAAATTTCAGTTTCAGGTATCTTTCTTTTGTTAGTAATAATGTCTTTCATATATTTAGCATATGGAGGCATTTTCAAAATATCAGTTAAACGCATGCGCAAAAATGCAAGTATAATCATTCAGCAAAGCGCTCAAAATCCTCTTTGTCCTTACTCTTAGAAGGCTTACGAGGGAATGGCATTAGTTTATGAACCAATGGTTCTCTTTCTCAACCATGTTTTCTAGGAACAAAATCTTTCATATCATAACGTTTATTTTAGGATGTGGGTTACCAAGATCTTCAACAGGTTCTATTTCCACATCATTATCAGGTTCTTTATTACTATCTAGTCGACCAGGGGCATGAACATCATTTTTATCATTATCATTGTCACTAGGAGAATGTTCACTACCAGATTGTGTCTCAGCATCACAAATAGAAACATCATTATGATTCACAGTAGGTTTTTCTATAACAGGTTCACTAGAAGAATGCATTGTCCTATCATTTTCTTTTTCTTTTTATTTTTAGAAGGACTAGGTGCATCATTATTAATTCTCTTAGAATCTTGTTCAATTATTTTAGGGTGATCTTCAGGATAAAGAGGGCCGTGAGTCATTCTACGTCCTCTAGTCATTACTCTAATAACATGATTATTCATATTATCATTCATTTCAGCGAGCAAATCATTTTGTGACTTAGCAACTTGGTGTATGAACCATAGAAGCATTGCTACCTAGACCTTTGACATCATTATCAATTAAGAACATTAAGTCACTCAAGCGATCAATCATCATGGTATTTCATTGTAGTTGAGCTTTAACATAATTGCAAAAATGTTCTTGCTTAACAATGTAGTTATCAAATTCATCCATGCATTGACTAGGAGTTCTATTGTAAGGTATGCCACATTCATCAAATCTACGAAGAGAATTTACCTCTACCACATGTGTAGGGATATCAAGCCCATGTACTTCTTCAATAGGTGGTAAATTCTTGATATCTTCAGATTTGATAAATTTTTATTTCATAGTTCCCTTGGCTTTTTGCATATCTGATGGATTGAGGAATAGAACACCTCTATTATTTTGAATAGGTTCCAGTCGAGGTTTAACAAGTGTTGAATCATCGGGATTTCTCAATATATTATTCAATAGTCCTTCAACTTGTCCAATGGTTTGTTCCGTGAAGACACAACCATCACAACTATCTAGTCCCTAGAAGCATCGGTTAGTCCATTACAAAATAAACAAGTATTTCATTTTTCTTAAGAGGATGATCAAGCAAAGCTTTAAGTAGCTGGAGAAGCCTCCCCAAGCTTGAGGGAGATTCTCTTCTTGAATTTGCACATAGTTAAATATTTCTTGTAAGGCATCTTGTTTTTTATAAGGAGGAACATGCTTTTGGTGAAGTAATATGTCATATCATGGGGCAACCAGGAGCAAGAGTGAGGAACCATTTATTAGCATCATCTTTTAGCAAGAAAGGAAAAAAGCTTAAGTACATAGTAATAACACACATTTTCCTCATGAGCAAACAAGGTGGCAATATCATACAATTTAGTAAGGTGTGCCACAACACTTGTAGTTTCATAACAATGGAAGGGATTAGATTTGACTACAATGATTAACTCAGGATCAATAGAGAATTCACAATCCTTATCAGTAACACATATAGGAGAAGTAGCAAATTTAGGATCATGTTTCATTTTCTCCATCACAGATTTGTCTTTCAATTTGCATATCAGTTTTCTCAAATCATTTCTATCATCACAAGAAAGAAAGTCTTTAGCTATCACCCCATCCATAACATAACCCTCAGGTACATCAAGTAGATCATATTTGTTAGGAGATCTAGGGATAACAGGTGAATCATAATCTTCATCAATTTCAGCATTTTCAGTTTCTATAGATCTAGCTATATGAGGGATGTCTACTACACAACTTTATTCTTGTAGACTATGTTCGGCCTCCAAGCGCAGAGTTTTGTAGGACAGTAGCAATTTTCCCTCAAGTAGATGGCCTAACATTTATCAATCCATGCGAGGTGTAGGATGAATATGGTCTCTCTCAAACAACCCTGCAATCAAGTACAAAAATCTCTTGTGTCCCCAACACACCCAATATAATGGAAAATTGTATAGGTGCACTCGTTCGGTGAAGAGATGGTGATACGAGTGTACTATGGATAGTAGATATAGTTTTTTGTAATATAAAAATATAAAACAGCAAGATAGAAAGTGCACAATAGCAAGCAAAACATTGTATAAATGCTTGGTAATAAGGTCTAGGGTTCGTACTTTCACTAGTGCAATCTCTCAACAACGCTAACATAATAGAATCATACAATCATCCCTCAACATGCAACAAAGAATCACTACAAAGTTCCTATCTACGGATAACAATAAGATGAAATCGTTGTAGGTAGTAGAACCACCTCAAAGTTATTCTTTCTAACCAATCTTTTGAGCTATTCCTATAGGTGTTACAAAGAACCCTAGAGTTCGTACTAGAATAACACCTACGATACATCTCAATCAACCGCAATGTCACCTAGAAACTCCAATGTCACCACAAGTATCCAGAGGTAAATTATGCGACATGCATCAAACAATTTCAGATCTATCATATTCAATCCAACACAAAGAACTTCAAGGAGCACCCCAAGATTTCTATCAAAGAATGTAGTATGAAAACATGCAATCAACCCGTATGCATAAATCCCCAAGGTCACAGGAATCGACAAGTTGATTCCATAACATATATCAAGTGAATCACTTGAATGCCCCAATATCACTAGGGGTATCCGCATGCAAGACATACATAAAGTGTTCTCAAACCAAAATATTCAATCCAACATAAGGAGATCTTAAAGGGAAAGACTCAATTCATCACAAAAAGGTAGAAAGAGAATAACAGATATGATCCAACTAGATTAATAAAGCACGTGATATATCAAGATCATGACATCTCAAGAACACGAGAAAAAGAGATTGAACAAATAGCTACTGGTACATACCCTCAGCCCCGAGGGTAAACTACTGCCTCCTCATCATGGCCTCCGCTAAGATGATGAAGATGGCCAGCAGATATGATTTCCCCTCTCCAACAGTGTACTGGAAAGGCTCCAAATGAGTTTTTGGTCGATATACAGAGTTGCGGCAGCATAGCGGAAGTTCTCCTTTTATTTCTGGGGTTTCTTGTATATATATATATATATATATATATATATATATATATATATATATATATATGATCTTTTAGCATTGGAGTCACCCCAAACGGAGCCACGTGGGCCCCACAAGCCATCAGGGCGCGACCTAGGGGGCGTCCTGTTGGCTTGTGGCACATAGGTGGCGCCCCTCCGGTGGTTCTTCACTCCAATATTGCTTATTTCCTCCAGAAAAAAAAATAGTTTTGGGAAATTTCGAGAACTTTCATTTATTGCACAAAAACAATACCATGGTAATTCTGCTAAAAACAACGTCTATCCGGGTTAGTTCAAAATAAATCATATAAAGTGCATCAAAACCATATAAAAGTATTGTAAACATTGGCAAACACGACATGAATACTTCATAAATTATCGATACATTAGAGACATATCAACATCCCCAAGCTTAATTCCTACTCGTCCTCGAGTAGGTAAATGATAAAAGAAATAATTTATGAAGTGTGAATGCTAGCATAGTATGTAAGTTTGATCAATGATAATTCATGTCATGTTTTCTAGCATTATAACCAGCATCAAGGTTGAGTAGCAATCAATTCAAAAGCCATGGTTCAAATAATGCATTCTCTTAAAACTCAACATCATATGTTCTTAGTCATCAAACAATTTCAATGCATCATCAAGTCTATATAAGAGCTGCACGTACTCAATTATCATAAAGTCTTCTATGATTGCTAATACTCAAAGCATATTTTTAGAACAAATAACATCCATCGGGCGTAGAAAAAGATAGGGTCTTAATGTTTTGCGTCCCAGCATATTTATCATAAAGATAATCGTCAACAATAATGAATCATGATCAAATATATTTGAGTGGATATATATGTTTCGCTCTTTCCCCACCACATGGTTCTTGCCACCTATTAGACTGAGGTTGGAATAAGAAGTTGACTCAACATGAAAAGTAAGTAACATGAAAGTAAATAGATTGTCCCTTCACAAAGGGAAGCATGGATTTGTAGAGGTGTCAGAGCTCATTATTTGAAAATAGAGATGAATATATAATTTTGGGTGGTGTACCTTTCCTGTCGCTATCACAATAGAGTTTTCCCAAACAGAATTGAAGTTTTACTCCCCTCCACCATTCAAACACATTCCATGGCTAGCCGTATCCAAGGGTACCATCCAAACATTCAAATTTCTAGGGGGATTTATTGTTTATTTATTTTTGTATTATGCAGGACTGGGCATCCTTTTTACGAGCCTCTCTCGTGCAATGACAAGTTGTAAGTGCATCTAGTGCCCCTTAGTGATTTTGGTGGTTTGAAGACTTATAGGTTAAGTATCTAATGTGTTTGTGAGTGTACACAGGATCTATAAGTCATTGAGGAGTTTGAGATATTTGAAGAATATCGACCCCTAAAAATGTATGCCTTCACTTGAAGAAAATGGTCTAAAGCTGAAGAAATGAATTGCGAGGAATCTGCGATAAAATTGATATTCCTCATGAAGATACTGATATTGAAAAGTCCGGTGTGTCCTGAAGAAAATCACTCTGAAGAATTTGAAGCATGAAGATTTACACTTTCTGTTTTACTTTCTTCGCATTTGAGTAATAGGAACACCGTACTGTTAAAGGGGGTCGAAGTTACACTATGGAATGAATTTCCTCATGATGCTCAACCCAAGCCTAATCCTACCAAAAGCCCCTAGTGAGGAATACGAGTGACATGAGGACTCTCACAGTTGAGGTTTCTGACCGTTTCGATAGCCATGCCAAGTCACTAGTCGTATCCATTCCAACGGTCATATTACTTAAGGGCATTAGTGTCAAATCATGTCGGGATGCTCCCAGGCTATAAATAGCCACCCCCCACAACAACTAGCTGGTTGGCTGCTCCGTTAGAAACTGACACTTGTCATAAGAGCAACCCAATTCCTCAGAGCCTTCGAGAGTAATTCATCAGTGAGGAAATACACCATACACCGAAACCACAAACCAAACCTAGTGATTGAGCATCACTGAAGAAGTTGTTCCTGTGTGGGACTGAAGCCTTTTACCTTTGAGGACTGTGCATCCTCCAGACGGTTAGGCGTCATGGTCTAGATCTTTCCAGCAGTCAATTGTGGATCACCGGGTGACCAAGTTTGTGGGGGTTTGGAAGTCTGCCCTGAAGACTTACCACAAGTGTTGGGCGAGGACTGTGTGTCCTTAGCTCAAGGAGAATACGGTAGGGACTGTGTGTCCCGGGACTGTGTCTCCTTTGGTTTCAATACCAAGACGCTCCAAACCAGATGTACGACTATCACAGCAGTTGGAACTCGGTCATCAACGACTGTGTTTAATGAGAAACGGGTTCTAATTCCTCAACTCTTTACTTTCCCCGTATTATGTGTTGATGATTTTCACTGTGACTGTTTGAAGAATTTGCTGAAGACTTTCTCTGAATTTCCTCAACCCCAAATTCTTCACGTCAGTTAATCCTCATCTGAATTCTACGTGCCTGCTCACTATGCAATCTGTTTTCACATTCTTCACTCTGAAAAACTGCTGTTGTGAAACTTTGCACTTCTGATCCTTTACTGTTTCTGCTGTAAATTAGTCATCGGTGAGGAATTTCCTCAAAAGAAATTTCCTCAGTGATGAAACTCTAAAAATCTCCTATTCACCCCCCCCTCTAGTCGATATAATGCACTTTCAATTGGTATCAGAGCAAGGTACTCCCTTGTTCTGTGTGATTTTTGTTTAACCACCTGGAGTTTTAGTTATGTCGACTGCAGGCATGTTTAAGGTGACTACAGCATGTCCTACCTATGAAGAAAAGAACTTTCCCTTCTGGAAGAACAAAATGCAAATGCATCTACAAGCTATTGATAATGATCTCTGGTATATTGTGGAACATGGCGTCCCCATCATCTCTGCTAGTGTCTCTGCTGCTGATGTGAAGAAATTCAAGCAACTCGACTCTCAAGCGAAGAACATCATCTGTGGCCATCTGAGCCCAGGCCAGTTTGGAAGAGTAAGTGCTTTGGGCTCTGCAACACTGATCTGGGAGAGACTGTGCAAGGTAAATGAAGGAGTATCAACCCAGCGTGACTCTCGTGTTGATATTCTTCGCAATCTCTTCAATCGCTTCAAGAGACATGACAATGAAAGCTGCCAAGACACCTTTGATCGCCTCACTGACATATCAAATGAACTGCAAGCACTGGGAGCTCGAGACATCACCGATCACGAAGTTGTGAAGAAACTGCTGAGATCTTTGGATTCTTCATTTGATACTTTAGTTCTGATGATTCAAGAAAGACCAGACTACAAGATGCTTGATCCAGCTGATATACTTGAATGGCTAAATACTCATAAATTCCAGCTAGAAGAAAAGAGAGATCTATATGGACCAAGCTATTCCAGACCACGTGCACTGAAGGCTAGAGCAATTTCCTCATCTGAAGAAGAAGACACAGATGACAGCATTTGTGACCCTGAAGAATTTGGACAGGAGCTTGCAATGCTCGTGAGGAAATTCCAGAGATTTACACGACGTGGCCAGTTCGGTAAATCTTCAAGAAGAGACATGAGGAAATCAGAATCTTCATCGGAGGACTACAAGAAACGAACCTGTCACAAGTGCAAGAAATCAGGTCATTACATTGCTGATTGTCCCCGTTGGGGAAAGGAATCAAAGAAGAAGAAATACAAGGATGATAGTTCTGATGACTCGAAGAAGAAGAAGAAATCTTCAAAATCCTCATCTTCAAAGCCCTCATCACACAAGAAGACTAGTTTCAGAAAGGCTCGGACACTTATTGGCAAGGAAATGGACTCCGAGGCATAATCAGAGGAATGTGATGAAGAAGAGGGTTCGGATGAAGACTCAGAATCCGGACAGTCTAGTCTTGCACTGGCAACCACTTTCGTCAGCAAGTCAATCTTCAATCTTGAAGAAAATGATTGCACCATCCATACTGATGACTATGCTCATGACTTTGCTCCAACCTATTGCTTCATGGCAAAAGGTTCAAAGGTACCAAATAATGCCTCCTCCTCTGATTCAAGTGACTGTGAACCTAATGATTATAAGAAACCCAGTTACAGTAAACTTGCTATCGTTGCCACTAAACAACAAACTGCTCTGGAAAAGCTTCAGAAACTGCTAGATAAAAGTGATGATCTGTTGAATGATGAAATGAACCTTACCCAAATCCTCACTAATGATGTGAAAAGTATTCAGTATAGATTTGATAATCTTCAGGATCGTTATGATACACTCCTCACTGATCATGAGAAGCTTTCCTATGAATTTCTTCAAAGGAAGCTTGATCTTGAGAAGCTGAGGATGTCTCATGATGATCTTCGTATGGAAAATGATTCATTACTAGCTCAACAGATCAACGCTGGTCAAGTTGAATTTATTCCTCCATGTCTTAAATGCATTGAACGCGAAACTGCTAATTCCTCACCAGAATCATCAAATGCTATCATTGCTACAAATTCTTCAACTGCACCTGTTGTGTCTATTTCCTCACTTGAGGAAAACACAAATGTTACTGATGAAAATGCAGGGTTGAAGGAATTGTACGTGACAGGCATATACAAAAGTCTTAAAGGACATCAAACCCTTTGTGATGTGCTCAAAAAGCAGATCTTGAACAGGAACCCAAGGAAAGAAGGAATTACCTTTCAGAGGAAATTAAATGCTGATGGATCTTATTGGAAACCTGAGCAGTATCCCGAAACCTCATGGGTTGCTGCTACTGGGCCTCCTTTTGATCCATCTAATCTAACTGGCTTTTCATGTGAATTATCCTATTCCTCAGATGAGTCATTTGACTCCAACTATAAACTGTTCAAAAATCAATCTGGTGAAGTATTTTCTCGATATGTTGGAACTAACTGCAGGAATGGCCCTCCCTTGAGGAAAATCTGGGTTCCCAAAAGCTGTCTTGAAAATCTTCAGGTGAATGTCCTCATGACACCACCACCGAAGAATCTGAACCCCAGATCAAATTCCTCAGGAGGACCAAAGTCTTCAAGAGGATCAAAATCCTCAACTGGTCAAAACTATGCTCGTACCCGTGCTAATGCGTCTAACGTGCAGGGAAACTACAAGGAATATGAATATGAGTGTTACTCCTCAAATCATTATGTTCATAAATCCTCTAACCAGTTATCTACATATTCATATGAGTACTTTAACCCCCTACTGTTAAGAGAAGTGCATTGGCTTAAATGCCACCTTTCTCATATGGTGCTCGCAGGATGATGAATGCTTTGCCACCCCTTCAGATGTGGGTGGTGAAGAAATCGAACTAATCACTTCTGCAGGTCAGGTCTCCAGATGAAAATCATCATCTGAAGAGTTTGCTGGAGACCTGAGGAAATGCTTGATAGGACGCAAGCTTACGATTGATGAAATAAAAATATTTCACACGTCCTTACATTTCTGTTATGATGAAATTACTGATCTGATGAAATTAGTATCATATTCTTCAAATCTGAAGCATATGAGATGGTAAGCTGTACTAATTCATCTGCAGGATGACAAACCCAAGAATATTGAGTGGGTTCTTGATAGTGGCTGCACACATCACATGATTGGTGATAAAAGCTTACTGATGAATATGCCACTAACTCCATCACCTCTGAAACAAATCACATATGTTGACAAAGGTAAAAGCAAGGTATTGGGACTTTGCAAAGTGGCTATCTCCAAGGATAGGCATATGGACAAAGTGAAGCTTGTTGAATCCCTTGGTTTTAACCTTATGTTAGTCTCGATGCTTTGTGATCTTGATATGATTGTTATATTTGGTAGATATAGATGTGTAGTCATCATGGAATCTGACAGATCCAAAGTCTTCAAAGGTGTAAGAAGAGGGGATTTGTACATTGTTGATTTCTCTACAGGTCCTCAACCAGCCACTTGCTTACTAGCAAAAACCTCAGAAGGATGGTTGTGGCACCGAATACTAGGTCATGTAGGCATGAGGAATTTGCACACGCTCGCGAAGAAGAAGCATGTCATCGGCATCGAATCGGTCAAATTCCTCAAGGATCATCTCTACGGTGCTTGTGAATCTGGGAAAATGACCAGATCCAAGCATCCCTCAAAAACGATCATGACCACTACACGTCCATTCGAATTGCTTCACATGGATTTATTTGGACCTACTCACTATGCCACACTAACCAATGCAACATCTTTATATGGCTTCGTCATAGTTGATGATTATTCCAAATATACTTGGGTGCATATCATAGTGTATAAAACTGAAGTGCAGGAAATCTTCAAACGATTTTATTCAAGGGCCTCGACGAACTTTGGCATCAAGATCAAACATATCAGGAGTGATAATGGAACTGAGTTCAAAAACACTGGTCTTGATGATTATCTTGATGAACTTGGTATTACTCATGAATTATCTGCTCCTTATACTCCTTAGTAGAATGGTGTCGTCGAAAGGAAGAACAAGACTCTGGTTGAAATGGCAAGAACTATGCTTGAAGAATACCAGAATCCTCATCGCTTTTGGCCTGAGGCAATCAACACTGCATGCCATATCATCAACAGGGTATATCTTCACAAATTCCTCAAGAAAACCTCATATGAACTCCTCACTGACAAGAAACCCAATGTAAGTTATTTCAAAGTCTTCGGTGCAAAATGCTGGATTAGAGATCCTCACCATAGCTCAAAATTTGCACCTAAGGCACATGAAGGTTTTATGCTCGGTTATGAAAAGGACTCGCACACTTACAGAGTCTTCAACAACTATCACAACAAAGTTGTTGAGACTGTAGATGTGCGGTTCGATGAAACTAATGGCTCGCAAAGAGAGCAATTGCCTTCTGATCCAGATAAGTTGTCTCCTGAGGAAGAAATAAAGCTCAAGCCTACTGAAGACATTGTCCCCACTTAGGAAATTGGTGAAGAAACGATCCCCATCACTGATGAAAATCAAGAAGATGCTTCTGAGGAAATTGCACCAGTACTACTTCCTCAGCCTAGACAAAATCCTCAACCAGCTCATCCAAGGATTGCAAACGAAGTAGAACTTGACAAAATCCTCAACGACATCAACGCGCCAGGTCCTCTCACTCGCTCAAAAGCTTCACACTTAGTTAACTTTTGTGGGCATTTTTCCTTTGTATCCATCACAGAACCCTCAAAGGTTGCTGAGGCTTTTCTGAAACCGGAGTGGATCCAAGCTATGCAAGACGAACTTCTTCAATTCAAGCTAAATGACGTATGGGAGCTCGTCAAACGACCAGATCCTCGCAAGTACAATATCATCGGCACCAAGTGGATTTTCCGAAACAAGCAAGATGAGGACGGTCAAGTGGTGAGGAACAAGGCACGACTTCTAGCCCAAGGCTACACCCAGGTTGAAGGAATAGATTTCGATGAAACTTTTGCACCTGTTGCTAGATTTGAAGCTACTCGAATACTACTTGCTTATGCTAATCATCATAACATCATCTTATATCAAATGGATGTGAAAAGTGCATTCCTCAATGGTAAGCTTGAAGAAGAAGTATATGTTGCTCAGCCCCCAGGTTTTGAGGATCCAAAGAATCCAGACAAAGTCTTCAGACTCAAAAAGGCTCTTTATGGTCTCAAGCAAGCCCCTCGGGCATGGTATGATACATTGAAGGAATTCCTCATGAAGAAAGGCTTCAAACCTGGTTCACTTGATCCAACTCTTTTCACAAAATCCTATGATAATGAGCTATTTGTATGTCAAATATATGTCGATGATATCATATTTGGCTGTACTGACAAACGATACAGTGATGAATTTGCCTACATGATGAGTGAAGAATATCAGATGTCCATGATGGGGGAGCTGAAATTCTTCTTAGGTCTTCAAATTCGTCAACAAAGCAATGGAATCTTCATATCACATGAGAAATACCTCAAGGATGTTCTGAGGAAATTCGACATGCATGAATGCAAAGGTGCCAAGACTCCAATGCCTACCAACGGCCACCTTGGCACTGATGAAAATGGTAAAGACTTCGATCAGCACGTACATCATTCTATGATTGGCTCTTTATTGTATCTATGTGCATCTAGGCCAGATATAATGCTAAGTGTTTGCATGTGTGCACGTTTTCAAGCAAAACCGAAGGAATCACGCCATAAGGCTGTGAAACATATTCTTCGATACTTAGCTCACACACCAACACTAGGATTATGGTATCCCAAGGGCTCAAATCTTCATCTGGTAGGGTATTCTGATTCTGACTATGCTGGTGACCGTGTGGATCGCAAGTCAACTTCTGGCACATGCCATTTCCTCGGAAGATCACTAGTTTGCTGGTCCTCAAAGAAGCAGAACTGCGTATCACTCTCCACTGCCGAAGCTGAGTACATTGCTGCTCGTTCTTGCTGTGCTCAATTGCTATGGATGATGCAAACCCTCAAGGACTACGGCATCAACATGAAGAATGTGCCTCTCTACTATGACAATGAGAGTGCTATCAAGATTGCATACAACCCAGTACAGCACTCGAAGACCAAGCACATCCAGATTCGTCATCATTTTCTTCGGGACCATGTCCTCAAGGGCAATATCCTCATCGATCATGTGAAGACTGATGATCAACTGGCAGATATCTTCATGAAGCCCTTGGATGAGAAAAGGTTTTGCAAGTTGCGGTGTGAGCTAAATATCTTAGAATCTTCAAATGTTTTGTAAAATCATGCACACATCCTAACACTTATGCAAAGTGATGACTTAGATGTGCAACACATGATGAATCGATTTTCTTCAACTAATGAAGAATGTCACTCTGAATGTGAAGAAATTAACGAAGAAATTGATTCTCAGGGCCCTACGACAATTGTATGTGGCGTCTGTATTCAACATTCTTATATGGTGGGTCACGCCACCGCCCAATGTGAAATTCCTCAAGTTGATTTTCTTCAAATGTTCTATTTCCTCAAAATGTGTTTTTCTTCAAAACAGCTGTTCTTCATTGTGATGATTTATCACAAAATCTTCAAAAACACTTGATGACTTTCACTTGACTACATAGACTGTGATCTCAAGTCCTCAACAGCATTCACTTATTGCTATTTCTTCAAGTTGATATTTCTGCTAAGTGAATGCTATCGGACCCTACTTTCCCTCTATGCTATACTCATCCAGTCTATTCAATTCTTCATATGCGTTCTACTTGAAACTTTGTTCAAAATCCTCACTGCGTCCTTGTCAGCTGATGATTTTGTAACGAAAATCCTCAAATCTTCAAAAATTCTTTCTTTAATACACAGTAACTGAACCCCACTTCCCACGATCGGATAACCACGATCTCCCCTATCTCCACCGCATCGTTCGTGAGCTACACGTGTCCTGCGGAGACTTAGAGGCAGGGGCTGTTTGGTCCGAAATTTTCGCGCCAACAGTAACTTTTGGCTATAAATATGTCCTTATCCCCCTCGGCATACTCTTCTTCGCTCCATCGCTCTCCTGTCACAGCATACACCAACGAACCCTAGCGCCATCGTTGGTAGTCTCGTCGCCGGTGAGGAAGAGCTTCACTGCCTCGACTTCTCCGTCGCCGGAACCACGCCAGAGTCGGACCATCTTCGTCCGCCGCCGCTGTAGACGTCCTCTGTCGCCGGGTTAGGGTGCATTGGACACGCGACCGAAGAGCTTCTCCACACACACCTTTCTGTGTTCTTCGTGCGCACCTTCCAGGGTAAATAAATCCCATTTTTACAGCAAGTTAGATCTAAAATTTTACATCTTCTATGTGAAATCTGTTTTTCCTCAAGAAACGATAAGCACTTGATTCCTCAAGCACTTCCTATCACCACATCATTGATGAACTATGCTAAGCATCTAATATTTTCACGAGATTCCTCAATTATGCGAATTTTCGGATCTGTACAACTCTGGAACCCAAGAACAATATGCTTAGGCAAATTCCTCAACCACTGGTTATATTCCTCAAACTGTCAAACTTTTTCATTTTCTTCAAATCTGAGAACGCATATGACCTCTCCAAATTCCTCGCAACTATACTCTGTTCACACGTACACACATGTCAGCTGATGAATCTCTCGGTTCTCATCACATTAACTCATTTGCAGCGTTTCTGGAAGAAAATCTTCAAGTCTCATCAGAATCCTCAAGAGTTCAATCTCATCAGCAAAATCCTCAACTGAAGAAAATGGAGGATGACAGAAAACAGAAGGGAGAAAAGACACTTGAGCAAAACACAGCTGTGGATATCCCTGAGGATATTTACTTGGACTATTGCATGCCTAATGAAAATGAGACAATGGCCAAGAGAAAGATACGGCTGCAGAAGATAGAACGCCGATGGGCGAAGGAATGGAAGGAATGCAGGTTTGTGACTCCCAAATATGCGAAGAAATTCGCTCTGAAGCCCCCTGGCAGAAGGGCCCCACTTGAGGATCATCAAGTAGCACATCCCTCAAGCCTCATGACTATTGATGACTATCCAGATGAGAAGGAAAAGCATCTGGCTAAGCTCAAGAAGTAGGCAGAAGCTGTAGTGAGGAAATTCAATGAATCCTCAGCTGCTGCTACTTCCTCTGCCGCAGAAACCTCTGGCTCAGAAATTCCTCAAATGCAGTCTGTGCCATCAAAGCCAAGGGCTCCAAAGCCTCAAGAGAAGTCTGCTCAGGCTTCAGTCACAAAACCCTCAGCTCCAAAATCCTCAGCTCCACCTCCAAAGCCTCAAGAGAAACCAGTACAGAAGCAAGTCATGAAGCCTATGACCGCCAGCTCCAGCTCCTCACTCCCAGCTGCAACCATCTCGGAGACAAAGTCTTCAACACCTCCTGCGAAGACTTTGGTAACTGCTGAACGTGCAACTCTGCCAAGCCCCAGCAAAATCATCACCGTCCCGTCTCAATCAGAGGGAAGTGATGAATTTGATGATGAAACCCTGCAAGCCATCATCAGAAACAAGCAGGAAAGAGTAGCTCAAGCATCAGGCAGTGTCATTCCTCTGGCCATGGACCCCAAGGTCCTCATTGACTACATCAACATCTGGTATGAGGACCCAAACACTCCGCTTGATGATTTGAAACTTCCCCCTAGCATTAGCCACATGGTGGCCACTTTCATCAATGAAGCCAAGTGGAAAGAACAGCAGGCCAAGCAGGCCAAAGTTGCAAAGCTTAAAAAGGAGAAATTCCTCAAGCAGAATCTCCTCAACTTGACTCCTGATGCACTGGTATCAACACAGGCAGAGCTGAAGAAATTGACTGACAAGTAATCCAAGCTGTCAGATCGTAAGAGTCTCAAGAGCAATTTCATCAAGCTGGCCACTAAAGTTGTTGATGACTACAACAAGAAGGCTTCACCCCCAGCACCAACTCCTTAGCCCTTGATTTAGGAGCCAGCAGATGAATCTCCTCATGATGAGGAAACTCCTCAAGCTGAGGAAGTACAACAAGAGCGTCGTGTTGATGAACCGGCTATTGCAGAAATCATCATGGAAACTCCAGCTGATGAATTTGCTGCCGCTGATGAGACT
Organism: Hordeum vulgare subsp. vulgare; assembly: GCF_904849725.1. Classification (NCBI taxonomy): domain Eukaryota; kingdom Viridiplantae; phylum Streptophyta; class Magnoliopsida; order Poales; family Poaceae; genus Hordeum; species Hordeum vulgare. The sequence goes on along the minus strand of NC_058524.1, from coordinate 487,710,732 downwards.
GCCCCTGACCCAGCTGCTTCGCCAAAGCAAGCTGATGACTCTGTTCCAGCTGGTTCCTAATACCAACTGAAGAATCTGTCAAGAGAACCCCTTCACCAAAAGCTTCAACGGTGAAGAAGATGACTTCGTCTGCATCAGACGTGAAGAAAACCAGGGCTGCTGAAAAGGAAGCCAAAAAGAGAAAGGCCTCCTCGGCAGAAGAAGAAACAGAGGCAAAGCGCCTCAAAGCACTTGAAGAAACTGCTCCTCTGGACCCTGTGCCCCTGAATGTCGCTCCTTCCTATGAAATGGTCATCATTGATGATCCAGCAAAAAAGGCAGATGAGGAAATGAAAGATGACGCCTCTGAGGAACACACTAACGAGGAAATTCATATAGACGACAGTCCTCAACCTTTCATTCCTCAGAAAGACAATGTTCAAGCATCAGCTGCACCAGCTGATGAAACTACCTCTACCACCAAGCCAGTTGAGGAAGAACAAACTGAAAATCCTCAAGCTGATGAAGTTCAACGCTCTAAGCAGAATCCTCAAGATGAGGAACAGGGTGATCCAACTCCTCCAACTGAGAAAGAAGAAGCAATTCCTCAGCCTGAAGCACATCCAGAGCAAGCCCCTCAGCCTGACGCCCAGCAAGCACCATCTCCTCAGCCTGAAGTACCAGCTGCTGAAATTCCTCACCTTGAGGAAAATGCTGAGGAAAATGCACCGAACCAAGACAATGCATTCATCGTGCTCAACCCAGAGACTGCCATTGGTGTCTCCCCTCCTGTTCCTCAGCAAAATCTAAAGCCAGTTCAGCGTCAGCCATTCTCCAAGCGTCCTAAGTTTCAAAAGGAAAATTTCTTTGAAGAACGCATGTACTTGATTGAAGAGAACCCCTATGACAAGCCTCAAATGAGGCATCTGAAGTTTTGGACTAGGACTCAGATGAATTAATATGCCTCTGTGCTATGTGGACGAAACAAGATATTCCAGCACAGGCATATTCCTCATGTTGAACTTGAAGCAATACCGTGCCTGGCGTCAGTCCTAAGTGTACTCCATGATGCTGGTTTACTACCAATGTGCTCCGACATCTCTGACTGGAACAACGAGCTAATTCTTCAGTTCTATGCCACTCTTCACATCTCCGGCAACCCTGAAGATATTGTAAGTGCATCTAGTGCCCCTTAGTGATTTTGGTGGTTTGAAGACTTATAGGTTAAGTATCTAATGTGTTTACAAGTGTACACAGGATCTATAAGTCATTGAGGAGTTTGAGATATTTGAAGAATATCGACCCCTAAAAATGTATATCTTCAGTTGAAGAAATTGGTCTGAAGCTGAAGAAATGAATCGCGAGGAATCTGCGATGAAATTGATATTCCTCATGAAGATACTGATATTGAGAAGACCGGTGGTTCCTGAAGAAAATCATTCTGAAGAAATTGAAGCGTGAAGATTTACGTTTTCTGTTTTACTTTCTTCCCATTTCATGAATAGGAACACCGTACTGTTAAAGGGGGTCAAAGTAACACTATGGAATGGATTTCCTCATGATGCTCAACCCAAGCCTAATCCTACCAAAAGCCTCAAGTGAGGAATATGAGTGACATGAGGACTCTCACAGTTGAGGGTCCCGACCGTTTCGATAACCACACCAAGTCACTGGTCTTATCCACTCCAACGGTCATATTATTTAAGGGCATTAGTGCCAAATCATGTCGGGATGCTCCCAGGCTATAAATAGCCACCCCCCACAACCACTAGCTGGTTGGCTGCTCCGTTAGAAACTGACACTTGTCATAAGAGCAACCCAAATTCCTCAGAGCCGTCGAGAGAAATTCATCAATGAGGAAATACACCACCCACCGAAACCACAAACCAAACCTAGTGATTGAGCATCACTGAAGAAGTTGTTCCTGTGTGGGACTGAAGCCTTGTACCATTGAGGATTGTTCATCCTCCAGACGGTTAGGCATCATGTTCTAGAGCAATCCAGCAGTCAATTGTGGACCACCGGGTGACCAAGTTTGTGAGGGTTTGGAAGTCTGCCCTGAAGACTTACCACGAGTGTTGGGCGAGGACTGTGTGTCCTTAGCTCAAGGAGAATACGTAGGGACTGTGTGTCCTGGGATTGGGTGTCCTTTGGTTTCAATACCAAGCCGCTCCAAACCAGATGTACAACTGTCACAGCAGTTGGAACTGGGTCATCAACGACTGTCTTCTCTGAGAATCGGGTTCTAATTCCTAAACTCTTTGCTTTCTCTGTATTATGTGTTGATGACTTTCACTGTGACTGTTTGAAGAATTTGCTGAAGACTTTCTCTGAATTTCCTCAACCCCAAATTCTTCACAATAGTTAATCATCATCTGTATTCTGCGTGCCTACTTACTGTGCAATCTGTTTTCATATTCTTCACTCTGTAATACTGCTGTTGTGAACGTTTGCACGTCTCATCCTTTACTGTTTCCGCTGTAAGTTAGTCATCAGTGAGGAATTTCCTCAAAAGGAATTTCCTCAGTGATGAAATTCTAAAAATCTCCTATTCACCCCCCCTCTAGTCGATATAACGCACTTTCAATTGGTATCAGAGCAAGGTACTCTCTTGTTCTGTGTGATTTTGGTTTAACCACCTGGAGTTTTAGTTATGTCGACTGCAGGCATGTTTAAGGTGACTGCAACATGTCCTACCTACAAAGGGAAGAACTTTCAAGCTATTGATAATGCATCTACAAGCTATTGATCTGGAAGAACAAAATGCAAATGCATCTACAAGCTATTGATAATGATCTCTGGTATATTGTGGAAAATGGCGTCCCCATCATTTCTGCCAGTGTCACTGCAGCTGATGTGAAGAAATTCAAGCAACTTGATTCTCAAGCGAAGAACATCATCTGTGGCCATCTGAGCCCTGACCAGTTTGGAAGAGTAAGTGCTTTGGGCTCTGCAACACTGATCTGGGAGAGAATGTGCAAGGTAAACGAAGGAGTATCAACCCAGCGTGACTCTCGTGTTGATATTCTTCGCAATCTCTTCAATCGCTTCAACAGACATGACAATGAATACTGCCAAGACACCTTTGATCGCCTCACTGACATATCAAATGAACTGCAAGCACTGGGAGCTCGAGACATCACTGATCACGAAGTTGTGAAGAAACTGCTGAGATCTTTGGATTCTTCATTTGACACGGTAGTTCTGATGATTCAAGAAAGACCACACTACAAGATGCTGGATCCAGCTGATATCCTTGAAAGGCTAAATACTCATGAATTCCAGCTGGAAGACAAGAGAGATCTATATGGACAAAGCTATTCCAGACCACGTGCACTGAAGGCTAGAGCAATTTCCTCATCTGAAGAAGAAGACACAGATGACAGCAGTTGTGACCCTGAAGAATTTGGACAGGAGCTTGCAATGCTTGTGAGGAAATTACAGAGATTTACACGACGAGGCCAGTTCGGTAAATCATCAAGAAGAGATATGAGGAAATTAGAATCTGCATCTGAGGACTACAAGAAACGAACCTGTCACAAGTGCAAGAAATCAGGTCATTACATTGCTGATTGTCCCCGCTGGGAAAGGAATCAAAGAATAAGAAATACAAGGATGACAGTTCTGATGACTTGAAGAAGAAGAAGAAATCTTCAAAATCCTCATCTTCAAAGCCCTCATCGCACAAGAAGACTAGTTTCAGAAAGGCTCGGGCACTTATTGGCAAGGAAATGGACTCCGAGGCAAAATCAGAAGAATGTGACGAAGAAGAGGGTTCTGATGAAGACTCAGAATCCGGACAGGCTAGTCTTGCACTAGCAACCACTTTCGTCAGCAAGTCAATCTTCAATCTTGAAGAAAATGATTGCACCATCCATACTGATGACTATGCTGATGACATCGCTCCAACCTATTGCTTCATGGCAAAAGGTTCAAAGGTATCAAATAATGCCTCCTCCTCTGATTCAAGTGACTGTGACCATAATGATTATAAGAAACCCAGTTACAGTAAACTTGCTATCATTGCCACTAAACAACAAACTGCTCTGGAAAAGCTTCAAAAACTGCTAGACAAAAGTGATGATCTGTTGAATGATGAAATGAACCTTAATCAAATCCTCACTGATGACATGAAAAGTCTTCAGTCTAGATTTGATAATCTTCAGGATCGTTATGATACACTCCTCACTGATCATGAGAACCTTTCCTACAAATTTCTTCAAAGGAAGCTTGATCATGAGAAGCTGAGGATGTCTCATGATGATCTTCGTATGGAAAATGATTCATTACTAGCTCAACAAATCAGCGCTAGTCAAGTTGAATTTATTCCTCCATGTCTTAAATGCATTGAACGCGAAACTGCTAATTCCTCACCAGAATCATCAAATGCTACCATTGCTACAAATTCTTCAACTGCACCTATTGTGTCTATTTCCTCACTTGAGGAAAACACAAATATTACTCATGAAAATGCAGGGTTGAAGGAATTGTACGTGACAGGCGTGTACAAAAGTCTCAAAGGACATCAAATCCTTTGTGATGTGCTCAAAAAGCAGATCTTGAACAGGAACCCGAGGAAAGAAGGAATTGACTTTGAAAGGAAATTAAATGCTGATGGATCTTATTGGAAACCTGAGCAGTATCCCAAAACCTCATGGGTTGCTGCTACTGGGCCTCCTTTTGATCCATCTAATCTAACTGGCTTCTCATGTGAATTATCCTATTCGTTGGATGAATCATTTGATTCCAACTATAAACTGTTCAAAAATCAATATGGTGAAGTATTTGCTCGATATGTTGGAACTAACTGCAGGAATGGCCCTCCTCTGAGGAAAATTTGGGTTCCCAAAAGTTGTCTTGAAAATCTTCAGGTGAATGTCCTCATGACACCACAACTGAAGAATCTGAACCCCAGATCAAATTCCTCAGGAGGACCAAAGTATTCAAGAGGATCAAAGTCCTCAACTGGTCAAAACTATGCTCGTACCCGTGCTTATGCGTCTAACATGCGGGGAAACTACAAGGAATATGAATATGAGCGTTACTCCTCAAATCATTATGTTCATAAATCCTCAAACCAGTTCTCTGCATATTCATATGAGTACTTTAATCCCCCTACTGTTAAGAGAAGTGCATTAGCTTCAATGCCACCTTTCTCTTATGGTGCTCGCAGGATGATGAACGCTTTACCACCCCTTCAGATGTGGGTGGTGAAGAAACCATCATGACCACTACACGTCCATTTGAATTGCTTCATATGAATTTATTTGGACCTACTCACTATGCCACACTAACCAATGCAGCATCTCTATATGGCTTCGTAATAGTTGATGATTATTCCAGATACACTTGGGTGCATATCATAGTGTATAAAACTGAAGTGCAGGAAATCTTAAAACGATTTTCTTCAAGGGCCTCGACGAACTTTGGCATCAAGATCAAACACATCAGGAGTGATAATGGAACCGAGTTCAAAAACACTGGTCTTGATGATTATCTTGATGAACTTGGTATTACTCACGAATTGTCTGCTCCTAATACTCCTCAGCAAAATGGTGTCGTCGAAAGGAAGAACAGGACTTTGGTGTAAATGGCAAGAACTATGCTTGAAGAATATCAGACTCCTCGTCGCTTCTAGCCTGAAGCAATCAACATTGCATGTCACATCATCAACAGGGTATATCTTCACAAATTCCTCAAGAAAACCTCATATGAACTCCTCACTGACAAGAAACCCAATGTAAGTTATTTCAAAGTCTTCGGTGCAAAATGCCGGATTAGAGATCCTCACCATAGCTCAAAATTTGCACCTAAGGCACATGAAGGTTTTATGCTCGGTTATGGAAAGGACTCGCACACTTACAGAGTCTTCAACAACTATCACAACAAAGTTGTTGAGACTGTAGATGTGCGGTTCGATGAAACTAATGGCTCGCAAAGAGAGCAATTACCTTCTGATCGAGATAAGCTGTCCCCTGTGGAAGCGATAAAGCTTAAGCCTACTGAAGACATTGTCCCCACTAAGGAAATTGGTGAAGAAACGATCCCCATCGCTGATAAAAACCAAGAAGATGCTCCTCAGGAAATTGCAACAGCATCACTTCCTCAGCCTAGACAAAATCCTCAACCAGCTCATCCGAGGATTGCAAACGAAGTAGAACTTGACAAAATCCTCAATGACATCAACGTGCCAGGTCCTCTCACTCGCTCAAAAGCTTCACACTTAGTTAACTTTTGTGGGTATTTTTCCTTTGTATCCATCACAGAACCCTCAAAAGTTGCTAAGGCTTTTCTGGAAACGGAGTGGATCCAAGCTATGCAAGACGAACTTCTTCAATTCAAACTAAATGACGTATGGGAGCTCGTCAAACGACCAGATCCTCGCAAGCACAACATCATCGGCACCAAGTGGATTTTCCGAAACAAGCAAGATGAGGACGGTCAAGTGGTGAGGAACAAGGCACGACTTGTAGCCCAAGGCTACACCCAGGTTGAAGGAATAGATTTCGATGAAACTTTTGCACCTGTTGCTAGACTTGAAGCTATTTGAATACTACTTGCTTATGCTAATCATCATAACATCACCTTATATCAAATGTATGTGAAAAGTGCATTCCTCAATGGTTAGCTTGAAGAAGAAGTATATGTTGCTCAGCCCCCAGGTTTTGAGGATCCAAAGAATCCAGACAAAGTCTTCAGACTTAAGAAGGCTCTGTATGCTCTCAAGCAAGCCCCTCGGGCATGGTATGATACATTGAAGGAATTCCTCATGAAGAAAGGCTTCAAACCTGTTTCACTCGATCCAACTCTTTTCACAAAATCCTATGATAATGAGCTGTTTGTACGTCAAATATATGTTGATGATATCATATTTGGCTGTACTGACAAACGATACAGTGATGAATTTGCCTACATGATGAGTGAAGAATATCAGATGTCCATGATGGGGGAGCTGAAATTCTTCTTAGGTCTTCAAATTCGTCAACAAAGCAATGGAATCTTCATATCACAGGAGAAATACCTCAAGGATGTTCTGAGGAAATTCGACATGCACGAATGCAAAGGTGCCAAGACTCCAATGCCTACCAAGGGCCACCTCGACACTGATGAAAATGGTAAAGATTTTGATCAGCAGGTATACCGTTCTATGATTGGCTCTTTATTATATCTATGTGCATCTAGGCCAGATATAATGCTTAGTGTTTGCATGTGTGCACGTTTTCTAGCAAAACTGAAGGAATCACACCATAAGGCTGTGAAACATATTCTTCGATACTTAGCTCACACACCAACACTAGGATTATGGTATCCCAAGGGCTCCAATCTTCATCTGGTAGGGTATTCTGATTCAGACTATGCTGGTGACCGTGTGGATCGCAAGTCAACTTCTGGCACATGCCATTTCCTCGGAAGATCACTAGTTTGCTGGTCCTCAAAGAAGCAGAACTGCGTATCACTCTCCACTGCCGAAGCTGAGTACATTGCTGCTCGTTCTTGCTGTGCTCAATTGCTATGGATGATGCAAACCCTCAAGGACTACGGCATCAACATGAAGAATGTGCCTCTCTACTGTGACAATGAGAGTGCTATCAAGATTGCATACAACCCAGTACATCACTCGAAGACCAAGCACATCCAGATTCGTCATCATTTTCTTCGGGACCATGTCCTCAAGGGCAATATCCTCATCCACCATGTGAAGATTGATGATCAACTGGCAGATATATTCACTAAGCCCTTGGATGAGAAAAGGTTTTGCAAGTTGCGATGTGAGCTAAATATCTTAGAGTCTTCAAATGTTTTGTAAAAACATGCACACATCCTAACACTTATGCAAAGTTGATGACTTAGATGTGCAACACATGATGAAACGATTTTCTTCAACTGATGAAGAAAGTCACTCTGAATGTGAAGAAATTAACGAAGAAATTGATTCTCAGGGCCCTACGACAATTCTACGCGACGTCTGTAATCAACATTCTTATATGGTGGGTAACGCCACCGCCCAATGTGAAATTCCTCAAGTTTATTTTCTTCAAATGATCAATTTCCTCACAATGCATTTTTTTTTAAAAACAGTTGTTCTTCATTGTGATGATCTATTACAAAATCCTCAAAAACACTTGATGACTTTCATTTGCCTTGGTAGACTGTGATTTCTAGTCCTCAACAGCATTCACTTATTGCTATTTCTTCAAGTTGATGTTTCTGCTAAGTGAATGTGATCGGACCCTACTTTCCCTCTATGCTATACTTATCTAGTCTATTCAATTCTTCATATGCGTTCTACTTGAAACTTAGTTCAAAATCCTCACTGCATCCTTGTCAGCTGATGATTTTGTAACGAAAATCCTCAAATCTTCAAAAATAGTTTTCTTTAAAGGCACAGTAACTGAACCCCCACTTCCCACGATCGGATAACCACGATCTCCACTATCTCCACCGCATCGTACGGGAGCTACACGTGTCCTGCGGAGACGTAGAGGCATGGGCTATTTGGTCCGAAACTTTCGCGCCAAATAGTAACTTTCGGGCTATAAATATGTCCTTATCCCCCTCGGTATCCTATTCTTCGCCTCATCGCTCTCCTGCCATAGCACACTCCACCGAACCCTAGCGCCACCGCTGGTAGTCTTGTCGCCGGTAAGGAAGAGCTTCACTGCCTCGACCTTTTCGTCGCCAGAATCACGCCGGAGTCGGATCATCTTCGTCCGCCGCCGCCGTACACGTCCTCTGCCGCCAAGTTAGGGTGCATTGGACACTCGAACGAAGAGCCTCTCCAATACTACTTTCTGTGTTCTTCGTACGCACCTTCCAGGGTAAATATATCCCATTTTTACAGCAGATTAGATCTGAAATTTTACATCTTCTATGTGAAATCTGTTTTTCCTCAAGATACGATGCGCACATGACTCCTCAAACACTACCTATCACCACAAATCATTGATGAACTAGATAAGCATCTAAGATTTTCACGATATTCCTCAATTGTGCGAATTTTCGGATCTGTACAACTCTGGAACCCAAGAACAGTATGCTTAGGAAAATTCCTCAAACACTGGTTATATTCCTCAAACTGTCAAACTTTTTCATTTTCTTCCAATCTGAGAACGCATATGACCTCTCCAAATTCCTCGCAACTATACTCTGTTCACAGGTACACACATGTCAGCTGATGAATCTCTCGGTTCTCATCACATTAACTCATTTGCAGCGTTTCTGGAAGAAACTCTTCAAGGCTCATCAGAATCCTCAAGAATTCAAAATCATCAGCAAATTCCTCAACTGAAGAAAATGGAGGAAGGGAGGAAAGAAACTGGAGCAGAACACAGCTGCTGATATCCCTGAGGACATATAATTGGACTACTGTACGCCTGATGAACATGAGACAATGGCCAAGAGAAAGATAAGGCTGCAGAATATTGAACGCCGATGGGCGAAGGAATAGAAGGAGTATAGGTTTGTGACTCCCAAATATGCGAAGAAATTCGCTTTGAAGCCTCCTGGCAGAAGGGCCCCACTTGAGGATCATCAAGTAGCTCATCCATCAAGCCTCAAGACCATTGATGACTATCCAGATGAAAAGGAAAAGCATCTGGCCAAGCTCAAGAAGCAAGAAGAAGCTGCAGTGAGGAAATTTAATGAATCCTCAGCTGCTGCCTTCGGTGCTGCTAATTCCTCAGCGGCAGAAACCTCAGGCTCAGAAATTCCTCACACGCAGTCTGTGCCATCAAAGCAAAGGGCTCCAAAGCCTCAAGAGAAGTCTGCTCAGGCTTCTGTCACAATCTCCTCTGCACCAAAATCCTCAGCTCCACCTCCAAAACCTCAAGAGAAACCAGTACAGAAGCATGTCGTGAAGCCTACGACCGCCAGCTCCAGCTCCTCACTCCCAGCTGCAACTAGCTCGGAGACAAAGTCTTCAACACCACTTGTGAAGACTTTGACAACTACTGAACGTGCACCTCTGCCCAGCCCCAGCAAAATCATCGCAGTCCCGTCTGCATCAGAGGGAAGTGATGAATATCATGCTGAAACCCTGCAAGCCATCATCAGAAACAAGCAAGAATGGGTTGCTCAAGCATCAGGCAGTGCTATTCCTCTGGCCATGGACCCCAAGGTCCTCCTTGACTACATCAATATATGGTATGAGGACCCAAACACTCCCATTGATGATTTGAAACTTCCTCCTGGCATCAGTCACATGGTCGCCACCTTCATAAATGAAGCCAAGTGGAAAGAACAGCAGGCCAGGCAGGCAAAGGTTGCATAGGCCAAAAAGGAGAAATTCCTCAAGCAGAATCTCCTCAAGCTGACTCCTGATGCACTAGTGTCAACCCAGTTAGAGCTGCAAGTATTGACTGACAAGTATGACAAGCTGTTAGATCGCAAAAGCATCAAGCGCAATTTCATCAAGCTAGCCACTAGTGTTGTTGATGACTACAACAAGAGAAAACCACCACCAGCACCAACTCCTCAACCCGTGGCTGAGCAGCCAGCAGATGCATCTCCTGATGAGGAGGAAACTCCTCAAGTAGAGGAAGAACACGTAGAGCGCCGTGTTGATGAACCGGCCTTTGAAGAAATCATCACGGAAACTACAATTGATGAAATTGCAAACACTGATGAGACTGCTCCTGATCCAGCTGCTTCATGAAAGCAGGCTGATGACTCTGTTCCAGCTGGTTCTTCACTTCCAGCTGAAGAATCTGCAGAAAGAACACCTTCACCACAAGCTTCAAAGGTGAAGAAGATAATTCCATCTACATCAGACGTGAAGAAAACAAGGGCTGCTGAAAAGGAAGCAAAGAAGAGAAAAGTCTCCTCAGCAGTAGAAGAGACAGAGGCAAAGCGTCACAAAGAAACTGAAGAATCTGCCCCTCTGGACCGAGTGCCTCTAAATGTCGCCCCTTCATATGAGATGGTCGTCATTGATGACCCAACTACAAGGGAAGATGAGGAAATGAAGGATGTCGCCTCTGAGGAACACACTGATGAGGAAATCCAGATTGATGACAGTCCTCAACCTCTTATTCCTCAGACAGAGACTGCTCAAGCATCAGCAGCACCAGCTGATGAAACTGCTTCTGCCACAAAGCCAGCTGAAGAAAAACAAGCTGAGGAAAATGCACATTCTGAGCAGACTCCTCATTCTGAACAGGCTGACCCAACTCCTCAAACTGAGAAAGAAGCAGAAATTCCTCAGCCTGAAGCTCAACCAGAGCAAGCATCATCTCCCCAGCAAGAAGTACCAGCTGATGAAATTCCTCAACTTGAAGAAAATGCTGAAGAAAATGTACCCCCCCCCAAGACAATGAATTCATTGTGCTCAACCCAGAGACTGCCATGGTTGTCTCCTCCCCCATTCCTCAGCAAAATCTCAAGCCAGTTCAGCGCCAGCCATTCTCCAAGCGTCCGAAGTTTCAGAAAGAAGATTTCTTTGAAGAACGCATGTATTTCATCAGCGAGAACCCTTCTGACAAGCCTCAAATGAGGCATCTGAAGTTTTGGACAAGGACTCAGATGAACTACTATGCCTCTGTGCTCTGTGGACGAAACAAGATATTCCAGCACAGGCATATTCCTCATGTTGAGCTTGAAGCAATACCCTGCCTGGAACCAGTCCTCAATGTACTCCACGATGCAGGTTTGCTCCCTATGTGCTCAGACATATTAGACTGGAATAGTGAGCTTATTCTTCAGTTCTATGCCACTCTGCACATATCTGGCAACGCTGATGACATCAACACTTGGGTGTTTGACTGGATGTCCCAAAGTACTCACTATAAAGCCCCTGCCTCTGAACTCCTCAGAGAACTGCCCGTACCAATTCCTTCAGATGGGGCAGTGAAGCTTTATGGTGAGCGTGAGCTACCAAATGGAATGATGGAAGTCCTCATGAAGCCTTTGGCTGCAGGAAAACCCTCAAGAACCACATTCCTCGTCCATGAGCTCAAGTACACACCCCGGTCTGTCTACAGAATCCTCTACAGTGTGCTCGCGCCAATCAAAGGCCATGACGATGAAGAAGCTGTTGTAGGCCTCATGAAGAATATCCTGTTCAACATCATTCCCGGTATTCCTATTAATATCCATGATTTCTTCTTGAGGACTTTGGCCGACAATGCAATGTGCCCCTATGATCACAAGATTTATGCCCCGTGGATCATGAGATTCATCAGGACAAGGACATGCATCAATTTCCATGCTGATTTCCAAAACCACATGGGTTATATGCCTCCTATCCGGGTCAACAAGAAGACTTTCAAGCCCATCGAAGGAGAAGGAAAATCTGTGATTGAAGAAGGCAGCAGGCCCCTTGATGGCCAGTTCAAAGAGCCAGAAGCATATTCTTCATGGGACGATACTGAAACTCGTCCAGCAAGCCTTGTTCCTCCTCGCGTGCTGAACACCAAAGAGCTCCTCCTCAGTCTTCACCAGAAGGTGGATCACAACCACAAATGGGTCAAACGCCAGTTTGGTGCCATTGTGAAAACCCTCACTGACACTCAGAACACTATGAAGCTTAATCATCACTATCTGCATGAGGTTTTCGATCGCACCTGGGCTACACTTGCACATCTCAAGACCCAGACTGAGCTTGAAGAAATGAACTTTGAGCAGGACTTTGACTGGTCGTGGCCTCCCAAGAGAAAGTTCAGGCCCATTCCAGTGCCAGACCTTGAAGACAGCTCCTTTTCTTCATTCCGCAGTGCTGAAACTAATGAAGAACAACTCGACACTGCTACCGGTCCAAGGAAGAAGACTACTCCCAAGAAGCATCACGGCTCTTCATCAACTGCCGCGAAGTGAAGTCTTCAGAAACGTTAGTCCTCAGTTTGTCCCTTTTTGTCACTTGATGACAAACGGGGAGAAACTTGAGAGTTAGTCTTCAAGCGGGATATTTTTGGGGCTTATGAACTTATGAACTATATTTAAGTTACGAACTCTTGGCTCTTCTGAAGTTTTTATGTAATGAGTTGTAACTTAAGCCCGATGGTACTCTAACGCTTTTGAACGTTTTTCTTCGCATGCTTATTCCTCAAGTTATAATGCACGCATGCTGGAATTCGTGAGATACCATTTGTCATCATGCATATTCATTTTCTTCATATGATATGTTATATGTATGCATGATTTGCAAGACTCAGGGGGAGATCTCCATGATATAAATCATCAATGTGCATTTTCTATGAAAAGCAAAATCCCCAAGATATGCACATCTTCAGGGGGATTCTCTCTGAATCTTGATTTCAAATTCCTCAAATGAGTATTTACACTTCATATTTTTGATCCCTGTTGAAGACTTAACCTAATTGTCATCAACCACCAAAAAGGGGGAGATTGTAAGTGCATCTAGTGCCCCTTAGTGATTTTGGTGGTTTGAAGACTTATAGGTTAAGTATCTAATGTGTTTGTGAGTGTACACAGGATCTATAAGTCATTGAGGAGTTTGAGATATTTGAAGAATATCGACCCCTAAAAATGTATGCCTTTAGTTGAAGAAAATGGTCTGAAGCTGAAGAAATGAATCGCGAGGAATCTGCGATAAAATTGATATTCCTCATGAAGATACTGATATTGAGAAGTCCGATGTGTCCTGAAGAAAATCACTCTGAAGAATTTGAAGCATGAAGATTTACACTTTCTGTTTTACTTTCTTCGCATTTGAGTAATAGGAACATCGTACTGTTAAAGGGGGTCAAAGTTACACTATGGAATGAATTTCCTCATGATGCTCAACCCAAGCCTAATCCTACCAAAAGCCTCAAGTGAGGAATATGAGTGACATGAGGACTCTCACAGTTGAGGGTCCCGACCGTTTCGATAACCACGCCAAGTCACTGGTCTTATCCACTCCAACGGTCATATTATTTAAGGGCATTAGTGTCAAATCATGTCGGGATGCTCCCAGGCTATAAATAGCCACCCCCACAACGACTAGCTGGTTGGCTGCTCCATTAGAAACTGACACTTGTCATAAGAGCAACCCAAATTCCTCAGAGCCTTCGAGAGTAATTCATCAGTGAGGAAATACACCATACACCGAAACCACAAACCAAACCTAGTGAATGAGCATCACTGAAGAAGTTGTTCCTGTGTGGGACTGAAGCCTTTTACCTTTGAGGACTGTGCATCCTCCATACGGTTAGGCGTCATGGTCTAGAGCAATCCAGCAGTCAATTGTGGATCGCCGGGTGACCAAGTTTGTGAGGGTTTGGAAGTCTGCCCTGAAGACTTACCACGAGTGTTGGGCGAGGACTGTGTGTCCTTAGCTCAAGGAGAATACGGTAGGGACTGTGTGTCCCGGGACTTGGTGTCCTTTGGTTTCAATACCAAGCCACTCCAAACCAGATGTACAATTGTCACAGCAGTTGGAACTGGGTCATCAACGACTGTCTTCTATGAGAATCGGGTTCTAATTCCTCAACTCTTTGCTTTCTCTGTATTATGTGTTGATGACTTTCACTGCGACTGTTTGAAGAATTTGCTGAAGACTTTCTCTGAATTTCCTCAACCCCAAATTCTTCACAATAGTTAATCATCATCTGTATTCTGCGTGCCTGCTTACTGTGCAATCTATTTTCATATTCTTCACTCTGTAATACTGCTGTTGTGAACGTTTGCACGTCTGATCCTTTACTATTTCCGCTGTAAGTTAGTCATCAGTGAGGAATTTCCTCAAAAGGAATTTCCTTAGTGATGAAATTCTTAAAATCTCCTATTCACCCCCCCTCTAGTCGATATAACGCACTTTGAGATATTAACACTTGGGTGTTTGACTCGATGACACAAAACACTCACTACAAGGCGCGTGCTACTGAGCTTCTCCGTGAACTCCCTGTACCAATTCCCTCAGATGAGGCTGTGAAGCTTTATGGTGAGCGTGAGCTGCCAAATGGGATGATGGAAGTCCTCATGAAACCATTGGCTGAAGGAAAATCTCCAAGAACAACCTTCCTCGTCCACGGGCTCAAGTACACACCCAGATCAGTTTACAGAATCCTCTACAGTGTGCTCGCGCCGATCAAAGGCCATGATGATGAAGAAGATGTTGTAGGCCTCATGAAGAATATCCTATTCAACATCATTCATGGTATTCCTATAAATATCCATGATTTCTTCTTGAGGACTTTGGCCGACAATGCTATGTGTCCTTTTGATCACAAGATATATGTCCCATGGATCATGAGATTCATCAGGTCAAGGACAGGCATCAACTTCCACGCTGATTTCCAAAACCATGTTGGTTATATGCCTCCTATCCGGGTCAACAAGAAGACTTTCGAGTCCATTGAAGGAAAAGGCAAATCTGTGATTGAAGAAGGCAGTAGGCCCTTGATGGCCAGTTCAGAGAGCCAAAAGCTTATTCTTCATGGGATGACACTGAGACTCGTCCGGCAAGCCCCGTTCCTCCTCGGGTGATGAATACAAGAGAGCTCCTCCTCAGTCTTCACCAGAAGGTGGATCGCAATCACAAGTGGGTCAAACGCCAGTTTGGTGCCATTGTGAAAACCCTCACTGAAACACAGAACTCTGTGAAGCTCAACCATCACTATCTGCATGAGGTTTTTGATCGCACCTGGGCTACACTTGCACATCTGAAGACTCGGACTGAGCTTGAAGAAATGGACTTTGAGCGAGACTTTGAATGGTCGTGGCCTCCCAAGAAGAAGTTCAGGCCTATTCCAGTGCCAGACCTTGAAGACAGCTCCTTTTCTTCATTCCGCGCTGCTGAAACTGATGAAGAACAGCTCGACACTGCTACCGGTCCAAGGAAGAAGACTACTCCCAAGAAGCATCACGGCTCTTCATCAACTGCCGCGAAGTGAAGTCTTCAGAAACGTTAGTCCTCAGTTTGTCCCTTTTTGTCACTTGATGACAAACGGGGAGAAACTTGAGAGTTAGTCTTCAAGCGGGATATTTTTGGGGCTTATGAACTTATGAACTATATTTAAGTTACAAACTCTTGGCTCTTCTGAAGTTTTTATGTAATGAGTTGTAACTTAAGCCCGATGGTACTCTAACGCTTTTGAACGTTTTTCTTCGCATGCTTATTCCTCAAGTTATAATGCACGCATGCTGGAATTCGTGAGATACCATTTGTCATCATGCATATTCATTTTCTTCATATGATATGTTATATGTATGCATGATTTGCAAGACTCAGGGGGAGATCTCCATGATATAAATCATCAATGTGCATTTTCTATGAAAAGCAAAATCCCCAAGATATGCACATCTTCAGGGGGATTCTCTCTGAATCTTGATTTCAAATTCCTCAAATGAGTATTTACACTTCATATTTTTGATCCCTGTTGAAGACTTAACCTAATTGTCATCAACCACCAAAAAGGGGGAGATTGTAAGTGCATCTAGTGCCCCTTAGTGATTTTGGTGGTTTGAAGACTTATAGGTTAAGTATCTAATGTGTTTGTGAGTGTACACAGGATCTATAAGTCATTGAGGAGTTTGAGATATTTGAAGAATATCGACCCCTAAAAATGTATGCCTTTAGTTGAAGAAAATGGTCTGAAGCTGAAGAAATGAATCGCGAGGAATCTGCGATAAAATTGATATTCCTCATGAAGATACTGATATTGAGAAGTCCGATGTGTCCTGAAGAAAATCACTCTGAAGAATTTGAAGCATGAAGATTTACACTTTCTGTTTTACTTTCTTCGCATTTGAGTAATAGGAACATCGTACTGTTAAAGGGGGTCAAAGTTACACTATGGAATGAATTTCCTCATGATGCTCAACCCAAGCCTAATCCTACCAAAAGCCTCAAGTGAGGAATATGAGTGACATGAGGACTCTCACAGTTGAGGGTCCCGACCGTTTCGATAGCCATGCCAAGTCACTGGTCTTATCCACTCCAACGGTCATATTACTTAAGGGCATTAGTGTCAAATCATGTCGGGATGCTCCCAGGCTATAAATAGCCACCCCCCACAACCACTAGCTGGTTGGCTGCTCCGTTAGAAACTGACACTTGTCATAAGAGCAACCCAATTCCTCAGAGCCTTCGAGAGTAATTCATCAGTGAGGAAATACACCATACACCGAAACCACAAACCAAACCTAGTGATTGAGCATCACTAAAGAAGTTGTTTCTGTGTGGGACTGAAGCCTTTTACCTTTGAGGACTGTGCATCCTCCAAACGGTTAGGCGTCATGGTCTAGAGCTTTCCAGCAGTCAATTGTGGATCGCCGGGTGACCAAGTTTGTGAGGGTTTGGAAGTCTGCCCTGAAGACTTACCACGAGTGTTGGGCGAGGACTGTGTGTCCTTAGCTCAAGGAGAATACGGTAGGGACTGTGTGTCCCGGGATTGTGTGTCCTTTGGTTTCAATACCAAGCCGCTCCAAACCAGATGTACAACTGTCACAGCAGTTGGAACTGGGTCATCAACGACTGTCTTCTATGAGAATCGGGTTCTAATTCCTCAACTCTTTGCTTTCCCCGTATTATGTGTTGATGACTTTCACTGTGACTGTTTGAAGAATTTGCTGAAGACTTTCTCTGAATTTCCTCAACCCCAAATTCTTCACGTCAGTTAATTCTCATCTGAATTCTGCGTGCCTGCTCACTGTGCAATCTGTTTTCACATTCTTCACTCTGAAAAACTGCTGTTGTGAAACTTTGCACGTCTGATCCTTTACTGTTTCCGCTGTAAATTAGTCATCGGTGAGGAATTTCCTCAAAAGGAATTTCCTCAGTGATGAAATTCTAAAAATCTCCTATTCACCCCCCTCTAGTCGATATAACGCACTTTCACAAGTGGATAAACAATCATCTTGAGAATAACTAGCTTATCATGGAAAATGATAACCGGCCCGTCACTCCATGAGCGCTACAGACACACAAAACGAATGTTTATTTGAATGCTTACAGGTGGCACGTGCAAATTTACTTGGAATGGCAGTGAAATACCATATATAGGTAGGTATGGTGGATTCTAATGAAAGATACTTGATTCATGGATTTCGACGCACAAGTAGTATCAATACTTAGTACGAAGTTTTGGCTTGCAAAAGGTCCTAAACAAGCACCACATGTTGGAGGATCCATAACAATATAACTTCTATGCAAACATACCAGAACATAACCATTAAATTGTCTTACTTTTCCAAATTGAATTATTTGATCAAGTTTAAAAAATAATTGATGGGTATTCACAATCGTAAAATATGTCCAAGATAATATATTTGTATGTGAAAATTCTACTTTCCATAGTTTCTTCTCGAGCGTAGTCATGGCTACGGTGGGTCGGGGAAGGAGGTGTGTGCTGGTGCGACTGTATACATCACTTGATGATAGTCGATACATTGAGTAGGAGCAGCTTTGAATAGGAGAGATTGATGTCCGCAACTAATAGTTTGATGTTCACTCTTTATTGAGCAGCTGCGAACAAGAGGATTGATCATATGGATTCAGATGTTTTATTCGTCTGATATGTTCTGGTTGGCAGTTGATTGCAGCAAAATGCATAGGACTAGTGCCTCGTATATGATTTCCCCTAGATATGGCTGTGACCTATTTTTATGAAAACATTAGTAAAATAGGACTCTATGTATATTATGAAATTAACTACATGAAGGTTTTTATATGAACAAGTAATTTACACCTATTGCTTGATAAAACTTGGTTAATTATAACTCTTATACCATATGCTACACCTATGTATGTACCAGTTAATGGTGATGCCTATAGCCATGGCCATCGTTACCTCTTGGTTCTGGATAGTTACTTGCTGCTTATATGCTGCGATGGTACAACTAGTTATTATGCAAAAGTTTGGTTTGCACATACTAGGAATGAATGTTCAGTTTAGATATGCAGTCAAGCAATTAATATACTTCCTGATGGTGAATCTATCTTTTCTTGTGTGTTGCATCATTGTAGATATACTTCATAGAGTGAATGATTTCAGTTCTGCTTGTGTCAAATCTTTACTATGAACCATGCTTAGAGTTTATTGAACTTAGGCATTGGGAATTGGAATTTAGGCATTTATGTATAATTTTAGTTCTGGGTGTTTCTAATGCAAACATTACTCTCAATTGTCAAGTTGATTCTTAAATGTCTCATTAACTTCATTTCAGATGGTTATTTCTGGATTTAGTACCAATTTTTTGTTGGCCTGGCATGTGCTCTTTACCTTTATATTTATCAATATATTGCATTATTCTGTTATTTACTATTAAATATGTTGTTAAATTTACTTTTATTTTGTTTCCATCTATTTTTTCTATAACGTGCAGATGCATTTTTTGTGAGCATCAGGACAAAGAAGTCGGAAGAAGCATAATTCTAGCTCATTGGAGCTAGTTCTCGGAGTAATGAAGCCCTTTATGCTGATCCTATTTGTATGTGTGTAATATGATGTAGCGGAACTTGGCTCATGTGATAGATTGTACACTTGTAGAGCAGACTGATTCTTGTTGTTATCTGATTGTAAACTTCATGTTGATCACATTTGTATATGTGTTATATGATGTAGCGGATTAAATTGCCTCTTGTTGTAATTTGAAGTATCGCGTTTGTTTTCTGTTTATTTCAAATTATATATTGGTTGTTTAGTTATTAGCATATTTATGGAAATATGAAGAACATGACCTTGACAATAGGGACCCACAAACTAGAATGCCACACCTCGGACCCACTTACCAGAACCTCATAATTAGAGTGCATTAAAAAACAAAAACAAAGGCCACAACCCAAAATTAAAAGGACTGACATATTGGGCCCGACCCATGTAGCTGGTGAAAATTAATAGGAAAAAAATATAAAAAGGCTGAATTGTTGGGCTCGAGCCATGTAAAAACATCGAACTGGACCAGGCTGATTCTTATCAACGACCAATCCAATTGGTCGTAACTTTGCCATGTCAGCTTGCCACGTTGGATCCGACGTGGCCTGGGCGGACTTCTAACGACCAAAATGATTGGTCGTTAAACCTACGACCTATTTTTTGGTCGGAAAATTCTACGACCATTGCAGCAGAAAGGTCATTATAGTTCATTAGAGCCCCTCAGCTTTTGACCGTCTGTTTTTGGTCGTAAAAAGGTCGCAAATGGAAATAAACGACCATTCGGTGACCAATATTGAAGGTAGCAAGCTACCATATCTCTTGTAGTGATCGTGTTGTTAGGGTTTTTAGATATTTTTGAGACACTCGCCACCATATTGATTTTTGTCCCAATTTTTGCTCGTCGCAGGCCCGAATTGCTCCAAAAAAAGTAAAAATAAAATAAAATTTTGTGCTTATCCTGTTTCTAATCCCTCGAAAGAGTTTTGAGACACTCGCCATTATAGTGATTTTGAGGAAAAATAGTGCAAAAAAAGGAGTGCAAAAAAAGAAAAAAAGAAAGACAATCAGAGCGGCTCTTCCCTTGATTACGTGTAACGTCGTGATTTTGTTGGTGTTCTAGGCTCGCGTCTCTCGTACGGTCTAGCCTAGGACCACCATGGTACCATCAGCGACCTTTCAACTATGCATTTCTGAACAGATTATTGCTGACCCTTTTTGCTACCATATTATAAGCCTTCCCAGCTCCACATACATCTACATCATGTGTTTGACAACACCTGGCAATCGCTCTATCCAAGCTCTGAGAGTTTTGACTACACCGGTTGCCGATCACCACCTGCTGCTGGGTAAGAACTGGTAAGAATTTGAGATTTGCTTGACGGATTTGTGCCAGAACACCACCACCACCACCACTTCCTAGTAGTCTATAGGTTCATATTCTTCTGTGTTCCTATTGCTGCTAACCATGCCGGGATCACAAGCCAATGAGATCGACTGGGAGAGTCTCACCAACTAGGACCTCCATGATAAAGTTCAGCAAATGATGGCTTACCAGGTACAAGACTTCGTGACCAACCTTGGAGAGGCCATGGAGAAGCTAGACAGTTAAGAGAAGACATTCGATGCAATGATGGACGCCAAGTTCAATGAGGTGCTTGTCCGTCTACCACTACCAGCTGCAGCTTCCGTCCCTCTCCAACAACAACAACAATGACATCAACGATGCCCGGACATGGTCGGACGAGCGCGACGTGTGCCTTCCAGCCAAGTTCACAATTCTGGTGTTTTTGCTCCTGCTGCTGCTCCTGCCATTGCTACTGACGTTTCTGTGGCTGAGCAGAATGAGGACTATGACGGTGATTTTGATGATGAGGGAGAGGTTGCTCCAAATCAGCACCAGGGACAAACAACCACCACCACAAGCCGTAGGTCATCCACATGGATACAATCACAATGGTAGGGCTACACCACCCCCTCAGGTACGGGATCATGACCATATCCCTAAACTTAAATTGAATATTCCTACATCTGATGGTCGATATGTTCCAGATATACATCTTACTTGGGAGTTAGAAATAGAGCAACATTTTACATGCTTATGATAGACGTGTTGTTGTTGTTGTTTGTTCATTCACTAGTTTTCCTTGTGTTTGGTGATCAGCACATTATCGAAAACATCATGCTAATATTCCAACTACTTAGGCTGCTTTGAAAACTGCTATGCGTACTCCTTGGGTTCCACCATATTATCAACGTGAATTACTTCAAAAATTGCAGCGTTTAAGACAAGGAAGAAAAATCCGTAGAAGAATATTATGAGGAATTACAAACTGGCAAGATTAGTTGTGGTATTGTTGTGGACAACGAAGCTAGGCTTCCATGTTTTATGGGTGGATTAAATAGAGATATTCAGACTATTCTAGAATATAAGGATTATAACACTATCACTCATTTATTCCATCTTGCTTGCAAAGCTGAACGTGAAGTGTAGGATCGACATGCATTGGTGAGAACTAACTTTTCTATAGGTCGCACTTCCTCATGGGTGCCACAGACCTCATCTAATTCCACTCGCCCTCCTGCATCAGCATTGCCTACTTCAGCCACCAATTCCAACAGAGATACCAGGAAACAGGCCCCTGCCCCACCCGTCGCCAAGAGCACACCTTCCGGGACCAGCATAGAGCTCTTCTTCATCCATGGCATCCACAGGGAAAACACATAGGTTATCTATCGGCGTTGCAAGGGTGGAGGTCATTGATACGTCTCCATCGTATCTACTTTTCCAAACTCTTTTGCCCTTGTTTTGGACTCTAATTTGCATGATTTGAATGGAACTAACCTGGACTGACGTTGTGTTCAGCAGAATTGCCTTGGTGTTATTTTTGTGCAGAAATCAAAGTTCGCCAAACGTCCTGAAAATCTACGGGGAGCAGTTTTGGAAAATATAAAAAATATCTGCGCCAAGTTCCACCTGAGGGGGTGGGCGAGTGGGCCACAAGCCCTGGCTCCACCACCACCCCCCTGGTGGCGGTGCGCAGGCTTGTGGGGCCCACACGGCTCTGCCGCCCCCAACCTCAAGTCTATAAGTCCCTTTTCGTCCCAGAAAAAATAAAGAGAGAAGTTTTCGTCGCGTTTGCGATACGGAGCCGCCGCCACCACCTGTTCTTCATCTGGAGGGCAGATCTGCAGTCCGTCTTGGGCTCCGGAGAGGGGAAATCATCGCCATCGTCATCATCAACCTTCTTCCCTCTCCAATTCCATGAAGCTCTTCGTCGTTCGTGAGTAATCTATTCGTAGGCTCGCTGGGCGGTGATGAGTAGGATGAGATCTATCATGTAATCGAGTGAGTTTTGATGGGGATTGATCCCTAGTATCCACTATGTTCTGAGATTGATGTTGCTACTACTTTGCCATGCTTAATGCTTGTCACTAGGGCCCGAGTGCCATGATTTAAGATCTGAACTTATTATGTTGTCACCAATATATGTGTGTTTTAGATCCGATCTTGCAAGTTGTAGTTACCTACTATGTGTTACGATCCGGCAACCCCGGAGGGACAATAACCGGAACCACTCCCGGTGATGACCATAGTTTGAGGAGTTCATGTGTTCACCAAGTGCTAATGTGTTGGTCCGGTTCTTTATTAAAAGGAGAACCTTAATATCTCGTAGTTCCTTTTGGACTCCGCTGCCACGGGAGGGATGGACAATAGATGTCATGCTAGTTCTTTTCCCTAAGCACGTATGACGACACACGGAATGCATGCCTACATCACATTGACGAATGGGAGCTAGCCACATATCTCTCCATGTTATAACTGTTGCATGATGAATATCATCCAAACAAATCACCAACCCATTGCCTACGAGTTTGTTACTACTATTGCTACTTGTCTTGCTCTGCTGTTACTACTGTTGCTACTTGTCTTGCTCTGCTGTTACTTGTCTTGCTCTGCTGTTACTACTGTTGCTGCTGCTGTTACTACTGTTGCTACTGTTGTTACTTGTCTTGCTCTGCTGCTGCTGTTGCTACTACTGTCGCTTGCTACTGTTGCTACTTGCTACTGCTATCACTACCGCTGTTCCTTGCCACTTCTGTTACTCGTTACTTTGCTGTTACTACTTTGCTTGCAGAAACTAATCTTTCAGGTGTGGTTGGATCTGATGAATTCAGCTGCTAATACTTAAGAGTATCCTCTCACCTCCCGTCGTGCGTACCAACAAATTTGGGTCGAATACTCTACCCTCGAAAATTGTTGCGAACCCACGCGCTGGTGGGCCGTCAACAACATTCTTCTAGTTTCATTGCCGGGGAGTGCTAGTAGCATTCTTCTGGTGCCGTTGCAAGCAAAGGTTTGTTGTCACAAAATCAGCATCCGTCTAGCTATTGCCAGAGAGTGCCAGTCAGCATTTTTTTGGCGCCGTTGCCGGGGAGGTATTGCTATATTATCTGAGTCACTTGGGATTTATATCTGCTGATCACTATGAAGAACCTGAAGGATCCAAAAACCAAAGTCTTGCCCTCAACTACGAGGGGAGGTAAGGAATTGCCATCTAGCTTTGCACTTGATTCACCTTCGGTTATGAGTAAGTTTGCGACATCACCTCCTGCTAGAAATCTTGATATGTCACCTGTGCTTGATGATGCTTATGATGCTATTGCTAGAGATGCTATGCTTGATACTATGCCTGATGATGCTATGCTTGATACTATGCCTGATACTTCTAGAGATTCTATGCTTGATATTGCTAGAGATGCTATGCTTGATACTGCTAGAGATGCTATGCTTGATACTGCTTTGCCTGATCACCCTCTTAAGAAGAACTAGATACTTGATATCCTCTATAACGGACTTACCGATGCCTCTGGAGACCACCTAGACAGTTGTGCCGGTTGTGTTTTTAGGGAACGAACTGTAGAACAAGCTGAGACCCTGCTGAATAACATCTTGATCAACGATAATGCTTGGACTATTCCCGAACCACCTCCTAAGCCAACTCCTAAGAAAAGAGGTATTATATTCCTCAGTCCTGAAGATATGCAAGAAGTCAAGAAATCTATGCAAGAGAAAGGCATTAGATCTAAAGATGTCAAAAATCTACCACCTATCGAAGAGATCCATGGTCTCGATAACCCGATACAGGTAGTAGAAGTGAATTCTCTGTGTAGGTTTGATGAGAGTGATATTCCTTTTGATAAACCTGCTAGCCTATGCTTTGACGAATTTGACAACTTTGTTGCCAAACAACAGAGTTTCAATGATTATGTTAGCAGACATTTCGAACAAAGTACTCGTATGCTTAGCCATTTAAGCGCTTGCGTAGACAGAAATGTCAATGATTACTACTCAGGTAGAACAAGTACTTAAAGCTCAGAATGACTTGCTCAATGAATTAAATGACAACTCTGTCAGAGTCATTACTAGAGGAGGCAAAATGACTCGGGAACCTTTGTATCCTGAAGGTCATCCTAAGAGAATTGATCAAGATTCTCAAGGAATTAATGCTGATACATCTAGTCATCCTAAGGAGAAGAAGAAGGATGATAGAAACCTGCACGCCAGTTCACCGAATATTTTGACACCGGAAGAACCTAATGATATTTCTGCGTCTGATGCAGAAACACAATCTGGTGATGAACATGAACCTGGTGACAATATGGACACAACCTGGAGATTGAACCTACGGTTAATCCTGATAACCCACAACCTAAGAAATACGACAAGAATGACTTCACTGCTAGGAAGCATGGTAAAGAAAGGGAGCCATGGGTTCAGAGACCTATGCCCTTCCCTCCTAAGCCATCCAAGAAAAAGGATGATGAGGATTTTGAGCGCTTCGTTGAGATGATAAGACCCATCTTTCTGTGGATGAGGTTAACTGATATGCTCAAGATGTCTCCGTATGCCAAGTACATGAAAGATATCGTGACTAATAAACGGAAGATACCGGATCTTGAGATCTCCACCATGCTTGCCAATTATACTTTCAAAGGTGAACTCCTAAGAAACTTGGAGATCCCGGAGTGCCCACTATACCTTGCTCCATTAAAGGAAACTACGTAAGAACTGCCTTATGTGACCTTGGAGCCGATGTTAGTGTTATGCCGCTCTCTCTTTATCGTAGACTTGAGTTGGATAAGTTGACACCCACTGAAATTTCTCTGCAAATGGCCGACAAATCAACTGCTTTCCCTATCGGCATTTGCGAGGATGTGCTTGTTGTGGTTGCTAATACCACTATCTTAACAGACTTTGTTATCTTGGATATTCCTGAGGATGATGCCATGGCTGTCATCCTCGGAAGACCCTTTTTAAACACTGCAGGGGCTGTTATAGATTGCAACAAAGGCAATGTCACTTTCCATGTCAACGGTAACGAGCACACGGTGCACTTTCCGAAGAAACGATATCAAGTACATTGCATCAATGCTATCGAAAAGACTTCATCGATTCTCATTGGGAGCTTTGAATGCCCTATTCCTCGTGTCAAGATGAAGTATGATTTGCTTGTTGGGGAGATACATATCCCCATTGAGGTGACTTAGTGGCTATTCGGAAATTCTCCATTCTCTCTTGCGATCCGAGAAGGTTTTGTCATGAGGACTTGATCAATCCCATTGACGGATTTCTTTCGATGACCATGAAATGGATGAATCAAAGAGTCACATACCTCTGTTTTAATCTTTCATTTTCTTTTTCTAAGAAGAAAAATGATAGAATTAGTTTAGTTTTTCCTGTTTTCTGTTTTAGCGTCCCGAAGAAAAATACCTCGAAAATAAAAGTTCTCCGATGGTCCTGAAAATTTACTATGATTTTTTTTTGGAATTTTTGAAAATTTCTAGGCCTCAGAGCTGGCCTGGGGAGCAGACCAGTGGGCCACAAGCCCTGCCATCGCCACCTACCCCCCTGGTGGTGGAGTGCAAGCTTGTGGGGCCCACAGGCACCACCTCCACTCATTCGAGCTCCCAGCCTCTTCTTCCACCTCCAGAAAAAAATTGTTTCGCAGCTCAAACCCGTGTTCTTGCTCATTTGGTTGTGATTTTTTATCTCCTTGCTCAAAGCACCATTCTCCAAACCATTTTGGGGAAATTACTCCTTGGTAAGTGACTCCTCCATTGGTCCAATTAGTTTTTTCTCTAGTGCTTTATCCTTCGCGTATTCTTGCTACCTTGGTGACCCAGTTCTTGAGCTAGAAATGTTGATTGTAGCTGGTCCCAAGTAGTTTTAGCGCGTGATACGGTCTCTAGACACTAGTAGGAGTAGTTGCTACAAGGTGTGGTGGATCTTCATTCACTTTTCTCTTGAACTTCAAAAATTTCAGCAAAAGGAAATTATGTTCAGGAGGAAGTTTCATGGTGGTCCTCAAGTAAGAAGGGTCCTCGTCTTTCTTGTCGGGAGCCCGAACCTTTTCAACTAAGGGACGCACCGGTACAACCATGTGAATGGCCTTCCGATGAGTTCATAGTCGAAGCAGGTTTCAAGGATGAGTTTGATACACTTGTCCGCAATGCCGGGTTAGAAGAATTCCTCTCAGATAAATGTGAACAGTATGCTATGCTCACTGCCTCTTTCATGCGTAGATTTAAATTTTTAGTTGGCCGTGACTCATCCATACTGTTTGATCTGTACGATAAATCCTATACCGTGGATTTGGAGGATTTCAATAGGATTTGCAAGATACCTGATGGGGGTAGTATTAATGATCCTTCTAAGTCTTCGGTCACAGACTTTGTCTCCAGTATAACTGTTGGAGAAACCAGAGATATCACGCAAGCCACCATAGGAAGCATCCATTTCCCTGCCTTGCACTACCTTGCCCTCTTCATAGGTAGGTGCATTAACGGCAAGGGTGCACATTGTCACCTATGTGCTTCCGACCTTAGTATCCTTAAGAGCGTAGTAACGGGTGACAGGAGCTTCAATATGGGAGCTATAATAGCAAGGAGGCTGAATAAAAATGCCAGCGAGGGGGATTTCTTTGGTGGAGTTTATGCTACACGCTTAGCAAATTTTCTTGGAGTATCCATCCGTCCAGAAGACCCTCCTCTCCGTACAGCCTACCTTGATCGTGTTGCTCTAACACGCTACCAGTTCCTTGAGAGAGATCATGGATCCCTCCTATACCGCTTGATATTTAACCGGCAGCGTGTTTTCCATATTACCCTTCCTGCTCCTGCTTTCTTTGATTTTTAGGTAAAACGAAGATACTACATAACCATAGGAGAGGCAGAGGAGTATGAGAGGGAGGCGACGACTGCTCGACTTCGCGATCCAGCTATTCAGGCAGTGGCTGCAGCACTCCCGTATAACACCCATTATGATTTTGGGTTTCGCCAGGACCATCCATGGGAGTAGACCAAGCTAGGCCAAAATCCTAAGCTTGGGGGAGTACGTGTTCTCACCGACTTTACATTCATGCTTATGCTTTCACTCTGTTAGCCGGTGTTTACACTTTGCCACTGTATTATCCATGCTAGTTTATTTTTCGTTTTCTTGTTTTCTTGTTTTGTGTCCTTTTGAGAAAACCCAAAAATATTTTTCTTTCTTCTTTTGCTTGTTGGGAGCTTTCCCGTGTAAATAGTTTTCTTTTTATTTGTGTCAAGGTAGAAGATATTGGTTACAATGCTTAGTGGTTCTTGCATGCTTACCTGTTTAGCTTTCAAAAGAGCCATATTACTTTGTCTTCTCCTTTGTGTTTGCCTGCAGATTCAGCTTAGTCCAATGCACGAGCACTATTATTATCGTTCACATCGTTCGATCGTGCAAATGAAAGGCAACAATGATGATATATGATGAAGCGACTGAGACTGAAAAGCTGGTATGAACTCTATCTATTTTGTTTTTGTAAATATGACTAGCTTGTCGACCCAGACTTAGCTTTGTTGTGAGAGAACCATGTTTGCAATGACAACTTAGAGATCATAGTTTCTGATGCCATGCTTATTTGGCTAAGAGCTTATAATGGTTTGTCTTGAATGCCAACATAGATTTTGAAATGACTATGATGTAGTATGATAGGATGGTATTCTCCTTTGAATGTTTCAAGTGGCTTGACTTGGCGCATGGTCATGCATGTAGTTGAAACAAAATCAACATAGCCTCTATTATGTTCGTGTTCATGGTGATTTATATCATGTTCATGCTTGCATTTAATGTTAGTCAAACTCATTGCATCTTGATGACTCTTGTCGCTCTCTAGTTGGTCGCTTCCCAGTCTTTTGCTAGCCTTCACTTGTACTAAGCGGAATACTGCTTGTGCATCCACTTCCATAAACCCAAAAGTTTTTCCATGAGAGTCCACCATACCTACCTATTTGCGGTATCTACGTGCCGTTCCAAGTAAATTTGCATGTGCCACTCTTTAAACCTTCAAAAAATAATCTGTTTTGCATGCCCGAACCGCTCATGTGGTGGCAGGGGGCTATTGGTATCTTCCATGCTAGGAGTGTTATCCTCGACATGTGTTTATTCACTATCATTCACGAGAAAGGGGCCGGTAATTGGAATGCCCAGTTCCACGCTTAAATCGAAAACATAACTATAAAACAAGACTCCCCCCGGATTGATGTTAGTATGGATGGTACCCGAGGATTCGGCTAGCCGAGGAGTGTGATTGATTGGTGGTGGGGGAGTTAAAACTTTACTTTTCTGTTTGGGAACCGCCTATCGGAAGATATTGAGAACTCTTGGTCATTGCGTTGACAATGAAAGCATGCCACCCAAAATTATTATCTTTGTTTTCAAAGCTTGAGCTCTGGCACCTCTGCAAATCAATGCTTCCCTCTGCGAAGGGCCTTTCAATTTATTTTCCTGTTGAGTCAACCTCCTCTTATATAAGCACCAATTACAGAGCACCTCTGTCATTTTTATGCTTTGCTTTTGATTGATATTGAGTATGACTATGACTGGATCTTCGTTGCTATGAATTACAATGTTTAGTCAGCCCTTGATCTTCGAAAGTGCTCTGCATTTATGTTTTGCGGTCTCAGAAAGAGCTAGCGAGATACCACCTATTCATATTGCTTCATGCTTGTTTTGATTGAAGTGTTGGTATTTGAAACTCATTTTTATTTGCTCGTTAGCTGATTATGCCATTGATATTATTTTACCGTGAGACCTTTGTGTCATTTTCTTATGTGGTTAACTTGTGATCTTGCTAAAATTCTGGTTATGAGTTAGACATAGTTGCAACAACAAGATCAAACAGAGTTTGTCTTCTTTCTCTCTCAGTTTGTCAACTGAGTTGCTTGAGGGCAAGCAAGGTTTTATGCTTGGGGGAGTTGATACGTCTCGAGCGTATCAACTTTTCCAAACTCTTTTGCCCTTGTTTTGGACTCTAATTTGCATGATTTGAATGGAACTAACCTGGACTGACGTTGTTTTCAGCAGAATTGCCTTGGTGTTATTTTTGTGTAGAAATCAAAGTTCTCCAAATGTCCTAAAAATCTACGGGGAGCAGTTTTGGAAAATAAAAAAAATATCTGCGCCAAGTTCCACCTGAGGGGGTGGGCCAGTGGGCCACAAGCCCTGGCTCCGCCATGACCCCCTGGTGGCGGTGGGCAGGCTTGTGGGGCCCACACGGCTCTGCCGCCCCCAACCTCAGGTCTATAAGTCCCCTTTCGTCCCAGAAAAATAAAGAGAGAAGTTTTCATCGCCTTTGCGATACGGAGCCGCCGCCACCACCTGTTCTTCATCTCGAGGGTAGATCTGGAGTCCGTCTTGGGCTCCGGAGAGGGGAAATCTTCGCCATCGTCATCATCAACCTTCTTCCCTCTCCAATTCCATGAAGCTCTTCGTCGTTCGTGAATAATCTATTCGTAGGCTCGCTGGGCGGTGATGAGTAGGATGAGATCTATCATGTAATCGAGTTACTTTTGATGGGGATTGATCCCTAGTATCCACTAAGTTCTGAGATTGATGTTGCTACTACTTTGCCGTGCTTAATGCTTGTCACTAGGGCCCGAATGCCATGATTTCAGATCTGAAATTATTATGTTGTCACCAATATACGTGTGTTTTAGATCCGATCTTGCAAGTTGTAGTTACCTACTATGTGTTATGATCCGGCAACCCCGGAGTGACAATAACCGGAACCACTCCCGCTGATGACCATAGTTTGAGGAGTTCATGTGTTCACCAAGTGCTAATTCGTTGGTCCGGTTCTTTATTAAAAGGAGAACCTTAATATCACGTAGTTTCCTTTTGGACCCCGCTGCCATGGGAGGGATGGACAATAGATGTCATGCAAGTTCTTTTCCCTAAGCACGTATGACGACACACGAAATACATGCCTACATTACATTGACGAACGGGAGCTAGCCACATATCTCTCCGTGTTATAACTGTTGCATGATGAATATCATCCAAACAAATCACCGACCCATTGCGTACGAGTTTGTTACTACTATTGTTACTGCTGTTACTTGTCTTGCTCGGCTGTTACTACTGTTGTTGCTACTGTTACTACTATTGCTACTGCTGTTACTTGTCTTACTCTGCTGCTACTGTTGCTACTACTGTCGCTTGCTACTGTTGCTACTTGCTACTGTTGTCACTACCACTGTTCCTTGCCACTGCCGTTACTCGTTACTTTGTTGTTACTACTTTGGATCTGACGAATTCAGCTGCTAATACTTGAGAGTATCCTCTCACCTCCCGTCGTGCGTACCAACAAATTTGGGTCGAATACTCTACCCTCGAAAACTGCTGCGAACCCACGCGCTGGTGGGCTGTCAACAACATTCTTCTAGTTTCATTGTTGGGGAGTGCTAGTAGCATTCTTCTGGTGCCGTTGCAAGGGAAGGTTTGTTGTCACAAAATCAGCATTTGTCTAGCTATTGTCAGAGAGTGCCAATCAGTCATTATGTGAGAGAGTGCCCATCCAAGCATGTGATGATTATTACTGGGGATGGTGGATATGACTCCGCTAGTGATTATGACAAGGAGACTCTGGGTCTTACTACAAGTGAAGAACAGGGTGTAGATGATGTTGAACAAGAGACACAATACATGGCTATTGACTATGCTGACAGGTATGAAAGCTTAGTTGCTCAACGTGTTTTAAGTGTGCAAGTAACACATGCTGAGAAAAATCAGAGGCACAACTTGTTTCATACAAATGGAGTTGTGAAGGAATATTTTGTTGGCGTAATCATCGATGGAGGGAGTTGCAACAACTTAGATAGCATGGAGATGGTGGAGAAGCTGTCTCTCACCACCAGACCACATCCTCATCCTTATTACATCCAGTGGTTCAACAACAGTGGCAAGGTTAAGGTAACACGCAGTGTTTGTGTGCATTTTAGTATTTCTACATATTCTAATTTTGTTGATTGTGATGTGCTACCCATGCAAGCATGCTCCGTTTTACTTGGTAGACCATGACAATTTGATAAAAAATTTGTACACCATGCTAGGAAAAATCAGTATACTCTTATTCATAAGGATCAAAATATAACTTTGCCCCTAGGTCTCGTGAACATATTATTAAAGATGACATTGCTAGAGCTAGTAAAGCAAAATAGGACCTACATAAGAGTGAAAATCAGATTGTAGCAAAGGAATTTGAGCAACACAATAAGCCTAATAAACCATCATCGAGTGTTGCATCTGAAATAAAATTGAAGAGTGGTTGTTTACTTGCCTCTAAATCTGATATTACTGATTTGGATATTACTAAATCTATTTGATATGCTTTCATATGCAAAGAGGTATTATTTTTATTCGAGGACATGCCTCCCTCTTTGCCTCTGGCTGTTATTAACATTTTGCAGGAGTTCACTAACGTCTTTCCACAAGACGTGACACCGGGATTACCACCTATTAGAGGGATTGAGCATCAGACTGACTTAATTACCAGTGCATCGCTACCCAACCGTCCACCATACCGCACCAATCCAGCGAAGACGAAGGAGATTATGCATCAAGTATAGAAGCTGCTCAACAAAGGTTATATATGCGAATCTCTTAGTCCTTGTGTTGTTCTTACTATTCTAGTGCCAAAAAAGGGTGGTACCTTGCGTATGTGTGTTGATTGTAGAGGCATTAATAATATTACTATTCATTATTGGCATCCTATTCCTAGGCTAGATGATATGCTCGATGAATTAAGTCGCTCTACAATTTTCTCCAAAGTTGATTTGCGTAGTGGATACCATCAAATTCGCATGAAATTAGGATATGAATGGAAAACAACATTTAAAACTAAGTTTGGATTATATGAGTGGTTAGTTATGCCTTTTGGGTTGACTAATGCACCTAGCACTTTCATGAGATTAATGAATGAGGTTTCACGTGCTTTCATTGGACGATTTGTGGTAGTGTACTTTGATGATATACTGATTTATAGTAGATCTTTGGAGGAACACTTGGATCATTTGCTTGTTGTTTTGATTGCTCTACGTGATGCATGTTTGTTTCGTAACCTTGGGAAGTGCATCTTTTGAATCGACTGAGTATATTTTCTTGGCTATGTTGTTACTCCACAAGGAAATGAAGTTGATAAAGCCATGACTGAAGCTATTGAGAGTTGGTCGCAGCCCAAAACGGTCACACAAGTGAGGAGTTTTCTTGGACTCGCCTGGTTTTATAGGCATTTTGTGTGAGATTTCAGCACCATTGCTGCACCTCTCAATGAGCTTATGAATAAGGATGTGCCTTATGCTTGGGGTACCGCACAGGAAGAAGCCTTCATGGGTTTGAAAGATAAGTTACACATGCTCCTTTACTCCAACTTTCTGATTTTAATAATACTTTCGAGCTTGAATGTGATGCTAGTGAAGTTGGATTAGGAGGTGTGTTATTACAAGATGGTAATCATGTTGCATACTTTTTTGAAAAATTGAGTGGGCCTAGTATGAATTATTCTACTTATGATAAGGAATTATATGCTCTTCTTCGGACTTTGGAAACATGGTAACATTATTTATGGCCCAAAGAATTTGTCATAAATTCTGATCATGAATCATTGAAACATTTTAAATGTCAAGAAAAACTGAATCGTAGACATGCTAAATGGGTTGAATTCATTGAGACATTCCGGTATGTCATTAAACACAAGAAGGGTAAAGAAAATGTTATTGCTATGCATTGTCTCGTCGTTATACTATGCTTTCCAAACTTGACTTCAAAATATTTGGTTTGGAGACCATCAAAGATCAACATGTGCATGATTCCTATTTCAAAGACGTGTTGGAGAATTGTAAAGAAGGGAGAACATGGAACAAGTTCATCATTAATGATGGATTTCTGTTCCGTGCTAACAAGCTATGCATTCTAGCTAACTCCATTTATCTTTTGTTGTTACAGGAGGCGCATGGAGCAGGATTAATGGGACACTTTGGAGTAAAGAATATGGAGGACGTACTTGCTATACATTTCTTTTGGCCAAAGATGTGACAGGATGTTGAACGTTTTGTTGCTCACTGCACGACATGTCAAAAAGCTAAGTCACGACTCAATCCTCATGGTTTTTATATGCCTTTGCTGGTACCTAGTGTTCCTTTGGAGGATATATATATGGACTTTGTTCTATGTTTACCTCGAAAAAAGAAGGGGAGGGATAGCATATTTGTTTTCGTGGACAAATTTTCCCAAATGGCACACTTTATACCATGTGATAAAAGTGATGATGCTGCTAATGTGGATGATTTGTTCTTTCGTGAAATTATTCGCTTGCATCGTGTGCCAAAAATGATTGTTTCACATCGTGTTGCTAAATTTCATAACCACTTTTGTAGATGTTTATGCGCTAAGTTGGGGACAAACTTGCTTTTTACTACTAAATGTCACCCCCAAACTGATGGACAAACTGAAGTAGTGAATAGATCATTGTCTACTATGCTTAGGGCTGTTTTGAAGAAAAACCTGAAAATGTGGGAAGAATGCTTGCCTCATATTGAATTTGCTTATAATCGTTCGATGCATTCTACTACAAAGATATGCCCTTCTAAAGTTGTGCATGATTTCTTGCCTCATGCACCAATTGATTAGTTAACTCTTCCATATTCGGAGAAGGTTAACTTTGATGCTAAAGAATGTGTTGATTTGATATTAAAGATGCATGAGTTAAATAAGGAAAAACATTGAGCATATGAATTCTAAATATAAACTTGCTCAAGTGAAAGTGCATGTTATGCTCCTAATCGACTTTTGGTGTTAATGACAACACATACATAGGAAACTAATCATATTTGTTGAGTGTATCTCGGGATGGCAAGTACTTTAGTAGATTGAGAATTATGTGCCAAGGTGGTCTGAGAAGATCGGGATTTATATGTCAAGAAGACTCAGGATTGAGAAAAGATGATGTAGACTATCCTTTTAAGTTTACTATTCTTCAGTATAGGGATCCCGCACTATTAAGAGGGGATCACAGGTTTTGCGATGAATTTGCTCATACTACATCTCTACTTTTATGCTCAAAACCACATCTTCACTACTCTGCTCTTATCTCAAAATAGGACTAATGCCTCGGACATCCGGCCTCCTCCGGACGTCCGAGGGTCGGACGACCGACCAGCTTCCGAAATCCGGAGCTGTGCACCAGAAGAACTTGAGCCATATAACTCGGACTTCCGGCTCCCTCCGGACGTCCGAGGGCCGGTCGACCGGCCAGCTTCGGAAATTCGGAGCCCTGCACCATAAGAACTTGAGCCATATAACTCGGACTTCCCGCTCCGTCCGGACGTCCGAGGTCCGGACGTCCGTCCCCTTTCGGAAATCCGGAATCTTGCACCAGAAGAAGTTTGAGTCGAATAACTCGGACTTCCGGCCTTCTCCGGACGTCCGGTCCCTGTTCAACTCATAGTGATTCTAGACATATCTACAGCCCTCGGACGACCGACCCCTGTCGGACGTCCGACCCCTTGTGGACGCCCGGACATCCGTGAACTGCCGGATGTCCGAACCCTGTGTGACTTAAAGTGTCCCCAACGGCTGTTTTACACTCCCCACTATATATACCCCCTCCCACTTCGTGATACGGTGTCCAACACAGCTAGAACACATACAAGAACACCTTTCTTCTCACTCACTCTTGTCTACACTCAATCTTAGATCCCAAGAGCATTTGTGAGTCCCTTTGAGTGTTGTTCCAATCAAAAGATAGATTGTCTCCTTCTCCTCCTCTCCACCAAAGTGATTTTTGATTTGAGAAAGTTTTGAGCAATCCCCGTGATCTTGCTACTCTTGGAGGTTGGAGACTCCTAGGCGGTAGGAGTCTTTGGAGAGGAATCAAACCATTGTGATTTCCCCCGGAAATTTTGTGAAGGTTTGGAAGCCACCTCAAGGCTTACCACTAGTGGTTGAGAAACGCCTTCGTGGAGTTATCTCAAAGGGAGAATAGGGCGAGCCTTCGTGGACTTGGTGTGCCTTCGTGGTAACATCCGCCCCTCTAACGGTGATGTAGCTTCCCTCCAAGGAAGTGAACATCGGGATACATCCTCGTCTCTCTTGGAGTTTCGGTTATTCCTAACCCTAACTCTCTACTTGTGTTAATCCTTATTACGTACTTGTATTTGATTATTGTTTATCGGTTGCCTTACTTCACTCTAAATAGCTTACTCCTTGTCATAGCAATTATTAGACCTACGCTCATATTCCGCACCTTTGCCTAAAATTGCTAAGGAATTATTAAAATTTGGAACTGTACCTATTCACCCCCCCCCCTCTAGGTCCATCTCGATCCTTTTCAATTGGTATCAGATCCTCGTGCTCTATTCTTGTGGCTTAACCGCCCTAGAGCGAGATGGACGGGATTACCACTACTGTAGCTCCAGTGGAGAGGGACGGGACTTCCACGGAAGTCAAGTCTTTCACCTCTGAGGACCTGGAACGGGCCCTTGCCAAGACAAAAGAGGAGCATGATGCTTCTCTTGAGGCCTTGGTCCAAATGAGACTGGCATCATTAACCACGGGGACAGCCACGTCCCCGAGGGCCTCAGGGCCACATGTGCACGGTTCTTCATTTGGCCAACAACCTCCGCAAAGGAACCAAACCAGTGTTCCATGGCTTTATGCTAGATCTCAAGTTGAGAAACCTAAGTACAATCCTAGAGGAAAACCTCCCTTGCTTGATGACAATTCCGATTTTGCTTTGTGGAGAGTTGGTATGCAAGATCATCTTAGGTACGCCAATGATGAGATGCTGGACATCCTCGAGCATGGGTACAATCCTGTAGATCCAAGGTGCCTCACTCCCAGAGAAACTTATGGCAAGCATCTCAATGACACTGCGATCATGTGCATAAGAAATGAATGAATGACAAGCAACGGAGACCTTACATTCACATCACAAGTGCCAAGGAACCGTGGGATGGCATTATAAGGACCAAGACCAGTACCTCCACTCTTCGGCTTGCTCAATATGAAATTGCCAAGGGGCAATTACAGAATTTCTGTATGGAAAAGGGTGAATCTCCCAAGCAACTGCTAGAACGGCTCATGACTCTCGTCGCAGACATTGAGTCCTGTGACTGTGACAAGACGCAAGATGGTTTCAATCTGACCAAGAGATTTCTCGTGGACAAGTTACTTCATGCTCTTGCTCCGTACCACCATCAAATGGTATGGGACATGAGGCAGCACCATGGGTTCAAAGAAATGACTCCACATGACATCATATCCACTTTCCAATTATTTGAAGAGTCAAAGGCAAATGCAACAAAGCACCTTGACATGCATGGCACTTCAACATCAAAGATCAATCTTGCTTTGAAAGCCAAGCATGAATGTGATGAAGAAGAAAGTGAAGAAGAAGAGGGTGATGATGACTGCGAAGATGGTGATGATGTTGACTCTGATGAAAGCCCATCTTATGAGGACATTGCTCTCTTTGTAAAGAAGTTCAGTGTAGGAAAATTCAAGGGAAGATTCCCAAAGAAGAAGGTAAGGAAATGCTATAACTTGGAGGAAACCAACCACTTCTCCAATGACTGCCCTTATGAGAGGAGAGAAGATAAACCAAGGTTTCCGAAGACCTTTGTAAAGAAGAAGTTGCCAAACCCTACGAACTCCAAGCTCAAGAGAACATATGGAAGAGCAATGGTTGCACAAGAAGAATCAGATCCAGAAGACGTTGGTGGGGTTGCTGGAGTAGCTCAGGATACACAAAACACCTTGAGGCTAGTCAACAAAAGTGGTGATGTTGTTCACTACAACTATATGAAAGACTACAAGGGCAACGCCCACAAGTGTTTGATGGCAAAGACTGCCATGGGAGATGAGGAAGACCAAAGCTCCCATGATAAGGTTAAGGTAACTCCACGGTTAAACTCTTTCAGTCTAGCTTCTACCTGTCCTGATGAGTATCTTGATGCGGAAGATCACTATGAGGATAATGACTTAGATCATCCCATGTTTGCCAAAATAAACAAATTTATGTGCTCTCTTAAAGGAAAGAAGCTCACTATGTTTCGCATACTTATGGAAATGGTGAGTAAGCACACCAATACCATCAAGAAACTCGAAACCCTCGTCACTAAGGAGAAGGAAAGAATTGAAATCCTTGAGCAGAAAGTCCTGTATGAGGAAGCACAAAATGATGCATTATGCTCAAAAGTTGGTGAAAACCTTGATAAACATGCTAACGATCTTGCCTCCTTGTAAAAGGTTGAATCTGTGTGCAAAGAGTTACTAAATGATAAAAACCGACTAGTGAACTCTCATGCTTCCCTTTCTAAGGACTGTGAGCGTCCATCCTTGTCTCTCAAAGACAAGGAAGAGAAACTCACTGTTCTTACAAAGAGCTTTGAGGCACTCAAGGTTACTTATCTTGACACTTCAGCTAAGGCTTACTCCTCACCTACTATTAATGTTGATACCTGCACTACTAACTCTAGTAGTGAACTGACATCTATCCTTGAGGAAAACTGTTCGCTAAAGGCACAGCTAGATAGAGGTCTCATGACATGTGCACAAGGACAAAAGACTCTCAATGAGATCTTAAGTCAACACAATGGAGGCTTTGCCAAGGAAGGGCTTGGGTTCAATCCAAGCACCGCCAAGAAAAGTGCATCTCCTCTCAAGTGTACCACTCCGCTTAAAGAAATATTTGTACGAGAGGGACACAAGGAGAAAGGTAAGGTTGTGAGTGGGTCGGCCACTAGGGGTTCGCCTACTCTCAACAAGACAACTGAATTCATGCCTCCATCCTATGTACTTCGCAAATCAAAGGAAGGAGAGGTTTATGCTAAATTCGTTGGTCCCCGTAATGCATTTCGATTTTATGCTATTGGGGTCCCTAAGACTCTTGTAACTAATGTGAGAGGCCCCATGACGAAATGGGCACCTCAAACCAAGTCTTAATTCGTTACAGGCTGTTTTCTCCGGAGGAGCCAAATGGGTGATCGACAGTGGATGCACCAATCATATGACCGGAGATAGTAACTTGCTCTATGACTTCATGCAAGCCATTCGACCATACATGAGCATTGTATTTGGTGGAGGGTCGAAAGGGCAGGTAATTGGGTTGGGCAAGGTGGCAATCACTAATGACATGTCTATTGCAAATGGCATGCCTGTCCAATCTCTTCAATATCATTTACTTTTAGTTCGTCAATTGGCTTTGTTGGTTATGACACATTATTCAGACTAACGGATGTGCAAGTATTTAAGAGAGACACTCTGGAAATGGCCTTTGTTGGAGAGTTGGATGGCAACCTTTACACGGTTGATTTCTTGAAAAAGAGCACCTTCCATACAACTTGTCTAATGGCCAAGGCCGACATGGGATGGTTGTGGCATCGCCGGCTCGCCCATGTCGGCATGAGAAATCTTGAAAATCTCTTAAACGGCAACACATCCTTGGACTAACAAATGTATCTTTTAAGAAAGATCGTGTGTGCAGTGCATGCATAGCTGGGAAACAACATCAATCAAAACATCCACCCAAGAACATTGTATCCACTTCAAGGCCGTTAGAGCTCCTTCATGTGGATCTGTTTGGGCCTCCTTCATGGGAAAGTCTTGGAGGGAAAAAGTATGGCCTAGTCATTGTTGATGATTACTCAAGATACACATGGGTATTCTTTCTCAAGTCCAAGGACGAGACGAAGATCACCTTCATTCATTTTGCCAAACAAGTCCAGTGGAAGTTTGACAAGGACATCAAGGCAATAAGAAGTGATAATGGCTCCGAGTTCAAGAACTACACCCTAGAAGAATTTCTTAGTGATGAGGGAATTGAACATCAGTACTCCGCACCTTACACCCCTCAGCAAAATGGTGTAGCACAGAGGAAGAACCGGACACTTGTGGAAATGGCAAGGTCCATGTTAGATGAATACAAGTCACCACATAGTTTTTGGACTGAGGCTGTCAACACAGCATGTCATGCATCAAACCGGATCTTCCTTCGATCAATATTGGAGAAGACTCCATATGAGCTCCTAACTGGGAACAAGCCCAATGTTAAGTACTTTCGTGTGTTTGGATGCAAGTGTTTCATCCTCAACAAACGGGAACGGTTAGGAAAATTTCAATCCAAAACAACTGAAGGGATTTTTTTTGGCTATGGATCAAACTCTCACGCCTACAGAGTATACAACAAATCCGCTGGATGTGTTATAGAAACCTGTGACGTGACGTTTGATGAATTTAACCGCTCCCATGGGGAGCAAGTTGATCTAAGTGATGCAGGTGAAGAAGATTCCTCACAAGATATCTTGAACATGGGTGTAGGTGCACTTCTTCCCATGGAACAAAGACCCCATGATGATGATGACGATGATGAGAGTATTTCTCATCCTCAAGACAGTTCACTGCCCGTACCTCCACAAGATACTAGCACACATATCATGCCAGTTGTTGAGGATCAAGTGGGAGAACATGTCTCTCATTCTGATCACACTCAAGAACTAGTTGATGTTCAAGAGCTAGACCAAAGTATGGATATGCCTGATGATGAACCTCAACAGGTGCAACGCGAAGAGGAATACCTTCCACCGCACGTAAATTATCCATATGTTGAGGACGTTGATGATGGAAATGAAGTCGAACCTCGTGAAACCCTGACCTCCATCATGCCACGTGTGGCCGGTCGTGTTGATATTGACCAAATCCTCACCGGCGTATCGGAAGGTAGAGTGACTCATAAACAATTAACAAACTTTTGTGCTCACTTTTCGTTTGTCTCTAGTACCATGCTGTTGGGGAAACGTCGCATGGGAAACAAAAATTTTCCTACGCGCACGAAAACCTATCATGGTGATGTCCATCTACGAGAGGGGATGAGTGATCTACGTACCCTCGTAGATCGTACAACAGAAGCGTTAGTGAACGCGGTTGATGTAGTGGAACGTCCTCACGTCCCTCGATCCGCCCCGCGAACAATCCCGCGATCAGTCCCACGATCTAGTACCGAACGGACGGCACCTCCGCGTTCAGCACACGTACAGCTCGACGATGATCTCGGCCTTCTTGATCCAGCAAGAGAGACGGAGAGGTAGAAGAGTTCTCCGGCAGCGTGACGGCGCTCCGGAGGTTGGTGATGACCTTGTCTCAGCAGGGCTCCGCCCGAGCTCCGCAGAAACGCGATCTAGAGGAAAAACCGTGGAGGTATGTGGTCGGGCTGCCGTGGAAAAGTCGTCTCAAATCAGCCCTAAAACCTCCGTATATATAGGTGGGAGGGAGGGGACCTTGCCTTGGGGCTCAAGGAGCCCCAAGGGGGTCGGCCGAGTCCAAGGGGGGAGGACTCCCCCCCCCAAACCGAGTTGGACTTGGTTTGGTGGGAGGGAGTCCCCCTTCCTTCCCACCTCCTCCTTTTTTTTCTCTCTTGATTTTTTCTCCTTGGCGCATAGAGCCCTTTTGGGCTGCCCCACCAGCCCACTAAGGGCTGGTGTGCCACGCTCAAGACCTATGGGCTTCCCCGGGGTGGGTTTCCCCCCCCCCCCCCGGTGAACTCCCGGAACCCATTCGTCATTCCCGGTAACTCCGAAAACCTTCCGGTAACCAAATGAGGTCATCCTATATATCAATCTTCGTTTCCGGACCATTCCGGAAATCCTCGTGACGTCCGTGATCTCATCCGGGACTCCGAACAACATTCGGTAACCAACCATATAACTCAAATACGCATAAAACAACGTCAAACCTTAAGTGTGCAGACCCGGCGGGTTCGAGAACTATGTAGACATGACCCGAGAGACTCCTCGGTCAATATCCAATAGCGGGACCTGGATGCCCATATTGGATCCTACATATTCTACGAAGATCTTATCGTTTGAACCTCAGTGCCAAGGATTCATTTAATCCCGTATGTCATTCCCTTTGTCCTTTGGTATGTTACTTGCCCGAGATTCGATCGTCAGTATCCGTATACCTATTTCAATCTCGTTTACCGGCAAGTCTCTTTACTCGTTCCGTAATACAAGATCCCGCAACTTACACTAAGTCACATTGCTTGCAAGGCTTGTGTGTGATGTTGTATTACCGAGTGGGCCCCGAGATACCTCTCCGTCACACGGAGTGACAAATCCCAGTCTTGATCCATACTAACTCAAATAACACCTTCGGAGATACCTGTAGAGCATCTTTATAGTCACCCAGTTACGTTGCGACGTTTGATACACACAAAGCATTCCTCCGGTGTCAGTGAGTTATATGATCTCATGGTCATAGGAATAAATACTTGACACGCAGAAAACAGTAGCAACAAAATGACACGATCAACATGCTACGTCTATTAGTTTGGGTCTAGTCCATCACGTGATTCTCCTAATGACGTGATCCAGTTATCAAGCAACAACACCTTGTTTATAATCAGAAGACACTGACTATCTTCGATCAACTGGCTAGCCAACTAGAGGCTTGCTAGGGACGGTGTTTTGTCTATGTATACACACATGTAAATGAGTCTTCATTCAATACAATTATAGCATGGATAATAAACGATTATCTTGATACAGAAATTATAATAATAACTATATTTATTATTGCCTCTAGGGCATAATTCCAACAGTCTCCCACTTGCACTAGATTCAATAATCTAGCGCTCACATCACCATGTGAATTACATTGTAATAAATCTAACACCCATACAGTTCTGGTGTTGATCATGCTTTGGCCGTGGAAGAGGTTTAGTCAGCGGGTCCGCTGCATTCAGATCCGTGTGCACTTTGCATATATGCACGTACTCTCCTCGACGTAGTCGCGGATGAGGTTGAAGCGTCGTTTGATGTGTCTGGTCTTCTTGTGAAACCGTGGTTCCTTTGCTAAGGCAATGGCACCAGTGTTGTCACAGAACAAGGTTATTGGATTCAGTGCGCTTGGCACCACTCCAAGATCCGTCATGAACTGCTTCATCCAGACACCCTCCTTAGCCGCCTCCGAGGCAGCCATGTACTCCGCTTCACATGTAGAATCTGCTACGACGCTTTGCTTGGAACTGCACCAGCTTACTGCACCCCCATTAAGAATAAATACGTATCCGGTTTGCGACTTAGAGTCGTCCTGATCTGTGTCAAAGCTTGCATCGACGTAACCTTTTACGGCGAGCTCTTCGTCACCTCCATACACGAGAAACATCTCCTTACTCCTTTTCAGGTACTTCAGGATATTCTTGACCGTTGTCTAGTGATCCACTCCTGGATTACTCTGGAACCTACCTGCCATACTTATGGCCAGGCTAACATCCGGTCTAGTGCACAGCATCGCATACATGATAGAACCTATGGCTGAAGCATAGGGGACGGAGCGCATATGCTCTCTATCTTCATCAGTTGCTGGGCACTGAGTCTTACTCAATTTCGTACCTTGCAGAACTGGCAAGAACCCTTTCTTGGACTGTTCCATTTTGAACCTCTTCAAAACTTTATCAAGGTATGTGCTTTGTGAAAGTCCTATCAGGCGTTTTGATCTATCCCTATAGATCTTAATGCCTAGTATGTAAGCAGCTTCTCCTAGGTCCTTCATAGAGAAACTTTTAGTCAAGTAACCTTTTATGCTCTCCAAAAACTCTACGTTGTTTCCAATCAGTAATATGTCATCCACATATAATATTAGAAACGCCACAGAGCTCCCACTCACTTTCTTGTAAATACAAGATTCTCCAACCACTTGTATAAACCCAAATGCTTTGATCACCTCATCAAAATGTTTGTTCCAACTCCGAGATGCTTGCACCAGTCCATAAATG
Source organism: Hordeum vulgare subsp. vulgare (assembly GCF_904849725.1). NCBI lineage: Eukaryota > Viridiplantae > Streptophyta > Magnoliopsida > Poales > Poaceae > Hordeum > Hordeum vulgare. The sequence goes on along the minus strand of NC_058524.1, from coordinate 487,667,303 downwards.
GATCGCTGGAGCTTGCACACCTTGTTAGCATTCTTAGGCTCGACAAAACCTTCGGGTTGTATCATATACAACTCTTCCTTAAGGAAACCGTTAAGGAACGACGTTTTGACATCCATCTGCCAGATTTCATAATCGAAAAATGAAGCTATTGCTAACATGATTCTGACGGACTTAAGCATCGCTACGGGTGAGAAAGTCTCATCGTAGTCAACTCCTTGAACTTGTGAAAAACCCTTTGCCACAAGTCGAGCTTTATAAACGGTCACATTACCGTCAGCGTCCGCCTTCCTCTTAAAGATCCATTTGTTCTGAATGGCCTTGCGGCCCTCAGGCAGTACCTCCAAAGTCCACACTTTGTTCTCATACATGGATCCTATCTCGGACTTCATGGCTTCCAGCCATTTGTTGGAATCTGGGCCCACCATTGCTTCTTCATAATTCGCAGGTTCATTGTTGTCTAACAACATGATTGATAAGACGGGATTACCGTACCACTCTGGAGCAGCACGTGGTCTCGTCGACCTGCGTGGTTCGACAGAAACTTGAACTGGAGTTTCATGATCATCATCATTAACTTCCTCCTCAACCGGCGTCGCAATGACAGAGGTTTCCCCTTGCCCTGCGCCACCATCCAGAGGGATGAGAGGTTCGACAACCTCGTCAAGTTCTATCTTCCTCCCACTCAATTCTCTCGAGAGAAACTCCTTCTCGAGAAAAGCTCCGTTTTTAGCAACAAACACTTTGCCCTCGGATTTCAGATAGAAGGTGTACCCAACTATCTCTTTTGGGTAACCTATGAAGACGCACTTTTCCGCTTTGGGTTCCAGCTTTTCAGGCTGAAGCTTTTTGACATAAGCATCACATCCCCAAACTTTAAGAAACGACAACTTTGGCCTTTTGCCATACCACAGTTCGTATGGTGTCGTCTCAACGGATTTTGATGGTACCCTATTTAAAGTGAATGCAGCTGTTTCTAATGCATAGCCCCAAAATGATAACGGCAAATCAGTAAGAGAGATCATAGATCGCACCATCTCTAATAGAGTACGATTACAACGTTCGGACACACCATTACGCTGTGGTGTTCCAGGCGGTGTTAACTGTAAAACAATTCCACATTGTCTTAAGTGAGCACCAAACTCGAAACTCAGATATTCACCCCCACGATCAGACCGTAGGAACTTGATCTTCTTGTTACGATGATTTTCCACTTCACTCTGAAATTGCTTGAACTTTTCAAATGTTTCAGACTTGTGCTTCATCAAGTAGACATAACCATATCTACTTAAATCGTCAGTGAAGGTGAGAAAATAACGATATCCGCCGCGTGCCTCCACGCTCGTCGGACCACACACATCGGTATGTATGATTTCCAACAAGTCACTTGCACGCTCCATTGTTCCTTAGAACGGAGTCTTAGTCATCTTGCCCATGAGGCATGGTTCGCACGTGTCAAGTGAATCAAAGTCAAGTGACTCCAAAAGTCCATCAGCATGGAGTTTCTTCATGCGCTTTACACCAATATGACCTAAGCGGCAGTGCCACAAAAATATGGCACTATCATTGTTAACTCTAACCTTTTTGGTCTCAATGTTATGTATATGCGTATTGCTATCAAGATTCAATATGAACAATCCTCTCACATTCGGTGCATGCCCATAAAAGATGTTACTCATAGAAATAGAACAACCATTATTCTCTGACTTAAAAGAGTAACCGTCTCGCAATAAACAAGATCCAGATATAATGTTCATGCTCAACGCAGGCACTAAATAACAATGATTTAAGTTCATCACTAATCCTGACGGTAACTGAAGTGACACTGTGCCGACGGCAATTGCATCAACCTTGGAACCATTTCCTACGCGCATCGTCACTTCATCTTTCGCCAGCCTTCGCCTATTCCGCAGTTCCTGTTTCGAGTTGCAAATATGAGCAACAGAACCGGTATCGAATACCCAGGCACTACTACGAGAGCCGGTTAAGTACACATCAATAACATGTATATCGAATATACCTGATTTTTCTTTGCCCGCCTTCTTATCTGCCAGATACTTGGGGCAATTGCGCTTCCAGTGACCCATACCCTTGCAATAGTAACACTCCGTTTCCGGCTTAGGTCCAGCTTTGGGTTTCTTTGTCGAATTGGCAACAGGCTTGCCGCTCTTCTTCTAATTGCCCTTCTTGCCTTTGCCGTTTCTCTTGAAACTAGTGGTCTTATTTACCATCAACACTTGATGCTCTTTACGGAGTTCAGACTCTGCGACTTTCAGCATCGCAAACAACTCGCCGGGAGACTTGTTCATCCCTTGCATGTTGTAGTTCAACACAAAGCCTTTATAGCTTGGCGGCAGTGATTGAAGGATTCTGTCAGTGATAGCTTCTTGCGGGAGTTCAATCCCCAGCTCAGCTAGACGGTTTGAGTACCCAGACATTTTGAGCACATGTTCACTGACAGACGAGTTCTCCTCCATCTTGGAAGCATAGAATTTATCGGAGGTCTCATACCTCTCGATCCGGGCGTTCTTCTGAAAGATAAACTTCAACTCCTGGAACATCTCAAATGCTCCATGACGCTCAAAGCGACGTTGAAGTCCCGGTTCTAAGCCATACAAGACTGCACATTGAACTATTGAGTAGTCCTGCTTACGTGCTAACCAAGCGTTCTTAACATCCTGATCAGCCGCAGCGGGTGGTTCATCTCCTAGCGCAGCATTAAGGACATAATCCTTCTTCCCAGCTTGTAAGATTAGTTTAAGATTACGAGCCCAGTCTACAAAGTTGCTTCCATCGTCTTTCAACTTAGTTTTCTCTAGGAACGTATTAAAATTCAGGATGACTGTCGCGTGAGCCATGATCTACAACACAAATATATTCAAACTGGACTTTAGACTATGTTCAAGATAATTAGAGTTTAACTTAATCAAATTATATGCTAAACTCCCACTCAAAAAGTACATCTCTCTAGTCATTTGAGTGGTTCATGATCCACTTACACTATCCCAAGTCCGATCATCACGTGAGTTGAGTATAGTTTCAGTGGTAAGCATCCCTATGCTAATCATATCGTCTATATGATTCATGATCGACCTTTCGGTCTCATGTGTTCCGAGGCCATGCCTGCACATGCTAGGCTCGTCAAGCTTAACCCGAGTGTTCCACGTGCGCAACTGTTTTGCACCCGTTGTATGTGAACGTTGAGTCTATCACACCCGATCATCACGTGGTGTCTCGAAACGACGAACTGTAGCAACGGTGCACAGTCGGGGAGAACACAATTTCGTCTTGAAATTTTAGTGAGAGATCACCTCATAATGCTACCGTCGTTCTAAGCAAAATGAGGTGCATAAAAGGATTAACATCACATGCAATTCATAAGTGACATGATATGGCCATCATCACGTGCTTCTTGATCTCCATCACCAAAGCACCGGCACGATCTTCTTGTCACCGGCGCCACACCATGATCATCCATCAACGTGTTGCCATCGGGGTTGTCGTGCTACTCATGCTATTACTACTAAAGCTACATCCTAGCAAAATAGTAAACGCATCTGCAAGCACAAACGTTAGTATAAAGACAACCCTATGGCTCCTGCCGGTTGCCGTACCATCGACGTGCAAGTCGATATTTCTGTTACAACATGATCATCTCATACATCCAATATATCACATCACATCGTTGGCCATATCACATCACAATCATACCCTGCAAAAACAAGTTAGACGTCCTCTAATTTTGTTGTTGCATGTTTTACGTGGTGACCATGGGTATCTAGTAGGATCGCATCGTACTTACGCAAACACCACAACGGAGATATATGAGTTGCTATTTAACCTCATCCAAGGACCTCCTCGGTCAAATCCGATTCAACTAAAGTTGGAGAAACCGACACTTGCCAGTCATCTTTGAGCAAAGGGGGTTACTCGTAACGATGAAACCAGTCTCTCGTAAGCGTACGAGTAATGTCGGTCCAAGCCGCTTCAATCCAACAATACCGCGGAATCAAGAAAAGACTAAGGAGGGCAGAAAAACTCACATCACCGCCCACAAAAACTTTTGTGTTCTACTCGAGAAGACATCTACGCATGAACCTAGCTCTGATGCCACTGTTGGGGAAACGTCGCATGGGAAACAAAAAATTTCCTAGGCGCACGAAAACCTATCATGGTGATGTCCATCTACGAGAGGGGATGAGTGATCTATGTACCCTCGTAGACCGTACAGCAGAAGCGTTAGTGAACGGGGTTGATGTAGTGGAACGTCCTCACGTCCCTCGATCCTCCCCGCGAATAATCCCGCGATCTAGTACCGAACGGACGGCACCTCCGCGTTCAGCACACGTACAGCTCGACGATGATCTCGGCCTTCTTGATCCAGCAAGAGAGACGGAGAGGTAGAAGAGTTCTCCGGCAGCGTGACGGCGCTCCGGAGGTTGGTGATGACCTTGTCTCAGCAGGGCTCCGCCCGAGCTCCGCAGAAACGCGATCTAGAGGAAAAACCGTGGAGGCATGTGGTCGGGCTGCCGTGGAAAAGTCGTCTCAAATCAGCCCTAAAACCTCCGTATATATAGGTGGGAGGGAAGGGACCTTGCCTTGGGGCTCAAGGAGCCCCAAGGGGGTCGGCCGAGTCCAAGGGGGGAGGACTCCCCCCCCCCCCAAACCGAGTTGGACTTGGTTTGGTGGGAGGGAGTCCCCCTTCCTTCCCACCTCCTCCTTTTTTCTCTCTTGATTTTTTCTCCTTGGCGCATAGAGCCCTTTTGGGCTGCCCCACCAGCCCACTAAGGGCTGGTGTGCCACCCTCAAGACCTATGGGCTTCCCCGGGGTGGGTTGCCCCCCCCCAGTGAACTCCCGAAACCCATTCGTCATTCCCGGTACATTCCCGGTAACTCCGAAAACCTTCCGGTAACCAAATGAGGTCATCCTATATATCAATCTTCGTTTTCGGACCATTCCGGAAACCCTCGTGACGTCCGTGATCTCATCCGGGACTCCGAACAACATTCGGTAACCAACCATATAACTCAAATACGCATAAAACAACGTCGAACCTTAAGTGTGCACACCCTGCGGGTTCGAGAACTATGTAGACATGACCCGAGAGACTCCTCGGTCAATATCCAATAGCGGGACCTGGATGCCCATATTGGATCCTACATATTCTACGAAGATCTTATCGTTTGAAACTCAGTGCCAAGGATTCATTTAATCCCGTATGTCATTCCCTTTGTCCTTCGGTATGTTACTTGCCCGAGATTCGATCGTAAGTATCCGTATACCTATTTCAATCTCGTTTACCGGCAAGTCTCTTTACTCGTTCCGTAATACAAGATCCCGCAACTTACACTAAGTCACATTGCTTGCAAGGCTTGTGTGTGATGTTGTATTACCGAGTGGGCCCCGAGATACCTCTCCGTCACACGGAGTGACAAATCCCAGTCTTGATCCATACTAACTCAACTAACACCTTCGGAGATACCTGTAGAGCATCTTTATAGTCACCCAGTTACGTTGCGACGTTTGATACACACAAAGCATTCCTCCGGTGTCAGTGAGTTATATGATCTCATGGTCATAGGAATAAATACTTGACACGCAGAAAACAGTAGCAACAAAATGACACGATCAACATGCTACGTCTATTAGTTTGGGTCTAGTCCATCACGTGATTCTCCTAATGACGTGATCCAGTTATCAAGCAACAACACCTTGTTTATAATCAGAAGACACTGACTATCTTCGATCAACTGGCTAGCCAACTAGAGGCTTGCTAGGGACGGTGTTTTGTCTATGTATCCACACATGTAAATGAGTCTTCATTCAATACAATTATAGCATGGATAATAAACGATTATCTTGATACAGGAATTATAATAATAACTATATTTATTATTGCCTCTAGGGCATAATTCCAACACATGCCACACAGGGTTCAGGATGCATTGTGTGACAATGACTGGCTCCTTGCTATGCAAGAAGAGTTAAACAGTTTTACACGCAACGAAGTATGGTCATTGGTAGAACAACCAACTGAGGAACACAATGTCATTGGAACTAAATGGATCTTCAAGAACAAGGAAGATGAGAATGGGACTGTCCTACGCAACAAGGCAAGGTTAGTAGCACAGGGGTACTCCCAAGTTGAAGGTTTGGACTTTGGTGAGACTTTCGCCCCTGTTGCTCGTCTTGAATCCATTCGCATTCTATTGGCCTATGCTGCTTCCAATGGTTTTACTTTGCATCAAATGGATGTGAAAAGTGCTTTTCTTAACGATCCTCTACAAGAAGAGGTATATATATCACAACCACCTGGGTTTGTTGACCCTCACCACAAAGACCATGTATACAAACTTCACAAGGCTCTGTATGGCCTCAAACAAGCACCTCGTGCTTGGTATGATCATCTTAAGAAGTTCTTACTCGATGATGGCTTTGTGGTGGGGGTGATCGATCCCACTCTTTTTACTAAGAGGGAAAATGGTGATTTGATCTTATGCCAAATCTATGTAGATGACATCATTTTTGGTTCTCCTAACATCCATTTATGCAAGAAGTTTGCGTCTTCCATGACCAAGACCTTTGAGATGTCACTCAACACGGACTTGAAGTTCTTTCTTGGGTTTCAAATACGACAATTTCAAGAAGGAATTTTCTTGTCTCAAACTAAGTACCTCAAGGACATTCTTGAAATATTTGATATGACAAATGCTAAACCAATGAAGACACCCATGGCCACAGATGTAGTCCTAAATGAAGACACCAACGGTATTCCTTTTGACCCATCTACTTACCGCTCCATGATTGGTTCGTTACTTTATCTTTGCGCATCTAGACCGGACATCATGTTAAGTGTAGGAATATGTGCTAGATTTCAAGCTTCCCCTAGGGAAAGCCATCATACGGCAGTTAAGCATATTCTTAGATACCTTGTTCACACCCCAAAGTTAGGCTTATGGTACCCTAAGGATGCAAAGTTCGATCTTATTGGGTACTCCGATGCGGATTGGGCCGGTGACAAAGTGGGACGGAAATCCACTTCCAGTGCATGTCAGTTTCCTGGACGCTCCTAGGTAAGTTGGTCCTCGAAAAAGCAGAATTGTGTTTTCCTCTCCACGGCCGAGGCCGAATATATTGCAGCCGCAAGCTGTGCAACCCAACTGCTATGGATGAGGCAAACCCTAAAGGATTATGGTCTCACATATCGACACGTGCCTCTTCTCTGTGATAATGAAAGTGCCATAAAGATCTCCGAGAACCCCATTGATCACCCTCGCACAAAACATATTGATATTAGGTATCATTTCTTGAGAGACCATGTGCAAAAGGGTGACATTGATATTACCCATGTGGGTACCGACATGCAGCTCGCTGACATTTTCACCAAGCCACTTAGCGTAGCAAGGTTCTGTCAACTTAGGCGTGAGCTTGGTATCTTGGAGCTTTATAACATAACTTGAAATCTTGCACACATACACACACTCACATTATGTTCTTGTCTTGATGTAGGGCATGCATTTAGGGGGGGTCACTAGGACTTACGTCATAATTCTGTGTTTTGATCTTACAAAATATGCATGAATCAACTTCTGTCCACAAGTAGTATATGTAATTCCTGTAGGCAACTGTGTTCGTGTTCTTTGTGATAAACCATGAAAAATCATCTCATCATCCAAATTCCAGAATCATCCTCTGCCTACTCCTCTCTCGGTCGTCCGACGTGTCTCGGACGTCCGACGGCTAAACTCATTCCGGACGTCCGGCCAGTGTCGGTCGTCCGACGGCTAAATTCACTCAGGACGTCCGACGCCTGTCGGACGTCCGACAAATCGGGGCCCTATAAATAAAAGGACGCGGGCTGGGCTTTGCCCTAGCCCCCACGCGCCTCCTTTTCTCCCAGCCGCCGCCGCCAGCACCAGGAGAGCTCGCCCGCGCCGCCACCTCCGGGATCTGCCTGATCTCCTCCGCGAGATCCATCTCTTCTTCCTCTCCTCTCTCGATCTGCAGGTATCTCCTCCGTTCCCCTCGCGTTTGAATTCCTTTTCTCCCAAGTTTCACGTGTTCGTTCATATGGTTTGCCCGTGACCGTTCCCCATTGGGCCTCCATCCGTGTTGGTTTTTATGCATCATGCCCAAGATTAAGCATGTCGTCCGGAAGGACACTGCTGGCTCATCCGCTCATGCCCCTACTGGCACGGGGTCGGACTCGGAAGGGAAACGTCGTCCCTTCAAATGGACTTCCCGGCGTCCTCCGTCTCAACAGCTCCCCTCGTCGTCTGATGGCTCTGACTTCGAGGATGAGCTTGCCGCCGAGGACCGTGCTGCCAAGCCCGCCGTTCGGAGGTCCATGCCAAAGCCCGGGACTCGCAGGCCCTCCTATATGCCACCACCTCCTCCTGAACAGCCCGAAGGTGAACTCGTCGCATCTCACTTGAACCTCCTGCTACTTTAGGTCGTGAAGTCAAGAACTTCACCACGGTTGCTAAGTCTTCCTATTTCACTTTCCGCCGCGATGTTGATCAATTCTTTGTCGTACGTGACTCTATGGACTCACGTTTCCGCACAAACGTCCAGGCGAACATCTTTACTATGGTCATAGTTCCTAAGGGTCTCTCTGTTCATCACTTCATAGATCTTGAGCATATTCGCACACACCCGGCGAAATACCCAGGTGCCATTGAGCTCACTGAGTCATCGGGGCTTGCCGCCCCCTTTGCTTTTCGTCGCGATTTTAACGCTGCTGCTATTCACCAGTTTTATGCCACATGCTTCTTTGGTCCAAACAACATTGTTATCTGGATAACCTCTGACGTTCACTTCACAGCCTCTTATGATACATTTGTTGCCGCACTTGGTTTCCCCAACTCTGGCTTCAAAATCCATAAGAATGATCCTAACCATGCACATAAGCCAATTGAGGCGTGTGGGTATCTCCTCAAACCACTCCGTGAACTTGATGTGGATGAACGCATGAAGGATCTTAACCAGGTATCCATCTGGCGCTCTCCTTACTTTATCATCTTTCAGTGTCTTATCCGCACCATCTATCCCAAGATGGGTGGGATCTTGCAGTGGCTACTGTATTGACATCATGTCACATTTGTACAAGCACCCCAAGAGCAAAATTAATGTGCCTCACTTTCTATGGCATGAGATTCGCCTTGCTAGTTTTTGATACAAGCGAGCCTTCCCTCATGCCCCCTTCATCCAGGCTCTTATTAATCATGTTGCTGAATTCTCTGTTGCTGTCACTCACACACATCACAAGTGGGTCATTCCCGCTCACATGCGGATAACTATGCTCCCAGGAAAACCCCATCCTCCACATCCACTCACCGCACTGCTGCCCGGTCAGCAACCCCTTCATCTAGCTCAGCTCCTCTTGGTCGCTTTGCCAAATTCATTGGCAAGGCACATTCTGCTATGATGAAGGCCGTCTCTTTCCAGTGTGGTCAAACTCATGATGTGGTTTCCCGCCTCGTCTCCTCCAAGAATGCCCTCAAGGCTCGTCTGAGAGACTCGGGCGCTCTTGATGTGAGTGACGATGAGGCCCTTCCTGCTGCTCCTCCTTCTGACTTTGGCTTCCCATCTGATCCTGAGTGGGCTGATTTTCTTGACGAGGCTGGTGGCAGTGGCTTGCCTGACGATGAGGATGATGATGATGATGATGATCTCTGAGCATGGTTGATGCTGTTGGTGCCTCCCTTTTTGGTACTTGGTGCCAAAGGGGTAGTAATGTATCGTAGTTTTTAGTCTTTGGAGATTTAGTCTAAATTTGCATGTTTGTGTAATGTAATGGATAAACTCATGTATGGCTACTTATGAATGTTGTGATTGCTATGGATTGCTATGATATCATCATAGGCTATTATGTTTTGCTCCACTAATTCTATGATGATGTATTATCTTTCTATGATGATGTATTATCTTTACATGATGATCCATTATATTTTCGATACACACATTAAAAGGGAGCTCCGATATTTTATCATGCACATACTAAGGGGGAACTCCGTACTAAACCTCTCCAAGGCAATAATGTATGTTAAATCTTTTGAGACCTATGTATATGTTGTCATCAACTACCAAAAAGGGGGAGATTGAAAGTGCATGTTATGCCCCTAATCGGCTTTTGGTGTTAATGACAACACATACATAGGAAACTAATCCTATTTGTTGAGTGTATCTCAGGATGGCAAGTACTTTAGTAGATTGAGAATTATGTGCCAAGGTGGTCTGAGAAGATCGGGATTTATATGTCAAGAAGGCTCGGGATTGAGAAAAGATGATGTAGACTATCCTTTTAAGTGTACTATTCTTGAGTATAGGGATCCCGCACTATTAAGAGGGGATCACAGGTTTTGCGATGAATTTGCTCATACTATATCTCTACTTTTCTGCTCAAAACCACATCTTCACTATGCTCTTATCTCAAAACAGGACTAATGCCTCGGACATCCGGCCTCCTCCGGACGTCCGAGGGTCGGACGACCGACCAGCTTCGGAAATCCGGAGCTCTGCACCAGAAGAACTTGAGCCATATAACTCGGACTTCCGGCTCCCGCCGGACGTCCGAGGGCCGGACGTCCGTCCCCTTTCGGAAATTCCGAATCTTGCACCAGAAGAAGTTTGAGTCGAATAACTCGGACTTCCGGCCTTCTCCGGACGTCCGGTCCCTGTTCAACTCACAGTGATTCCAGACATATCTACAGCCCTCGGACGACCGACCCGTGTCGGACGTCCGACCCCTTGTGGACGCCCGGACATCCGTGAACTGCCGGATGTCCGAACCCTGTGTGACTTAAAGTGTCCCCAACGGTTGTTTTACACTCCGCACTATATATACCCCCTCCCACTTCGTGAGAGGGTGTCCAACACAGCTAGAACACATACAAGAACACCTTTCTTCTCATTCACTCTTGTCTACACTCAATCTTAGATCCCAAGAGCATTTGTGAGTCCCTTTGAGTGTTGTTCCAATCAAAAGATAGATCGTCTCCTTCTCCTCCTCTCCACCAAAGTGATTTGTGATTTGAGCAAGTTTTGAGCAATCCCCGTGATCTTGTTACTCTTGGAGGTTGGAGACTCCTAGGCGGTAGGAGTCTTTGGAGAGGAATCAAACCATTGTGATTTCCCCCGGAAAGTTTGTGAAGGTTTGGAAGCCACCTCAAGGCTTACCACTAGTGGTTGAGAAACGCCTTCGTGGAGTTATCTCAAAGGGAGAATAGGGCGAGCCTTCGTGGAGTTGGTGTGCCTTCATGGTAACATCCGCCCCTCTAACGGTGATGTAGCTTCCCTCCAAGGAAGTGAACATCGGGATACATCCTCGTCTCTCTTGGAGTTTCGGTTATTCCTAACCCTAACTCTCTACTTGTGTTAATCCTTATTACGTACTTGTATTTGATTATTGTTTATCGGTTGCCTTACTTCACTCTAAATAGCTTACTCCTTGTCATAGCAATTATTAGACCTACGCTCATATTCCGCACCTTTGCCTAAAATTGCTAAGGAATTATTAAAATTTGGAACTGTACCTATTCATCCCCCCCCTCTAGGTCCATCTCGATCCTTTTCATCAAGATAAGGGTAGAAAACATGTTGTTTTTGCACCTGGACATCTTGTTTAGTTGCATTTACACAAGGACAAGTTTCCATATTTGCGCAAGTCAAAGCTAATGTTGCGTGTTGATTGTGCTTTCAAGGTGTTAGAGAAAATAAATGATAATGCATATAGACTTGAGCTGCCTACAGATTTTGGGGTTAGTCCCACTTTTAACACACTACAATAAATATGCTAATACACGACGCTATATTTTCGTCGCTACATCATCACGGTTTTTAATTTACGACGATCTCACGACGATAAACCAAGCATCGAAAACAAAGCGTCAAAAATTGACAGCGGCGACGTTTTGATTGAAATCGTCGTATCTTTTACGACGATTCCTGGATCGTCGTAACCTTTACTACGATCCTAAATCGTCGTTGGCAATCTAACCCAGTCCTACGTGGCAATCCTACGTGGCAAAATTACGACGAAATAAAAACGTCATGATTAAAATCATCCCAACCCATTTCAGTTGATCACATGGGCTGGTTTTATTTTTGGCGAAGTATCAAGTGAAAACTCTTATTGAGTAAAAACTGAAAACTATCATCGTACGCCGTCTGATCAAGCACGTACGGTGCACAGCAAAGGTGGGATTCTAACTAGCCACTTAATCGCAGTTTTGCAGTTAACCCCTCCTACTTACGTCCTAGGTTGGTAACGGTTCAAAGAAAAAAGAGGAAAACAAATCGACGCGTGCGAGGGAGACTTGCAGGCGGTGGCGATTCGACGGCGAGAGCGACGCCGCTCCTGTGGCGACGGCGACGCAGAGCCCGCAACCCCAACGCGACTGCTAATGGGTTGTGCCTACATGCGCTGGTTACGGCGGCGGTAGCCCCACGCAGCGCTGACCCGAACGCCACGGTGATGGCCCCGTGCCACGGCGACCTCGGCGGCCCAGCCATCCTGGCGCTGCTCCTAGGCGAATTGGTGCTAGCCCATGCAAGGGATGAACGGCGACCTCGGTGGCCCTGGCTTCCCGGCGGCTTGTCCATTGGAGTTGTTGTTTCTGTTACCCAAGAGATATTGTTACTGAATGAAGAATGGTGTTTTGCTGTAACTAAATGAATGGGATCTATAGTACAGATAAGTTCTTGTACAAGAAATCTTTGGTCTTTTGTTATTGTTGTACATACTCAAATTGCAGATTTACTGAATGAATGTGAATTGATTCTAGAAACATATCTTGTCTGTATGTATGATGAGCTGAAATTTCTGCGGTATTGTCCGCGACAAATTCAGGATAGAGGAGCCTCTCACTCTCTGGTAATTAAATATTCTGACATAAATATTCAAAAATATAATGGTAATCTCCTAGCAAAGTATTTGCAGAAATTTCATCTAAAATTCGTCCAACACATGATCTTCAAACACCAAGGTGTCGTTCATCAGTGCATCATAAGATTTCAGAAAATGGGAAGATTGGTCGAGCTTGAACAACACCTACAGTTTGCATAAACATATAAGTTTGTGTGTGTGTGCATTTTGTAAAGGAAAATGAATTGTACAGGTATGAAAAGTACAAGTAGCTTTCTTAGTTGTTGTTAGGACAATTACGGCTATCATGAAAGCCAACCTGCTTACACTTCTTGCATGTTCTGGGCACTTTCTTCTTTGCTCCACCAACATTTTTCTTCCCCTCCGCATCATTATTTTGCTTCCCTTCTTCATCCTTATTTTGATGCCCACCCTTGTCTAAGTGCTCCTTAATTCTTTTGCATCTCCCTTTTGTATGGACATCAGTTGGTGGATGAATGTCAACCTGATTAGGCATGGTACAGCCAATATATGCCTCAAACTCATCTTGTCTACTAGGATGATTGGCAACAACCCTTTCAGACACATTTCTTTTCATGTCAATGAGAATGTTTCTTAATGCTTCCAATTCTTCAGGAGAGTGTTCAGCCAACCTAATTGTGTCATCCACTGCTTGGTCTATCTCGGAAATCATTTTCCGCTTTGCCAGATCTAAGGAACTACTTTCATTCTCTTCAAGCAAGTTGTCGTAGCTATCATATAGTACCCTCCTGTTAACCGTTTTCTTCCACCTATCTAACATAAAATGGCTAGGTAGCTCAGTCATCTTTGCACCTCTCAAAACCATGATGATATGTCGGCATGGAATTCCACGTGTCTCAAATAGCATGCAAGAGCAGTGAGCACTCATGGATGTTGTGTTGAATTGTACTTCTCGAGACTTCAAAGAGCGATCACCACCTATAACTGTGCTTCTCACATCACTTCTTGTGATATGCTTTCAATCAAGCAATGTTCTCTAGCTGCACGTACCTCCTTTTGAAAATATTTGAAAACCTCATGGGTGAAGAACAGACTAGCATGCTTCTCGATCTCCCAGGATGTAATCAATGGAGGCGTAGAATTGAGGCACTCATGGTCAGCCTTGAGTTCATTCTGACGTTGTTCTTCTAGGGCTGTACCAATCCTAATCCAGAACTCCACCAAAGCATGTTTGTAACCAATAAAGTGGTTGAAAAATGAGTTAGCACTCTCTGATCTTGAAGTGGTTCTTAGAATCTCACCCATAAATACATCTCTGAAGTAGGCTGGTATCCATGATTTACGAAGTTCGTATCTCCTAGCAAACCATGTGTTTTCCTGAAGCCCAAATTCAAAAATCATTGAAGACCATTTTGCCTCAAATTCAGCTGGGTTTTCAGAGCCCCATACACATGAGTTGATTGTACTATAGAAATGTTCATCCTCTCTCAACGGAGGACCAACCTTTTCTGGAAGCTTTCTCATTATGTGCCACATGCATAATCTATGGACGGTGTTAGGCATAATTTGTTCAATTGCAGTCTTCATGACTAAACTGGAACTGATAGTTTGTTTTAAAGTTAATTAGACGCCAGTTCACCAAAGAAACTCAAGCTAACGAGGAAAGGTGGGCTATGCATTTATACCTCAACAGCTACAACTAAGCCAGGCAATTGTAAGCACAAAATCTAGTGATTAAATGACACATATCTGGAGGGTCGCCCCAGGGAAACTCTGGATACAGGCCGTCATCCTTAGTAGACATACTGATTGGGTCGGATTCGGCAAGAATCTTATCTTTTGTTTTATCTAAAGCAACTAATTCCCTTGCAGTGAGTTGTAACTCTACCATGATCTGAACTGCAGCGGATGATGCTTTGTTGTCCAGTTACTGCAATTCTGAGCACAAAATCTAGTAACTAAATGACTCACGTATGGAGGGTCGCACTAGGCTGATTTCAGTATACACAAAATGGCAGCGAACTTCCTTTTGTTGTTTGACATTTAATGGCTTTTTTTGTTGCTTGATGGTATCGATTGTCAGGAATGATGGGGCCTAGTGTTTCTGTCTATAGGTCACGGCATCGGAACCTGCAATAGCACAGCGCGCCAAGCCCTTCTAGTTTTGGATGAAACTTCAACTAATAATACTTTTGCCAGAAGAAATCTATGATATTACTTTTATAAAAAAGCTACAAATAAATAATTTCGGAGTACTATATTTAGTTGGAATGAAAATATTCTGAAAATTAGTGCCATCACTGATTGTAATTGCCCAATGAGCGAAAGATTCAGTTGATTCTGGACAAACCAAGCTGGCGGCCTCCCTACCAGTGATGAGCTCGAGAAGAAAAACCCCAAAGTTGTACACGTCGCTGCTCGCAGAGAGCTGTGCCAAGGAATGTGCCCTCATGACACATGGGTAACGGTCAGATATATAAGAGCAGAGTTGACGCAACAGAAATGAACTGCAGAATATGTTGCTCAGGGATCAGACTTCAGAGCTTCAGACAAGCTTACTCTGGATCCTGGTAGACGCCGGAACGGAACCCGTTGAGCGGCGAGCCAGGGTCCTCGAGCCCTTTGAGCAGCCGGTCGACTCTGGTGTCGGACACCTTGGCGATGTAGTTCTCGTCCACCAGCACGTTGCCCTTGTGGATCAATGGAGGCGCGAGGCTGTGAAGATGGTCGAGGCCTGCGATGCAGTTCAGAGTTCAGATACTCTGTTTCTGAAACAAGCACGAGTGCATTGTTTGATCCAATCGCTCGGGTACCAGGGCTAAACTCGCCGAGTTGAGACAATCCAAGGTGGATTTGACCATTCAAGTTCATGTAAATTCATACAGAGACTACCCAACGCATTGGATCCATTTCAGAAGACTACCACAAACCCAATCAGTCGATGTCCAATATGACCACACTCGAAGTATACTACTCGGAAATAATCAAGGATGCAGAAAGATAGGGACGGCACCTTTCTTGGAGAGGATCTCGGCCAGGCACGGGTCGTTGGGCACGCCGATGTAGTCGCCCTTGTAGTCGCGGTAGACGGCCGCGCGGCGCCGCACCTTGGCACCCATGAGCATCCTCCTCGCCCGCTGAACACGTGATGGATTACACGCTCGGCGATGCTGCGCGGGTCGGTGGCCTGCCCCCTCCTCGCCCACTGCCGCTCCGCGGCGGCGCGGCCGCCATCGCCCTGCCCTGCGCCGCTGGAGGTGGCATTGAGCTGGCCCCGAACCCGTCGAACAGCGCCTGGGTAGCCCCCTGTAGGTCCTCCCGCGACCGGTCAGTAGGAAGACAGGGACACCTGGGTAGCCCCCTGCAGGTCGCCCCGCCCTGCGCCGTTGGAGCTGCAGATGGAGATTTGGGCCTTCCTCCTAGGAAGACAAGGAGAAGGAGAAGATGGGGGCGACGGCGGCGGGTTGCAGAGCAAAGGCGGGATGTCGACGGTGGGGCTCGAGCAGAAGAGGTCGCCGGTGTGGTGGGGATAGGAGAGGTCGTCGGCTGCGATCTGGAAGGAAGGAGGAGGGGTGTTCGATCTGGATGGGCTAGGATTCCCTGCGTGTGTGTGGGTGGGAGGGGGGGGGAGGTGCTGGGTGGGTGAGAGGGTGAAGGGGTGTGGGCCGTTGGATCTATATTACTTAGACTCTGTTCTGATTGGTCGAGACATGTGTCACTTAAAATAATCTCTAAGTGCTAAAAACAAGGAAGATTTATGAAGAAAATACCAATAATATTTTACAAAATGCCACCACTAAAATTTTCACTCAAGGTATACCACATTTTATGGATAATAACCAACTTCTATGCATTTTCTTTGGATGAATAATTCATTTTCCATTTTTCGAGGACCCAAAATGAGTTGTTTTGTGAAGGACCTACCATATATTTGTTGCAAAATTGAACCAAATCAGTTTTCAAAAATACTAGGCCATATTAAATGCACAATTAACCAAATGGTTGGTGTCAAAAGCTTTTATCCACC
Organism: Hordeum vulgare subsp. vulgare; assembly: GCF_904849725.1. Classification (NCBI taxonomy): domain Eukaryota; kingdom Viridiplantae; phylum Streptophyta; class Magnoliopsida; order Poales; family Poaceae; genus Hordeum; species Hordeum vulgare. The sequence goes on along the minus strand of NC_058524.1, from coordinate 487,650,431 downwards.
TCTCGTGAAAAAGACAAATTTTCATCGAATCAGTTGGAAGCGGGTCAAATTTGAACTGCAGCTGCCTCGTAGTTTGCTTTTTATTTTTTCCAAAAATAATTTATCGGCACAAAAATATCTATTTAATCATAGAAACATCAAAAGTTTTCCAAGATTCAACCACTAGCTAGGAACGGTCATACCCGCAGTTTTGACCGCATTTTGAAATGACCATGAAAAATTCAAAAAAATCAAAAAAAAAATGAAAAACCTTTGCATTGTGTATTATATGTGATAAATTTACCAGGAAAAATAACAAACTTGTAAGACGACAATTATTTTTAAAAAGTGTTCCCAGAAATGGGCTATCATGTGTGAAGATTCATGATTTTCAAGCCAAATGATCAATCTTATGGCCACATTCATTGCATAGTTTGTTAAAATGATCTAATATTATGCACAAGGGTGCATATTGGAATGGCAAACAACGTTTATTAAGGAAGTTTTCATTTTCCTTGTATGTAAAAATCATTTTCCATTTTTCAAGTGTTCAAAATGAGTTTTTTTGTGAAGGACCTATCATATATTTGTTTCAAAATTGTATCAAATCATTTTTCTAAAATACTAGGACACCTTTAATTTACAATTGACAAAATGGTTGGGTGTTAAAAGCTTTTATCCACCTCACGTGAAAAAGACAAATTTTCATCGAATCACCTTGAAGCGGGTCAAATTTGAACTGCAGCTGCATTATAGTTTGATCTTTATTTTCCCCAAAAATCATTTATAGGTACATAAGAATCTATTTAATCATAAATACATGGTATGGTGTCTTGACATCAAGGTTTGGAAGGTGATCGAGGGCCCCAACTCCAGAGCGCGTAAACTTGCATGCCAAGCACGTGTTCACCGCCTGACCGTTGTGTTGCCATACATTCGGGGTGGAATAGGCATGTGTGGTGGGTTGGAAAATCCCTCGGTAGGTGTTAGGAACAAGAATACAATAGAAGAATCTCACGAGGAGACCGAACTAAGCTCAAACATGAATTAGGAGCCAAGTGTTTGATTAGCGCTGCGAAAAATGCACATAGACAATGGACCTAAATTTTGGATGAGGATGATCATCTACTAAGGACACTCTCTTAGCAAATTTTTATCTCAAATGGATGAACCTAGGTGACACTTGCTTTGCAAAGTACCACACTGTGCAGAAATATGGATGTTGAAGCTCAGATCAAACGAATGAATGTATTGAGTTGAAATTTGGTGTATGATGCTAATTTAGGCATATGAAGGCAATGTAAATTTTTTATACCATTTGGACATGCCAAAGTGACACTTCCTTCACAATGTGTTAATCCAGACAGAAAATGGTAATTGGAACTGGGCTCACATACATGATTGGATTGAGCTTAAATTTTGAGGAGGATGATAACTTGGGCACATTAAGCAAATGTAATAATTTCATAAATTTTGGATAAACAAAAATTGTACTTCCTTCACAATGCTCACTACTGAACATAATATTGGGAAAAATATTGACGGAAACTGGCCGAATTAAATGAGTTAAAATTTGGTGGAGTTATGTTATATGGTAAGTTTTATTCTATTGTAAATTTTCATCAACTCTAAAGCAATATAAAATGTAGTTGCTTCACAAACTGAAAATATTACTAGAAACAAAGATTGGATGCTGAGCTGACATGGATTGTTACATGTGGCTGAAATTTTGTGGAGAGCTATGGTTTTGGCATATAGAAGATGTAGAAAAAATTCAACTCATCAGGATATTCCTAGTTAGTACTTCCTTCCCAAAGCTGTCAGCTGAACACAAACTTTGGAAATTTGCTGAGAAAGATTTACTAGGCAAATGATTACGAAAGTTTTCATGAGGCAATGATTTGGATAGAAAAGAGTGCCCAACAATTTTGAGGGCAATCAAAAAAATCGAAATAACACTTCATTCACAAAGTGCTATTCTGAACAAAATAGGAAAATGAATATTGCTGAATTATTTTTGAACTATGGAAGGAAGGGTTTTCACATATTTGAGGAACGTATGATCCAAATTATTTATGAGAATTTTGGAATGACAGAATATTAGGTTGCTTCACAAACTAGGAGGGTTTGGCGCGTGAGATAGAATGGACCCACGAGTTACATGTCAACATAGTTAGAACATGTTACGACATTTTTATAATCGTCGTTAAAGTTATGACAATCTCATCTTATGCGGTTATGACGTTTTCGACTCACATCGTCGTAATTTATATGTAGATTTGATCCCCTCAAACGGTTTACGACAATCTCGGATGAAATCGTCATAGATTTATGACGAATTCATCAATGACGTCTTAAAAACGTCATGTATGAGCATATTTCTTGTAGTGACATTGCAGATTTGAAGCCATATTTGGGTTAGGAAGATGAGCTTCCGTCAAGGACGACTTCAGTTCAAGAAGGGGAGGACATCAATACCATTATTATACCCACATCCCCACCTGCTATACTTACTGGACCAGTTACTAGAGCTCGCGCATGCCAATTGAATTACTAGGTACTCTCGTTTCCTGCAAATCCTCCTAATGTTCATGAACATATGATGCTGCCTAAGTAAGATATTTTTGTTGTACTTATGAATGAAGGACCTAACATGGACAAGAAGGATATCCGTTGGAGTGGGATCAAGCATGGAGAAGAAGGTGCAAGCGAGAGAAAGAACACTCGAGCTTCCACTCGTGTTTCGCACTTTGAAGCCACCGTAAGGAGAGCATGAAGGCTTGACGAAACATTCAAGAAGCCACTTTATAAATTTCAACCATAGGCTATTATAGGCGTTGCGCCACCTTATGTTTGGGCCATTCCCATGTAATTTCGAAATATCATATTATAGGCTGTTTTTAGAGTCCGTACGTCTGGGTAAATCGCGTTTAGGGTCATTTTCGGACCCCTCCTCCAAGGGTCACGAAAATCCCTCTCTGTTCCCTCATATATACACCCCTTAGGGCACCGTTTAGACTTGGGTTTTGTTTAGATTAGAAGTTCGCCATAGCTGCAACTTTGCGTTCTTCGTTTCTGTTCCACGACCAGACAAAGGCATCACAGAACCCCACCTTCATCAATAAACATTTCCTCTTATGTTCGCAATATTTGGATTGCAATCTTAGTTTCTTGCTTGTTCTTGTTTGCGTGGAGGAAATAGACCCTCATGGTCAGGTTGATCATGCTCCGGCATGGTTAATAACCTCTCGGAGTTGGTTTAGCGATTGCTAAGGCGCGACGTCCTCACACATTCATACTCGAATTGTCAAAGTCCACTCCACCAAAAATAGAACCACCATCTCATCGAAAGACATGGACAACTTTGCCCCTATCAGTTCCCCATCTCCATGAGTAGCAACTACCACTAATGTTTTTGGTGTTTCGTGTTCCACATTCATAACTAAAGTTATAAAACAAGTAATAGAAGAAAATAAAAATTACTTAGTGATAAAGCAAACAAGCACACACGAGAATATTCACCCACGCTATTGCTCCCCGGCAACGTCACCATAAAAAGGTCTTGATAACCCACAAGCGTAGGTGAACGTTTGTAGCCTTTTTCTATAAGTAAGAGTGTCGAAGCCAACAAGGAGCTAAAGGTAGAATAAATATCCCCTCAAGTTCTATTGACCACTGATACAACTCTACGCACACTTAACGTTTGCTTTACCTAAAACAAGAATAAAACTATTTTTCAGAAAAATAAAGAGAAGTAGATAAAAGTTTGGGGCTGTTTAGTTGAAAACTTTTTGTGTAATGCAAGAAAAAAATTGTCCATAGGCAATTGAATATAACATGATAGATACTTATTATGTGCAATGAGGGAGAGGCATACGCTAACACACTTTTCATACTTGGATCATATGGACTTATGATTGGACCTCTAGCAAGCATCTGCAACTACTAGAAATCTGTAAGGTAAACCCAACCATAGCATTAAACATCAAGTGCTCTTTACTCCCATATGCGCACAACTCCCTTACTCGGGTGTAAGTTTCTATCACTCTCGCCACCCACTATAAGTGAATCATGAACATATTGCAAACCCTCCAGCGTGTATCCTTCATATGTGCGCAACATGGAAGGCTCTTTAGGACAGCACCATATCAACACACAACTCATATCAGTTACATCATATCACAATTAACCCGTAGGACAAAACGGATCTACTCAAACATCATAGGATAACCACATATCATTGGGAAATAGTATGTAGTTGACCACCATGTTTAAGTAGAGAATTATAGTGGGTAAAGAGGTGTTACACCGCTGCATAGAGGAGGAAAGAGTTGGCGTTGAAGGAGGCAAGATTTCTGATGTAGATCGCTATAACGCTCCTTGCCCCGGCGACACTCCGGCGCCACCGGGAGAGAGGGGGATAGAGCCCCCTCCTCCTTCTTCATTGGCCTCCACCCCTAGATGGTATCAGAGTTACCCTCTATTCCATGGCCTCCATGGAGGCGGAGGGGCAGGAGCCTCTCCGAGATTGGATAGCCCTCTCTGTACTCTTTTGTTTTGTGTTCCTATTTTCTGGCCCTTCACCGTTTATTAAATTCCCGGAGATGTGTAACTTCAACCGGGCTGAAATTTTGAGAAGATTTTATCCATAAATTAGTTTTCTTGAGCCCGAAGAAGAGACCAAAAATACTTAAGGGGTTCCCACTAGACACCACCCAACTCCAGGGGGCAGGCGTGCCCTGTTGTAATCCGCCTCCCTAAAATCACATACATTCCAAAATATTTCTGTGTAATTTTTTATCGCGTTTGTACTTCGTTAGGTATGGATATTCTGTGAAACAAAGAACATGCAACAAACAAGAAGTGGCACTTGGCACTGGATCAATATTTTAGTCCAATAACTCATATAAAATGTTGCCAAAAATATGTGAAAGTTGTATAATATTGACATGGAACAATCGAAAAAGTATAGACACGACGGAGACGTATCAATGTATCGTGGGCCTTGTTAATCTAGTTGGATCATATGATGTTATTCCCTTGCTACCTTGTAGGGAGGAATTGAATCTTTCTCCTAAAGATATGGTTATGTTGTATTAAATATTTTTGTTTAAGAACACTTGATGTATGTCTCGCATGCGGATACACGTAGTGACCTTGGGGTATTCAAGTGATTCACTTGATATATGTTATGGCATCAACTTGCGAATTTCGGTGACCTTGGAGATCTATGCATAGGGGTTGATTGCACGTTTTCATACTATGTTCTCCGATAGAAATGTTGTGGTGATCCTTGAAGTTCTTTGTGTTGGATTGAATATGATAGATTTGAAATTGTTTGATGCATGTCGCATAATTTACCCATTGATACTCGAGGTGACATTGGAGTATCTAGGTGACATTGGGGTTGATTGATATGTATCATGGGTGTTATTCTATTACAAAATCTAGGGCTGTTTGTGAAACTTAGAGGAATAGCTCAAAAAGTTGATCAGAAAGAATAACTTTGAGGTGGTTCTACTACCTACAATAATTTCATCTTATTGTTCTCCGCTAGATAGTAAATTTGGATTTATTCTTTGTTGCACGTTGAGGGATGATCATATGATTCTAATATGTTAGCATTGTTGAGAGATTGCACTAGTGAAATTATGAACCCTAGGCCTTATTGCCAAGCTTTATACAATGTTTTGCTCGCTGTTTTACACTTACTACCTTGATGATTTATATTTTCATATTACAAAAACCCATATCTACTATCCATACTACACTTGTATCACCATCTCTTTGTCGAACTCTTGCACATATACAATTTACCATTGTATTGGGTGTGTTGGGGACACAAATGATTTCTTGTATTTGATTGCAGGGTTGTTTGGGAGAGACCATATTCATCCTACACCTCCCACAGATTGATAAACCTTAGGTCATCCTCTTGAGGAAAAATTGCTACTGTCCTACAAAACTCTGCGCTTGGAGGCCCAACATAGTCTATAAGAATAAAGTTGTGTAGTATACATCAAGCTCTTTTATGTTGCCATTCCCGGGGAGGTGAGTGCTTGAAGCTATATCTATAGATGTTGCAATTAAATCTTATAGTTTCTTGTTTTTCACTAGTTTGGTTTTATAAAAGAAAAGTACAAAAAATAGAATTTAGGTTGCCTCATTTGCTTCGTCTCTACAATGTCTTTCGTCAAAATGATGGTTAATTGTGCTCATTTACTAGAGGAAGAATTTATGAAAATGCTTAATGTGAAATCTTAAATGATGAGAATGATACCAATATTGTTGGTATGAATTCTCTGAATTTCCATGATGCTAAGGATATGCAAAGCCACAATCTTGGGGATGCTATGTTTGATGAAGATGCGATTTTTAGTCCCCCAATTATTGATGAGCAAATTTATAATGATGAAATCATGCCTCCTACCTATGATGATTATTGTAATGATATTTATGATATAAATAATAAGGATAACCATGAAACTTGTCATCACGATTTTAGTTTTCAAATGGATTATGTCAATCAAGTATCCGGTGATACTTATTTTGTTGAGTTTGCTCCGACTACTATGAATGATAAGCATTTTTCTTGTGTTGGTAGTAATAAAAATACTATGCTTGTGCATCATGAAAAGAATGCTTTATGTGATAGTTATATTATTGAATTCCTTCACGATGCTACTGAAAATTATTATGAGGGATGAACATATGCTTGTAGGAATTGCAATAATATCAAGTTTCCTCCCTATATGTTGAAAGTTTTTAAGTCATGCTTGTTTTGCCTTACTATGCAAGTTTATTCTTGCTGCAATAAATCGTTTGCTTGAAAAATCTCTATGCATTGGATGTGAGTTAGAGTTAAATGTGCTTGTCATGTGATTCATGATGCTCTCTTGCATATTTTAAATACTATTCTTATGTGAGCATCATTGAAATCATCATGCCTAGCTAAAAGGCATTAAAGGAAAGCGCTTGTTGCGAGACAATCCAATATTTATCATATTTGTTTCTCTGTGTTAACATGATTAAGCTACTATGGTAATCATATTTCATATCTTTTGTTTCAATAAAGGGCCAAGTAAAGCCTTTGGGATAGTGTGGATACTTGTTTGTTTGATTCTGTGCAAAAATAGAAACTTTTGCATCCAATATAGGAATTATATTATATTACTAGAGAATAAAAAAATTCTGAAATTTTTACACAAAATTTACATGCAAATTATCTGCGTTTTCCTGATTTTTCAGAATTATTAGATTCTGGGAAGTATGGTGTCCATTCAGATCTTCACACACTGTTCTTTTTTTGACTGATTCTATTTTGCATGCATAGTTTGCTTATTTTAATGTTTCCATAGCTTATATTGGGCGATATAAATTATGGGAATGATAGAATATAGTAGGTATCATGTAAGAACAATTATGAATCTTGTCATGATAGTACCTAAGTGAATGATCGGTTTTTGTTACACTAACCCATCTTACAAAGTTTCGTTAAATTTTGTGTGATTGAAGTTTTCAAGTTTTGGGTGTGATAACGCTATGAGGTGAATAAGGAGAAAGAAGTAACTAAGATTGGGGATACCCCAGGCACCCCCGAGGTAATATACAAGGAAGACTCAAGCGTCCAAGCTTGGGGATGCCCCGGAAGGCATCCCCTCTCACGTCTCCATCATTATCGGTATATCTTACTTGGAGCTATATTTTAATTTGTCACATGATATGTGTTTTTCTTGAGCATCATTTTATTTTGTTGTTACCTATTAGGTGTTATTTATAATCCAGTTTTTCAATAAAAAGATCCATGAATTGCCTTTAGAATGCTTGAATTGCATGTGTGATGTGTGTTGTACAAAAACACAAACTTATGTTGTAGTATTCGAATTATCATATTTTACTGGAACATGGAAAGTTTCTAAAACTTTAATACAATACTTACATACAATTTTTTTCACTTCCTAAATTATCAGAATTTTTGGAGTTACACAAGTATACTCTTTAAATAGATTGCTACAAACTAATCGGTTTGGACAGATTGTTGTCATAGTTTTGTTATCTAATTATCCTAGAGTTTTCATGGCTTATATTAGTGGATATAAATTGTAGAAATGATAGTATATTGTAACTAATGTTTTTAAATTATTATGCTACTTGTCTTGGTAGTACATGCAGTGTTGATTCATTCTTATGTGTACTAACCTATCTCACTGGTTCTTTTCAAGTTTTGTGTGGATGAAGTTTTTGTTGCTTAGATGAACCCGGGATATGAGGGGATTTAACAAGATACAAAAGCTGAAGCTTGGGGATTCCCAAGGAACCCGAAGTAAATATTACAAGAATTCTTAAGCATCTAAGCTTGGGGATGCTACGCATCTCACCTCTCTTCGTCAACAAATATCGGTTAGCCTGTGTTGAGCCTAAATTTTTATTTGTCCACATGATATGTGCTATTCTTGGAGTGTATTTTTGTTTTGTTTGTTGTTTGAATAAAAAACTCAGATATGGAAATCTTTATTGAGATAGAGTCCTTACATCGCTACTTAATTGTTTGACTACTCATTGATATTTACTTAAATATTTTGAGAGTAGTTTGATGTTTACTCTTGTGCTTCACTTATACCCTAAAAGTAAATTGTGAATGAATTAAATATCATTAATAAGAAATTATCAATGTGCTATATTCTTAGCAGTAGTTTCACATTCACTTTACAAAGTCAAATCTATTGAAGGTGGACAATCCTAGTATTGGTCATACAAGCAATTCATGAATGACTAGTATAAGAAAGAGAACTTTGACATACAAATATATTATCTTGGACATATTTTATGATTGTGAATACCCATTAATTATTTTCAAACTTGTTCAAATAGTTGAACTTGGACAAGGAAGACAACGTAATGGTTATGTTCAGGTATATTTGCATAGAAGTTATATTGTTTTGGATCCTCCAACATGTGATGCTTGTTTAGAACCTTTTGCTAGCCAAAACTCTGTACTAAGTAGAGATACTAATTGTGCATCCAAATCCTTGAACCAATATTCTTCCATGAGAGTCCACTATACCTACCTTTATATGGTATTTCACTGCCATTCCAAGTAAATTTGCATGTGGCACCTCTAAACATTCAAATAAACATCCGTTTTGCATGCCTGTACCGCTCATGGAGCAAAGAGGCGGTCATTATATTCCATGCTAAGCGAGTAATTATCAAGATGAATGTTTACTCACTTGTCATTGCATGAGGGAGGCTAGTAAAAAGGATGCCCAGTCCTGCATAATACAAAAATAAATAAATAAGAACTCCGCCTAGAAAGTTGATTGTTTGGTGGGCACCAATGGATGTGGCTAGCCATGGAATCTGATTGAATGCTTAAGGGGTAGTAAAATTACAATTCTGTTTGGGAACCGCCAGTAATGTGATTATCATGGAAGATGTTGAAAACTCTGTTGTGACGTTTACATGAAAGGCACACCACCCAATATGACATATTCATCTTTGTTTTACAAAAAATGAGCTCTCCCACCCCTGAAAATCCCTCCTCCCTTTGTGAAGGGACAATCTATTTACTTTCATGTTACTTACATTTCTTGTTGAGTCAACTTCTTATTCCAACCTCAATCTATTAGGTGGCAAGCATCATGTGGCGGGGAAAGATCCAAACATATTTATCGAGTCAAATATATTTGATCATGATTCATTATGTTGACAATTATATTTATGTTAAGTATGTTGGAAGGGGAAACTTTAATCCCCTATCTTTCTCAGTGTTCAATGGATGTTGTTTGTTCTAAAAATATGCCTTGAGTATTAGCAATCAAAGAATAATATATGATAATTGAGTATGTGGAGCTCTTACTTAGACTTGATGATGCTTTGAAATTGTTTGATGACTAAGAACATATGATGTTGGATTTCAAGAGAATGCATTGTTTGAACCATGACATGCATGTGAATTGATTGCTACTCAACCATGATGATTTTTATGAAAAATTTGTTGGTTATGATGCTCAAAAAAGTGATTGGAATTGTCATTAATCAAACTTATATACTATGCTAGTGATACGTCTCCATCGTATCTACTTTTCCAAACACTTTTGCCCTTGTTTTGGACTCTAATTTGCATGATTTGAATGGAACTAACCTGGACTGACGTTGTTTTCAGCAGAATTGCCTTGGTGTTATTTTTGTGCAGAAATCAAAGTTCTCCAAATGTCCTGAAAATTTACGGGGAGCGGTTTTGGATAATATAAAAAATATCTGCGCCAAGTTCCACCTGAGGGGGTGGGCTAGTGGGCCACAAGCCCTGGCTCCGCCACCACCGCCCCTGGTGGCGGTGGGCAGGCTTGTGGGGCCCACACGGCTCTGCCGCCCCCAATCTTAGGTCTATAAGTCCCATTTCGTCCCAGAAAAAATAAAATAGAAGTTTTCGCCGCGTTTAAGATACGGAGGCACCGCCACCACCTGTTCTTCATCTGGAGGGCAGATCTGGAGTCCGTCTTGGGCTCCGGAGAGGGGAAATCATAGCCATCGTCACCATCCACCTTCTTCCCTCTCCAATTCCATGAAGCTCTTCGTCGTTCGTGAGTAATCTATTTGTAGGCTCGCTCGACGGTGATGAGTAGGATGAGATCTATCATGTAATCGAGTTAGTTTTGATGGGGATTGATCCCTAGTATCCACTATGTTCTGAGATTGATGTTGCTACTACTTTGCCATGCTTAATGCTTGTCAGTAGGGCCCGAGTGCCATGATTTCAGATTTGAAATTATTATGTTGTCACCAATATATGTGTGTTTTAGATCCGATCTTGCAAGTTGTAGTTACCTACTATGTGTTATGATCCGGAAACCCCGGAGTGACAATAACCGGAACCACTCCCGGTGATGACCATAGTTTGAGAAGTTCATGTGTTCACCAAGTGCTAATGCGTTGATCCGGTTCTTTATTAAAAGGAGAACCTTAATATCCCATAGTTTCCTTTTGGACCCCGCTGCCACGGGAGGGATGGACAATAGATGTCATGCAAGTTCTTTTCCCTAAGCACGTATGACGACACACGGAATGCATGCCTACATCACATTGACGAACGGGAGCTAGAGAAATATCTCTCCGTGTTATAGCTATTGCATGATGAATATCATCCAAACAAATCACCGACCCATTGCCTACGAGTTTGTCCTACTGTTGTTACTTGTGTTGCTACTGCTGCTACTACTGTTGTTACTTGTTTTGCTCTGCTGCTGCTACTACTGTTGCTACTGCTGTTACTTGTCTTGCTCTGCTGCTACTGTTTCTACTACTGTCGCTTGCTACTATTGCTACTTGCTACTGCTGTCAGTACTGCTTTTCCTTGCCGCTGATATTGCTCGTTACACCACCATTACTCGCTACTGTGTTGTTACTACTTTGCTTGCAGATACTAATCTTTCAGGTGTGGTTGAATCTGACAATTCAACTGCTAATACTTGAGAGTATTCTCTCTCCTCCCGTCGTGCGAATCAACAAATTTGGGTCGAATACTCTTGTCACGCCCAAGATGTGACCCTATCCTCAATTTGGCACGAGGGCCTCGTCAGGGATAGAAGCACATCTCGTCGTGTCGCAGGAATGGATATCGTTACAAGTACATGTACTGAAAAGAAGAGATATATATATATATATAGAGTTGGCTTACACTCGCCACAAGCTACATCAGAGTCACATCAGTACATTACATAACCATCAAGAGTAAGACTAGGGTCCGACTACGGACCAAAACAAACGAGAAAAGAAGAACGACGTCCATCCTTGCTATCCCAGGCTGCCAGCCTGGAACCCATCCTAGATCGATGAAGAAGAAGAAGAATAAGCAACTCCAAATGAACAATCAACGCGCTCGCGTCAAGTAACCTTTACCTGTACCTGCAACTGGTGTTGTAGTAATCTGTGAGCCACAGGGGACTCAGCAATCTCATTTCCAAAGGTATCAAGACTAGTAAAGCTTAATGGGTGAGGTATGGTTAAGTGGTGAGGTTGCAGCAGCGGCTAAGCATATATTTGGTGGCTAACTTACGAGTACAAGAAATAAGAGGGGGGAAGTTCTACGCATAACGGACGTGAACTACTGATGATCAAATGAATGATCCTGAACACCTACCTACGTCAGACATAACCCCACCGTGTCCTCGATCGGAGAAGGAACTCACGAAAAAGAGACAGTCACGGTTACGAACACAGTTGGCATATTTTAATTAAGTTAACTTCAAGTTATCTAGAACGAGTGTTAAACAAAGCTTCCACGTTGCCACATAACTGCGGGCACGGCTTTCCGAAAAGATTTAACCCTGCAGGGGTGCTCCAACTAGTCCATCACAAATTACCACAAGCCGCATAGAAATCCTCAATCACGAAGCTCGCGATCTCGTCGGATTCCCTAGTGGAAAACCTCAACTCTGAGATTACCCAAAGCATCACCGGAATCCCGATGCACAAGATATTTTGTCAAAGGTAAAACTAATCCAGCAAGGCCACCCGGTGTGTCGATGAACCCGATAGAAGCCGCGTATCTCATTCTCAGGACACACCGTCTATGCAAAGTGGACGAGAACCAAACCTCGAGTTGCCCCGTGGTGGCACCGCCGACTGCTAGGTGGGTGGACCAACACTCATGAGGAGCACTGGCCCGGGGGTTGATTAAATTATCCTCGGGTTAATTACTCCCTATGCAGTTCATTAGTTATTAGGCAAATGTAGTACCAAAGTTGGGCCTTGCCAGACCAGCTTTAATCTAAAACGAATTATCAAGGGGGTCCCCATAACAACCCCGATCGTGTTAGGAGCGCTCATTTATGGAACATAACACCGGTAGCCGAAAACTAAGGGGGCAAAGGTGGAACAAAACACCAGGCTAGAAAGGCCGAGCCTTCCACCTTTTACCAAGTATATAGATCCATTAAATTAATAGCATATAGTATGGTGAAATGACAAGGAACCCATGTTATCACATGGAAGCAACTACACCTGCAAGTAGCAACGCTAACAACAAGGTTAAGCAAGCAGTAACATAGCCAATCAGTGGTTTGCTAGGTCGAACAGGTTGAAGGTTTCATGGCATTGTTGAGAGGCTAATATTTAACAAGTGGTAGGCAACGAGACATAAACGATAGAAGCGATACACTAGCATGGCAATGATAGTAATGGTATCTGGGGAAATGGTCATCTTGCCTGAGATCCCGCTTGGAAGAAGAACAACTCCAAGAAGTCGGTGAACCAACGTAGTCGAACGGGTCCTCACATTCCGACACGCTTGCAAAACTCTATCGAGACAGAGCAAACCGGAAACAAACATCAACACAGATATTCACCACGGCAAATGCAAGACATGATGCACACCCTAATATGATGCATGAACAGGTTAAAATGCAAGGGATGGCATGGCAATTCACCTCACGCAAACACTACACATTAAGTGAAGTCGATATGCAACGGGTTGCATATCGACGAAACTCCATGATTAATTATTTTATTCACTCCCGATTATTTACACGACAATATTAAATGTTGTTAACATGGCAAGGGGTGAAGCGATGATTCTACCTGACATCCTAGTCGGTTAACACGCGGAGCATAGATCGGAGCTACGACACAAGAACATGCAACAGAAGATATATGCCATGAATGCGTTATGCATGCAAGTTCAAACACGGGCAAGAAGGGGAAGAAACAGGTGTCGCCACGGCGAGCGAGGGGGAACCATGGCGGCAAAACGGAAGCGATGCCACGATAACGTTCCTACCACGATAACTCGTCGAGATATCGTGCCAACGTTTAGGAAGCGTGTGCGGGAACGTTAAGTAAAGATGGGGTGATCCCGTATCTCGGGTTCCCATGTGTCGAGGCACAACAAAAGAAGTACACGTGCAACAGGCAACATACGGTGCGACATACATTCAACTCATACATCACAACACCCGGTCACGACAACGTCTCAACGTTATACCTTTGACGCATGCATATCGGAGCGGATCGGTTCGTAGCGGACGTCGTGGAGGTCGTGGTCGTCGTGGAAGTAGTCGTTCCCGCGCCGGTAGTTGAAGTAGTGGTACACGGTCTTCGGCGACGGTTCATGGTCTTCGGCGACGGTAGTCGAACTCGTTTCCGGGGTCATTGGGGTCGTCGTGGAAGTAGTTGTCGTCGTGGTACTCGGGTCTCGTCAGAACCATGAAGGAGGGAATGGCACACGCGGCAGCGGCAAACAGCAGCACAAGCAAGCGACGGAGGCCACGGCTACAAGCGGCAGCAACTAATAGCAAGCTATGGCAACTAGAGCAGCATCTACAGGCAAGCTAGGAAGCAACAGCTTCTAGCAGTCTAGCAGCTACAGCAACATACAACACCCAACACGACGCGAAGGCAGCGACAACAGCAACAAGCAGATGCAGCTATGCAAAGGCAGCAATAGCACGGCACAACAAGCAGCAAGCTACATCATGGCAACGCTAACAACAACATCTGCAAAACAGCATGAGGCAGCAGTATAGCAGCAAGCAAACTAGAGCATGGGCGGCAGCAGCAGGATACAATGCAACGGCAACAACGGCAGCAGTAACGGCTAAGGTAACATGGCAACAACAGCGGACAGCAACAGCGACGGGCTTCAACAACAGGCTGCGGTCGACAGCAGCGACATGCCGCAGCGACAACAATCATCGGCAGCAACTGGACGATGGCGGGCACGCGGGGATGGAAGGGGTCGGCACCTGGAGGGGGGCTGGGCTCCGGCGTCCCGCGGTGACCTCAGGTGAGGCAGCGGAACTGCGCAGGGTCGGCAGCTACAGGTGGCCGGCTCCGGCGATGATGGCCGTCGAGGAACTGACAGGGGCCCGGAGGAGCGGCGTCGCGCCGGCGGCCATGGCCGGCAGGCACCGAGGCTGGGCCGCATGAGGCTGCGGTGGGCGGCTCCGGTGAGGGGCTGGCGAGCTCGTGCGCGGGGAACGGTGACGGGAGGCAGGCGGGTGAGCAGAGAGGCGCACGCGGGGCACAGCAGGCGAGGAGGAGGGGGTTGTGCGCGGAGGCGAGGCCGACAGCACGGGGCACGCACGGGACGAGGGAGGCGTGGTACGACCTGACGTGGGGAGGCTGAACGAGGGCGGTGGCGACGCGAAAGGGAGGTCGGCGAGGCCATGGCTTCTGGGGGTGGGGCCGAGGATGGACACGGAGGTGGCTGCGCGAGGGGGGAGGGTGACCCACGGGGAGGAGAACGAGAAGGCTCGAGGGGAGGACGACGACGGCGCAGCGGGGGGAGAGGGATGGAGCGAGGCTCTCCTGACTCCCTGTCGCTAGGGTTAGGGGAGCCCGGTGGGCCTTGGGCCGGCTAGGCTTCCTCTCCCTCTATTATTTTTTCCCTTTTTTAAAAAACAGAAAAAATAATCTTAAACAAAGAAGAACTTTTAATAAAAAAAGAAAATAATAAAAAAATGCTTTTGCTCCCTTTGAAAATTATACCCCAATCCATAAAATTAGATTGGGCATTTTAAACAAATAATAATAAAACCTTTTCAAAGAGTAAAATAAAACCTTTTAAAGAATTAAAAATTAAAACCCTTTTGAAGAATAAAATAAAACCTCTTTTATTTAAAGAATAAAATAAAAGCCCTTTAAAAGAGAAAAGTAAATGAGACGGTTTTAAAATAAAACCAAAGGAGAAAAATTAAAGAAAAATCCAAGGGTTGCCCCCGCATTTAATAAAAGGAACTTTTATTGAAAATAAGAAGGCAGTCCCTTTTAAAATAGGGGTTTTAAAACGGGAAACTTTAGCAAACCGCAAAAACGAAATAAGAGGAGAGAGGGGGAGTTCCTATCGCACTAAGACTCGGTGATCACTCGAAGCACAACACTCAAAACCACATGTGACAAACGATGCAAGATGCCATGCATGATGCGACGATGCAACAAATAAAAATAAGCACACGACGGAAACGGAAATAAAGGCGAATCTTCTGGAACGTCGGTCTCGGGCTGTCACAAATCTACCCTCGAAAACAGATGCGATCCCATGCGCTTGTGGGCCGTCAACAACATTCTTCTAGTTTCGATTGCCGGAGAGTGCTAGCAGCATTCTTCTAGTGTCGTTGCAAAGGGGAAGAACAGTTGGCATCAAGCATTTTTCTGGCGTCGTTGCCGGGGAGGTATTGCTATATTCTCTGAGTTACTTGGGATTTATATCTGTTGATCACTATGAAGAATTTGAAGGATCCGAAGACCAAAGTCTTGCCCTCAACTACGAGGGGAGGTAAGGAATTGCCATCTAGCTCTGCACTTGATTCACCTTCAGTTATGAGTAAGTTTGCGACATCACCTCCTGCTAGAAATCTTGATTTGTCGCCTGTGCTTGATGATGCTTATGATGCTACTGCTAGAGATGCTATGCTTGATACTATGCCTGATACTATGCCTGATGATGCTATGCTTGATACTGCTAGAGATGCTATGTCTGATGATGCTATGCTTGATACTGCTAGAGATGTTATGCTTGATACTGCTTTGCCTGATGATGTTAGAGATGCTATTTTGCCTGATGATGCTATGCTTGATACTGCTAGAGATGCTACTTTGCTTGATGTTCCACTAGGGGTATTCCTTGATGCTCATATTGCTAGAGTCACTGCCAATGCTCGTGATGCTTCTGATACTGCCGATACTATTGAGATAGAACCTGCTTTTGCTCCTGTTAGATCTAGCTCTCCTAGATATGAATTGCCTGATATACCTGAGGGTTATGTTATGGAGGGAGAGATAGCGAGGATTTTCTTGCGTGTAAGGATGCCTATGACGCTGAGAAATTACTTCTCAAGTGGAAGGAAAAATCTCGGGAAGCTAGGATGAAATATGACCCGAAGTTTTCCACTTCACCTATCTTTATCACCGATAAGGATTATGAATTCTCCGTCGATCCTGAGATAATCTCTCTAGTAAAATCTGATCCTTTTCACGGTTATGAGTCTGAGACGGTCATAGCCCATCTTGCCAAACTACACGATATAGCCAACCTTTTCACTAATGAGGAGAAGATCCGCCACTACTATATCCTTAAGTTGTTTCCTTTCTCTCTAAAGGATGACGCTAAAGCTTGGTTCACCTCTCTTGCTCCTGGATGTGTGCGTAGTCCCCATGAGATGGTCTATTACTTCTATGAGAAATATTTCCCTGCCCATAAGAAGCAAGCTGCCTTACAGGAAATATATACAACTTTGCTCAAATCCAAGAAGAGAGTCTTCCACAAGCTTGGGGAGGCTCGTCCAGCTACAGAATGTTTTGTCTGATCACCCTCTTAAGAAGAACGAGATACTTGATATCCTCTATAATGGACTTACCGATGCCTCTAGAGACCACCTAGATAATTGTGCCGGTTGAGTTTTTAGGGGACGAATTATAGAACAAGTTGAGACTCTACTAAATAACATCTTGATCAACGATAATGCTTGGACTATTCCCAAACCACCTCCTAAGCCAATTCCGAAGAAAAGAGGTATTCTATTCCTCAGTCCAGAAGATATGCAAGAAGCCAAGAAATCTATGCAAGAAGAAGGCATTAGATCTGAAGATGTCAAAAATCTACCACCTAGCGAAGAGATCCATGGTCTCGATAACCCGATACAAGTAGTAGAAGTGAATTCTCTGCGTAGGTTTGATGAGAGTGGTATTCCTTTTGAAAAACCTGCTAGCCTATGCTTTGATGAATTTGACAACTTTGTTGCGAAACAAAAGAGTTTCAATGATTATGTTAGCAGACATTTGGAACAAAGTACTCCTATGCTTAGCCATTTAAGTGCTTGTGTAGACAGAAATGTCAATGATCTGAAGCTTCTGAGTAAACATGCCTCTATGATTACTACTCAGGTAGAACAAGTACTTAAAGCTTAGAATAACCTGCTCAATGAATTAAATGACAACTCTGTGAGAGTCATTACTAGAGGAGGCAAAATGTATCAGGAACCTTGGTATCCTGAAGGTCATCCTAAGAGAATTGATCAAGATTATCAAGGAATAAATGCTGATACACCTAGTCATCGTAAGGAGAAGAAGAAGGATGATAGAAGCCTACACTCCAGTTCACCAAATACTTTCACACTTGAAGAACCTAATGATATTTCTGCGTCCGATGCAGAAACACAATCTGGTGATGAACATGAACCTGGTGACAATGTGGACAGTGATGTTCATAATAATGCTCAACCTAGCAATGATGAGGATGTGGAGATTGAACCTACGGTTAATCCTGATAACCCACAACCGAAGAAGTCCGATAAGAATGACTTCACTTCTAGGAAGCATGGTAAAGAAAGAGAGCCATGGGTCCAGAGACCTATGCCCTTTCCTCGTAAGCCATCCAAGAAAAAGGATGATGAGGATTTTGAGCGCTTCGTTGAGATGATAAGACCCGTCTTTCTGCAGCTGCGGTTAACTGATATGCTCAAGATGTCTTCGTATGCCAAGTACATGAAAGATATCGTGACTAATAAACGGAAGATACCAGATCTTGAGATCTCCACCATGTTTGCCAACTACACTTTTAAAGGTGGAACTCCTAAGAAACTTGGTGATCCCGGAGTGCCCACTATACCTTGCTCCGTTAAAGGAAACTACCTCAGAACTGCCTTAGGTGACCTTGGAGCCGGTCTTAGTGTTATGCCGCTTTCTCTTTATCGCAGACTTGAATTGGATAAGTTGACACCCACTGAAATCTCTCTGCAAATGGCCGACAAATCAACTGCTTTCCCTATCGGCATTTACGAGGATGTGCCTGTTGTGGTTGCTATCACCACTATCTTAACAGACTTTTTTATCTTGGATATTCCTGAGGACGATGCCATGGCTGCCATCCTCGGAAGACCCTTTTTAAACACTGCAGGGGCTGTTATAGATTGCAACAAAGGCAATGTCACTTTCCATGTCAACGGTAATGAGCACACAGTGCACTTTCGGAAGAAACAATATCAAGTACATTGCATCAACGCTATCGAAAAGACTTTCTCGATTCTCATTGGGAGCTTTGAATGCCCTATTCCTCATGTCAAGATGAAGTATGATTTGCTTGTTGGGGAGATACATATCCCCATTGAGGTGACTTAGTGGCTATTCGAAAATTCTCCGTTCTCTCATGCAATTCAAGAAGGTTTTGTCATAAGGACTTGATCAATCCCATTGACGGATTTCTTTTGATGACCATGAAACGGATGAATCAAAGAGTCACATACCTCTCTTTTAAAGCTTTCATTTTATGTCGCTTAGAAGAAAAATGATAGAATTAGTTTAGCTTTTCTTGTTTTCTGTTTTAGCGTCCCGGAGAAAAATACCTCGAAAATAAAAGTTCTCTCATGGTCCTGAAAATTTAGTATGATTTTTTCTGGAATTTTTGAAAATTTCTGGGCCTGAGAGCTGGCCTGGGGGCCAGACCAGTGGGCCACAAGCCCTGCCACCGCCACCTACCCCCTGGTGGCGGGGTGCAAGCTTGTGGGGCCCACAGGCACCCCCTCCACTCATTCCAGCTCTCAACCTCTTCTTCCACCTCCACAAAAAATTGTTTCGCAGCTCAAACCCGTGTTCTTGCTCATTTGGCTGTGATTTTCGATCTCCTTGCTCAAAGCACCATTCTCCGAACCGTTTTAGGGAAATTACTCCTTGGTAAGTGACTCCTCCATTGATCCAATTAGTTTTTGCTCTAGTGCTTTATCCTTCACGAAGTCTTGCTACCCTGGTGATCCTGCTTTTGAGCTAGAAATGTTGATTTTAGCTGGTCCCAAGTAGTTTTAGCGCGTGATATGGTCTCTAGGCACTAGTAGGAGTAGTTGCTACAAGTTGGGTTAATCCTTATTCATTTTTCTTTCGAAGTCTCTAAAAATTTTAGAATTTTTCAGAGCTAGAAAAAGGAAAAGATGAGGAGGTTCTTGAGAGGCTCTTCAAGCCGTAACCCCAAGGAGGATGAGAAGAACCACCCCAAGTACGTAGTCCCTTGAGTCACAGAAGTTCGGGCGTGCGAGTGGCCAAGTGATGAATTTTTGCGCGCCGCCGGACTTTATGAAGACTTTTATTACTTGGTGGAGAACGTAGGTCTTACTACGTTCGTTGACGATAAGTGCCCACAATACCTCATCCTCACCAATATTTTCGTTCAAAGCTTCAACTTTTATCCGAGGAAGAATCCTCCCATGGTTGAGTTCATGATATACGATGTCCCCCAGTGCATGACGCTGCAGGACCTTTGCAATGTATGCAAATTACCTTATGTTGGGGATATCCGTGACCCTCGTCCATGGGACTTGGAGGATTTCATTGGTTCTATTGCTGTTGGAGAGGAGAGAGGAGTGTCTCGCGTTAGAATTGCTAGCATACATTTTCCTGTGCTTAGGTACTTCTCACTATTTGTGGGAAAATGTTTGATTGGCCGTGGGGAGGCTGGATCACTTAGTTCTCCAGACCTTGCGGTTTTGCGCGAGGGCCTTTATAACGATAAGACTTATAGCTTGGGCGCTATAGTAGCTCAACGGTTGAACCTGAACCGTTCTAAAGGTGTTGTCTATGGAGGTATCTATGCTACCCGTCTTGCCAAACACCTTGAGATACCCATTAGATTGGGAGAGGAAGGAGAGATGCTTCTCCCTGAGAAATATCTGGATTATGATAGCATGGTTCGCCATGATTTTCTGGATAGAGATGCTAGTAGACGGATGATTTATAACCTGGTGTTTAGTCAGGGTACTCGAGAGACTATTACTTTGCCTGCTCCTTCTTTGTTCGATCTTCATGCAGGCAGGTATACTATTATGCCCGCAGACATCTACGCATATTGGGGCTTGGCCCAACCACAGGCGCCCGTGCCCGAGCCGCCAGTCGAGTACTAGACGCCAGTTTATCAGTGGGAGCGAGAGGAGCTCACACAGCAGTGGCATCCACAGTCTGCTCCGGAGTATTCTAGAGCTGGTTATTTCCCACCTTGGGAGTAGACCAAGTTAGGCCAAAAGCCCAAACTTGGGGGAGTACGTGTTCTCACCTACTTTACATTCATGCTTATGCTTTCACTTTGTTAGCCGGTGTTTACACTTTGCCACTGTATTATCCAAGATAGTTTATTTTTGTTTTCTTGTTTTCTTGTTTTCTGTCCTTTTGAGAAAACCCAAAAAGATTTTTCTTTCTTCTTTTGCTTGTTGGGAGCTTTCCCGTGTAAACAGTTTTCTTTTTCTTTGTGTCAAGGTAGAAGATATTGGTTACAATGTTTATTGGTTCTTATATGCTTACCTATTTAGCTTTCAAAGAGCCATATTACTTTGACTTCGCAGATTCAGCTTAGTCCAATGCGCTTATTATTGTTCACATCGTTCGATCGTGCAAATGAAAGGCAACAATGATGATATATGATGAAGTGACTGAGACTGAAAAGCTGGTATCAACTCTATCTATTTTGTTTTTCCAAATATGACTAGCTTATCGACCCAGATTTAGCTTTGTCGTAAGAGAACCATGTTTGCAATGACAACTTAGAGATCATAGTTTCTGATGCCATGCTTATTTAGCTGAGAGCCTATAATGGTTTGTCTTGATTGCCAACATAGATTTTGAGATGACTATGATGTAGTATGATAGGATGGTATTCTCCCTTGAATGTTTCAAGTGGCTTGACTTGGCGCATGTTCATTCATGTAGTTGAAACAAAATTAACATAGCCTCTATGATGTCCGTATTCATGGTGATTTATATCCTGTTCATGCTTGCATTTAATGTTAGTCGAACTCATTGCATCTTGATGACTGTTGTCGCTCTCTAGTTGGTCGCTTCCTAGTCTTTTGCTAGCCTTCACTTGTACTAAGCGGAATACTGCTTGTGCATCCACTTCCATAAACCCAAAAGTTTTTCCATGAGAGTCCACCATACCTACCTATTTGCGGTATCTACCTGCCGTTCCAAGTAAATTTGCATGTGCCATTCTCCAAACCTTCAAGAAATAATCTGTTTTGCATGCCCGAACCGCTCATTTGGTGACAGGGGGCTATTGATATCTTCCATGCTAGGAGTGTTATCCTCGACATGTGTTTATTCACTGTCATTCACGAGAAAGGGGCTGGTAATTGGAATGCCCAGTTCCACGCTTAAATCCAAAACATACCTGTAAAACAAGACTCCCCCCAGATTGATGTTAGTATGGACGGTACCCGAGGATTCGGCTAGCCGTGGAGTGTGATTGATTGGTGGTGGGGGAGTTAAAACTTTACTTTTCTGTTTGGGAACCGCCTATTGCATGAGTAGCATGGAAGATATTGAGAACTCTTGGTCATTGCGTTGATAATGAAAGCATGCCACCCAAAATTATTATCTCTGTTTTCAAAGCTTGAGCTCTGGCACCTCTTCAAATCAATGCTTCCCTCTGCGAAGGGCCTGTCTATTTATTTTCCTGTTGAGTCATCCTCTTCTTTTATAAGCACCAATTAGAGAGCAACTCTGTCATTTTTATGCTTTGCTTTTGATTGATATTGAGTATGACTATGACTGGATCTTCGTTGCTATGAATTACAATGTTTAGTGAGCCCTTGATATTTGAAAGTGCTCTACATTTATGTTTTGCGGTCTCAGAAAGAGCTAGCGAGATACCACCTATTCATATTGGTTCGCCTGTTTTGATTGAAGTGTTGGTATTTGAAACTCATTATTATTTGCTCGTTAGCTGATTATGCCATTGATATTAGTTTATGTGAGACCTTTGTGTCACTTGCTTATGTGGTTAACTTGCGATCTTGCTGAAATTTTGGTTGTGAGTTAGACATAGTTGCAACAACAAGATCAAACAGAGTTTGTCAAAGTTTTTCTTTCTCTCTCAGTTTGTCAACTGAGTTGCTTGAGGACAAGCAAGGTTTTAAGCTTGGGGGAGTTGATTCGTCTCCATCGTATATACTTTTCCAAACTCTTTTGCCCTTGTTTTGGACTCTAATTTGCATGATTTGAATGGAACTAACCTGGACTAACGCTGTTTTCAGCAGAATTGCCTTGGTGTTATTTTTGTGCAGAAATCAAAGTTCTCCAAACATCCTAAAAATTTACGGGGAGCAGTTTTGGAAAATATAAAAAATATCTGCGCCAAGTTCCACCTGAGGGGGTGGGCCAGTGGGCCACAAGCCCTGGCTCCACCACCACGCCCTTGGTGGCGGTGGGCAAACTTGTGGGGGCCACACGGCTCTGCCGCCCCCAACCTCAGGTCTATAAGTCCCCTTTCATCCCAGAAAAATAAAAAGAGAAGTTTTCGCCGCGTTTATGATACGGAGGCGCCGCCAGCACCTGTTCTTCATCTGGAGGGCAGATCTGGAATCCGTCTTGGGCTCCGGAGAGGGGAAATCGTCGCCATCGTCATCATCAACCTTCTTCCCTCTCCAATTCCATGAAGCTCTTCGTCATTCGTGATTAATCTATTCGTAGGCTCGCTGGGCGGTGATGAGTAGGATGAGATCTATCATGTAATCGAGTTAGTTTTGATGGGGATATATCCCTAGTATCCACTATGTTCTGAGTTTGATGTTGCTACTACTTTGCCATGCTTAATGCTTGTCACTAGGGCCCGAGTGCAATGATTTCAGATCTGAAATTATTATGTTGTCACCAATATATGTGTGTTTTAGATCCGATCTTGCAAGTTGTAGTTACCTACTATGTGTTATGATTCGGCAACCCAGGAGTGACAATAACCGGAACCACTCCCGGTGATGACCATAGTTTGAGGAGTTCATGTGTTCACCAAGTGCTAATGCGTTGGTCCGGTTCTTTATTAAAAGGAGAACCTTAATATCCCGTAGTTTCCTTTTGGACCCCGCTGCCACGGGAGGGATGGACAATAGATGTCATGCAAGTTCTTTTCCCTAAGCACGTATGACGACACACGGGATGCATGCCTACATCACATTGACGAACGGGAGCTAGCCACATATCTCTCCGTGTTATAGTTGTTGCATGATGAATATCATCCAAACAAATCACCGACCCATTGCCTACGAGTTTGTCCTACTACTGTTACTTGTGTTGCTACTGCTGCTACTACTGTTGCTGCTGCTGCTACTACTGTTGCTACTGATGTTACTTGTTTTGCTCTGCTGCTGCTACTACTGTTGCTACTGTTGTTACTTGTCTTGCGCTGCTGCTACTGTTGCTACTACTGTCGCTTGCTACTCTTGCTAGTTTCTACTGCTGTCACTACTGCTTTTCCTTGCCGCTGCTATTGCTCGTTACACCGTCGTTACTCGCTACTTTGCTGTTACTACTTTGCTTGCAGATACTAATCTTTCAGGTGTGGTTGAATCTGACAATTCAACTGCTAATACTTGAGAGTATTCTCTCACCTCCCGTCGTGCGAATCAACAAATTTGGGTCGAATACTCTACCCTCGAAAACTGCTGCGATCCCATGCGCTTGTGGGCCATCAACAACATTCTTCTAGTTTCGATTGCCGGAGAGTGCTAGCAGCATTCTTCCGGAGCCGTTGCAAAGGGGAAGAATAGTTGGCATCAGCTAGCATTAACAGTTCATAAATAATTTATTTTATCATTTGCCTACACGAGGTCGAGTAGGAATTAAGCTTGGGGATGCTGATACGTCTCCAACGTATCGATAATTTACGAAGTATTCATGTCATGTTTGACTATGTTTACAATCTCTACTCCTAAAAGGGCAGTTGGTAGCCACAGTTCACCGAGTTTTTTTCGTCTCTCGTTCCACCATTGACTGGTTTTTTGTATCTACTCTCATCTCCACCTAATGTTTACTCCCAGCTCTTGCACACGACAAAAAATGGTATCACTAGGCATGAAACAAAAAAAATACAACACCGCTCCCTGATGCCAACTGTTCTTCCCCTTTGCAACGGCACGAGAAGAATGCTACTAGCACTCTCCGGCAATCAAAACTAGAAGAATGTTGTTGACGACCCATAAGCGCATGGGATCGCAGCAGTTTTTGAGGGTAGAGTATTCGACCCAAATTTGTTGATTCGCACGACGGAAGGTGAGAGAATACTCTCAAGTATTAGCAGTTGAATTGTCAGATTCAACCACACCTGAAAGATTATTATCTACAAGCAAAGTAGTAACAGCAAAGTAGCGAGTAACAGCGATGTAACAAGAAATAGCAGCGGCAAGGAAAAGCAGTAGTGACAGCAGTAGCAAGTAGCAACAGTAGCAAGCAACAGTAGTAGCAACAGTAGCACCAGAGCAAGACAAGTAACAGTAGTAGCAACAGTAGTAGGACAAACTCGTAGGCAATGGGTCGGTGATTTGTTTGGATGATATTCATCATGCAATAGCTATAACACGGAGAGATATGCGGCTAGCTCCTGTTCTTCAATGTGATGTAGGCATGCATTCCGTGTGTCGTCATACGTGCTTAGGGAAAAGAACTTGCATGACATCTATTGTCCATCCCTCCCATGGCAGCGGGGTCCAAAAGGAAACTACGGGATATTAAGGTTCTCCTTTTAGTAAAGAACCAGACCAACGCATTAGCACTTGGTGAACACATGAACTCCTCAAACTATGGTCATCACCGGGAGTGGTTCCGGTTATTGTCACTCCGGGGTTGCCGGATCATAACACATAGTAGGTAACTACAACTTGCAAGATCGGATCTAAAACACACATATATTGGTGACAACATAATAATTTCAGATCTGAAATCATGGCACTCGGGACCTAGTGACAACATTTAGCATGGAAAAGTAGTAGCAACATCAATCTCAGAACATAGTGGATACTAGGGATCAATCCCCATCAAAACTAACTCGATTACATGATAGATATCATCCTACTCATCACCGCCTAGCGAGCCTACGAATAGATTACTCACGAACGACGAAGAGCTTCATGGAATTGGAGAGGGAAGAAGGTTGATGATGACGATGGCGACGATTTCCCCTCTCCGGAGCCCAAGACGGACTCCAGATCTGCCCTCCAGATGAAGAACAGGTCGTGGCGGCGCCTCCGTATCGCAAACGCGATGAAAACTTCTCTTTTTAATTATTTCTAGGACGAAAGGGGACTTATAGACCGGAGGTTGGGGGCGGCAGAGCCGTGTGGGCCCCACAAGCCTGCCCACCGCCACCAAGGGGGGTGGTGGCGGAGCCAGGGCTTGTGCCCCACTAGCCCACCCCCTCAGGTGGAATTGGCGCAGATATTTTTTATATTTTCAAAAACTTCTCCCCGTAAATTTTCAGGACGTTTGGAGAACTTTGATTTCTGCACAAAAATAACACCAAGGCAATTCTGGTGAAAACAGCGTCAGTCCAGGATAGTTCCATTCAAATCATGCAAATTAGAGTCCAAAACAAGGGCAAAAGAGTTTGGAAAAGTAGATACGATGGAGACGTATCAACTCCCCCAAGCTTAAAACCTTGCTTGTCCTCAAGCAACTCAGTTGACAAACTGAGAGAGAAAGAAAAACTTTGACAAACTCTGTTTGATCTTGTTGTTGCAACTATGTCTAACTCATAACCAGAATTGCAGCAAGATCAGAAGTTAACCACATAAGAAAATGACACAAAGGTCTCACGGTAAGCTAATATCAATGGCATAATCAGCTAACGAGCAAATAATAATGAGTTTCAAATACCAACACTTCAATCAAAAAAAGCATGAAGCAATATGAATAGATGGTATCTCACTAGCTCTTTGTGAGACCGCAAAACATAAATGTAGAGCACTTTCAAAGATCAAGGGCTGACTAAACATTGTAATTCATAGCAACGAAGATCCAGTTATAGTCATACTCAATATCAATCAAAAGAAAAGCATAAAAATGACAGAGGTGATCTCTGGTTGGTGCTTATAAAACAAGAGGATGACTCAACAGGAAAATAAATAGACAGGCCCTTCGCAGAGGGAAGCATTGATTTGCAGAGGTGCCAGAGCTCAAGCTTTGAAAACAGAGATAATAATTTTTGGGTGGCATGCTTTCATTGTCAACGCAATGACCAAGAGTTCTCAATATCTTCCATGCTACTCATGCTATAGGCGGTTCCCAAACAGAAAAGTAAAGTTTTAACTCCCCCACCACTAATCAATCACACTCCACGGCTAGCCGAATCCTCGGGTACCGTCCATACTAACATCAATCCGGGGGGAGTCTTGTTTTATAGTTATGTTTTCGATTTAAGCGTGGAACTGGGCATTCCAATTACCGGCCCCTTTCTCGTGAGTGGCTGTGAATAAACACATGTCGAGGATAACACTCCTAGCATGGAAGATACCAATAGCCCCCTGTCACCACATGAGCGGTTCGGGCATGAAAAACAGATTATTTCTTGAAGGTTTAGAGAATGGCACATGCAAATTTACTTGGAACGGCAGGTAGATACCGCAAATAGGTAGATATGGTGGACTCTCATGGAAAAACTTTTGGGTTTATGGAAGTGGATGCACAAGCAGTATTCCTCTTAGTACAAGTGAAGGCTAGCAAAAGACCGGAAACGACCAACTAGAGAGTGACAACAGTCATCAAGATGCAATGAGTTTGACTAACATTGAATGCAAGCATGAACGTGATATAAATCACCATGAACACAAACATCATAGAGGCTATGTTGATTTTGTTTCAACTACATGCACGAACATGCGCCAAGTCAAGCCACTTGAAACAATCAAAGGAGAATACCATCCTATCATACTACATCATAGTCATCTCAAAATCTATGTTGGCATTCAAGACAAACCATTATAAGCTCTCAGCTAAATAAGCATGGCATCAAAAACTATGATCTCTAAGTTGTCATTGCAAACATGGTTCTCTCACAACAAAGCTAAATCTTGGTCGATAAGCTAGTCATATTTACAAAAACAAAATAGATAGAGTTGATACCAGCTTTTCAGTCTCAGTCACTTCATCATATATCATCATTGTTGCCTTTCATTTGCACGATCGAACAATGTGAACAATAATAAGCGCATTGGACTAAGATGAATCTGCAGGCAAACACAAAGGAGAAGACAAAGTAATATGGCTCTTTGAAAGCTAAACATGTAAGCATGTAAGAACCAATAAACATTTAACCAATATCTTCTACCTTGACACAAAGAAAAAGAAAACTATTTACACGGGAAAGCTCCCAACAAGAAAAAGAAGAAAGAAAAATCTTTTTGGGTTTTCTCAAAAGGACACAAAACAAGAAAACAAGAAAACGAAAATAAACTATCATGGATAATACAGTGGCAAAGTGTAAACACCGGCTAACAAAGTGAAAGCATAAGCATGAATGTAAAGTCGGTGAGAACACATACTCCCCCAAGCTTAGGCTTTTGGCCTAGCTTGGTCTACTCCCAAGGTGGGAAATAACCAGCTCCGGGATACTCCGGAGCAGACTGTGGATGCCACTGATGTGTGAGCTCCTCTGGCTCCCATTGATAAACTAGCGTCTGGTACTCGACTGGCGGCTCGGGCACGGGCGCCTGTGGTTGGGCCAAGCCCCAATATGCATAGATGTTTGCGGGCATAATAGTGTACATACATGCATGAAGATCGAACAAAGAAGGAGTATGCAAAGTAATAGTCTCTCGAGTACCCTGACTAAACACCAGGTTATAAATCATCCGTCTACTAGCATCTCTATCCAGAAAATCATGGCGAACCATGCTGTCATAATCCAGATATTTCTCAGGGAGAAGCATCTCTCCTTCCTCTCCCAGTCTAATGGGTATCTCAAAGTGTCTGGCAAGACGGGTAGCATAGATACCTCCATACACGACACCCTTGGAACGGTTCAGGTTCAACAGTTGAGCTACTATAGCATCCAAGCTATAAGTCTTATCGTTATAAAAGCCATCGCGCAAGACCGCAAGGTCTGGAGAACTAAGTGATCCAGCCTCCCCACGGACAATCAAACATTTTCCCACAAATAGTGAGAAGTACCAAAGCACAAGAAAATATATGCTAGCAATTCTAGCGCGAGACACTCCTCTCTCCTCTCCAACAGCAATAGAACCAATGAAGTCCTCCAAATCCCGTGGACGAGGGTCACGGATATCCCCAACATAAGGTAATTTGCATACATTGCAAAAGTCCTGCAGCATCATGCACTGGGGGACATCGTATATCATGAACTCAACCATGGGAGGATTCTTCCTCGGATAAAAGTTGAAGCTTTGAACGAAAATATTGGTGAGGAGGTGGTATTGTGGGCACTTATCTTCAACGAACGCAGTAAGACCTGTGTCCTCCACCAAGTAATAAAAGTCTTCATAAAGTCCGGCGGCGCACAAAAATTCATCACCTAGCCACTCGCACGCTCAAACTTCCATGACTCGAGGGACTACATACTTGGGGTGGTTCTTCTCATCCTCCTTGGGGTTACGACTTGAAGAGCCTCTCAAGAACCTCCTCATCTTTTCCTTTTTCTAGCTCTGAAAAATTCTGAATTTTTTAGAGACTTCGAAAGAATAGTGAATAAGGATTAACCCAACTTGTAGCAACTACTCCTACTAGTGCCTAGAGATCGTATCATGCTCTAAAACTACTTGGCACCACCTAAAATCAACATTTCTAGCTCAAGAACAGGATCACCAAGGTAGAAAGAATTCGCGAAGGATAAAGCACTAGAGCAAAAACTAATTGGACAAATGGAGGAGTCACTTACCAAGGAGTAATTTCCCCAAAACGGTTCGGAGAATGGTGCTTTGAGCAAGGAGATCGAAAATCACAGCCAAATGAGCAAGAACACGGGTTTGAGCTGCGAAACAATTTTTTGTGGAGGTGGAAGAAGAGGTTGAGAGCTGGAATGAGTGGAGGGGGTGCCTGTGGGCCCCACAAGCTTGCACCCCGCCACCAGGGGGGTAGGTGGTGGTGGCAGGGCTTGTGGCCCACTGGTCTGGCCCCCAGGCCAGCTCTCAGGCCCAGAAATTTTCAAAAATTCCAGAAAAAATCATACTAAATTTTCAGGACCATCGGAGAACTTTTACTTTCGAGGTATTTTTCTCCGGGGCGCTAAAACAGAAAACAGAAAAAACTAAATTAATTCTATCATTTTTCTTCTAAGCAATAGAAAATGAAAGCTCAAAACAGAGGTATGTGACTCTTTGATTCATCCGTTTCATGGTCATCGAAAGAAATCCGTCAATGGGATTGATCAAGTCCTCATGACAAAACTTTCTCGAATCGCAAGAGAGAACGGAGAATTTTCGAATAGCCACTAAGTCACCTCAATGGGGATATGTATCTCCCCAACAAGAAAATCATACTTCATCTTGACACGAGGAATAGGGCATTCAAAGCTCCTAATGAGAATCGATGAAGTCTTTTCGATAGCATTGATGCAATGTACTTGATATCGTTTCTTCAGAAAGTGCACGGTGTGCTCATTACCATTGATATAGAAAGTGACATTGCCTTTGTTGCAATCTATAACAGCCCCTGCAGTGTTTGAAAAGGGTCTTCCGAGGATGACAGCCATGGCATCGTCCTCAGGGACATCCAAGATAACAAAGTCTGTTAAGATAGTGGTGTTAGAAACCACGGGCTCGGGCACGGGCGCGTGTGGTTGGGCCAAGCCCCAATATGCGTAGATGTTTGCGGGCATAATAGTGTACATACATGCATGAAGATCGAACAAAGAAGGAGTAGGCAAAGTAATAGTCTCTCGAGTACCCTGACTAAACACCAGGTTATAAATCATCCGTCTACTAGCATCTCTATCCAGAAAATCATTGCGAACCATGCTGTCATAATCCAGATATTTCTCAGGGAGAAGCATCTCTCCTTCCTCTCCCAGTCTAATGGGTATCTCAAAGTGTCTGGCAAGACGGGTAGCATAGATACCTCCATAGACGACACCCTTGGAACGGTTCAGGTTCAACAGTTGAGCTACTATAGCACCCAAGCTATAAGTCTTATCGTTATAAAAGCCATCGCGCAAGACCGCAAGGTCTGGAGAACTAAGTGATCCAGCCTCCCCACGGACAATCAAACATTTTCCCACAAATAGTGAGAAGTACCAAAGCACAAGAAAATATATGCTAGCAATTCTAGCGCGAGACACTCCTCTCTCCTCTCCAACAGCAATAGAACCAATGAAATCCTCCAAATCCCCTGGACGAGGGTCACGGATATCCCCAACATAAGGTAATTTGCATACATTGCAAAAGTCCTGCAGCGTCATGCACTGGGGGACATCGTATATCATGAACTCAACCATGGGAGGATTCTTCCTCGGATAAAAGTTGAAGCTTTGAACAAAAATATTGGTGAGGAGGTGGTATTGTGGGCAATTATCTTCAACGAACGCAGTAAGACCTGTGTCCTCCACCACGTAATAAAAGTCTTCATAAAGTCCGGCGGCGCACAAAAATTCATCACCTAGCAACTCGCACGCTCAAGCTTCCGTGACTCGAGGGACTACGTACTTGGGGTGGTTCTTCTCATCCTCCTTGGGGTTATGGCTTGAAGAGCCTCTCAAGAACCTCCTCATCTTTTCCTTTTTCTAGCTCTGAAAAATTCTGAATTTTTTAGAGACTTCGAAAGAATAGTGAATAAGGATTAACCCAACTTGTAGCAACTACTCCTACTAGTGCCTAGAGATCGTATCATGCTCTAAAACTACTTGGCACCACCTAAAATCAACATTTCTAGCTCAAGAACAGGATCACCAAGGTAGAAAGAATTCGTGAAGGATAAAGCACTAGAGCAAAAACTAATTGGACAAATGGAGGAGTCACTTACCAAGGAGTAATTTCCCCAAAACGGTTCGGAGAATGGTGCTTTGAGCAAGGAGATCGAAAATCACAGCCAAATGAGCAAGAACACGGGTTTGAGCTGCGAAACAATTTTTTGTGGAGGTGGAAGAAGAGGTTGAGAGCTGGAATGAGTGGAGGGGGTGCCTGTGGGCCCCACAAGCTTGCACCCCGCCACCAGGGGGGTAGGTGGTGGTGGCAGGGCTTGTGGCCCACTGGTCTGGCCCCCAGGCCAGCTCTCAGGCCCAGAAATTTTCAAAAATTCCAGAAAAAATCATACTAAATTTTCAGGACCATCGGAGAACTTTTACTTTCGAGGTATTTTTCTCCGGGGCGCTAAAACAGAAAACAGAAAAAACTAAATTAATTCTATCATTTTTCTTCTAAGCAATAGAAAATGAAAGCTCAAAACAGAGGTATGTGACTCTTTGATTCATCCGTTTCATGGTCATCGAAAGAAATCCGTCAATGGGATTGATCAAGTCCTCATGACAAAACTTTCTCGAATCGCAAGAGAGAACGGAGAATTTTCGAATAGCCACTAAGTCACCTCAATGGGGATATGTATCTCCCCAACAAGAAAATCATACTTCATCTTGACACGAGGAATAGGGCATTCAAAGCTCCTAATGAGAATCGATGAAGTCTTTTCGATAGCATTGATGCAATGTACTTGATATCGTTTCTTCAGAAAGTGCACGGTGTGCTCATTACCATTGATATAGAAAGTGACATTGCCTTTGTTGCAATCTATAACAGCCCCTGCAGTGTTTGAAAAGGGTCTTCCGAGGATGACAGCCATGGCATCGTCCTCAGGGACATCCAAGATAACAAAGTCTGTTAAGATAGTGGTGTTAGAAACCACGGGCTCGGGCACGGGCGCGTGTGGTTGGGCCAAGCCCCAATATGCGTAGATGTTTGCGGGCATAATAGTGTACATACATGCATGAAGATCGAACAAAGAAGGAGTAGGCAAAGTAATAGTCTCTCGAGTACCCTGACTAAACACCAGGTTATAAATCATCCGTCTACTAGCATCTCTATCCAGAAAATCATTGCGAACCATGCTGTCATAATCCAGATATTTCTCAGGGAGAAGCATCTCTCCTTCCTCTCCCAGTCTAATGGGTATCTCAAAGTGTCTGGCAAGACGGGTAGCATAGATACCTCCATAGACGACACCCTTGGAACGGTTCAGGTTCAACAGTTGAGCTACTATAGCACCCAAGCTATAAGTCTTATCGTTATAAAAGCCATCGCGCAAGACCGCAAGGTCTGGAGAACTAAGTGATCCAGCCTCCCCACGGACAATCAAACATTTTCCCACAAATAGTGAGAAGTACCAAAGCACAAGAAAATATATGCTAGCAATTCTAGCGCGAGACACTCCTCTCTCCTCTCCAACAGCAATAGAACCAATGAAATCCTCCAAATCCCGTGGACGAGGGTCACGGATATCCCCAACATAAGGTAATTTGCATACATTGCAAAAGTCCTGCAGCGTCATGCACTGGGGGACATCGTATATCATGAACTCAACCATGGGAGGATTCTTCCTCGGATAAAAGTTGAAGCTTTGAACAAAAATATTGGTGAGGAGGTGGTATTGTGGGCAATTATCTTCAACGAACGCAGTAAGACCTGTGTCCTCCACCAAGTAATAAAAGTCTTCATAAAGTCCGGCGGCGCACAAAAATTCATCACCTAGCAACTCGCACGCTCAAACTTCCGTGACTCGAGGGACTACGTACTTGGGGTGGTTCTTCTCATCCTCCTTGGGGTTACGGCTTGAAGAGCCTCTCAAGAACCTCCTCATCTTTTCCTTTTTCTAGCTCTGAAAAATTCTGAACTTTTTAGGGACTTCGAAAGAATAGTGAATAAGGATTAACCCAACTTGTAGCAACTACTCCTACTAGTGCCTAGAGATCGTATCATGCTCTAAAACTACTTGGCACCACCTAAAATCAACATTTCTAGCTCAAGAACAGGATCACCAAGGTAGAAAGAATTCGCGAAGGATAAAGCACTAGAGCAAAAACTAATTGGACAAATGGAGGAGTCACTTACCAAGGAGTAATTTCCCCAAAACGGTTCGGAGAATGGTGCTTTGAGCAAGGAGATCGAAAATCACAGCCAAATGAGCAAGAACACGGGTTTGAGCTGCGAAACAATTTTTTGTGGAGGTGGAAGAAGAGGTTGAGAGCTGGAATGAGTGGAGGGGGTGCCTGTGGGCCCCACAAGCTTGCACCCCGCCACCAGGGGGGTAGGTGGTGGTGGCAGGGCTTGTGGCCCACCGGTCTGGCCCCCAGGCCAGCTCTCAGGCCCAGAAATTTTCAAAAATTCCAGAAAAAATCATACTAAATTATCAAGACCATCGGAGAACTTTTACTTTCGAGGTATTTTTCTCCGGGCGCTAAAACAGAAAACAGAAAAAACTAAATTAATTCTATCATTTTTCTTCTAAGCAACAGAAAATGAAAGCTCAAAACAGAGGTATGTGACTCTTTGATTTATCCGTTTCATGGTCATCGAAAGAAATCCGTCAATGGGATTGATCAAGTCCTCATGACAAAACTTTCTCGAATCGCAAGAGAGAACGGAGAATTTTCGAATAGCCACTAAGTCACCTCAATGGGGATATGTATCTCCCCAACAAGCAAATCATACTTCATCTTGACACGAGGAATAGGGCATTCAAAGCTCCTAATGAGAATCGATGAAGTGTTTTCGATAGCATTGATGCAATGTACTTGATATCGTTTCTTCGGAAAGTGCACGGTGTGCTCATTACCATTGATATGGAAAGTGACATTGCCTTTGTTGCAATCTATAACAGCCCCTGCAGTGTTTGAAAAGGGTCTTCCGAGGATGACAGCCATGGCATCGTCCTCAGGGACATCCAAGCTAACAAAGTCTGTTAAGATAGTGGTGTTAGAAACCACAACAGGCACATCCTCGCAAATGCTGATAGGGGAAGCAGTTGATTTGTCGGCCATTTGTAGAGAGATTTCAGTGGGTGTCAACTTATCCAACTCAAGTCTACGATAAAGAGAAAGCGGCATAACACTAACACCGTCTCCAAGGTCACATAAGGCAGTTCTTACGTAGTTTCCTTTAATGGAGCAAGGTATAGTGGGCACTCCTGGATCACCAAGTTTCTTAGGAGTTCCACCTTTAAAAGTGTAGTTGGCAAGCATGGTGGAGATCTCAAGATCTGGTATCTTCCGTTTATTAGTCACAATATCTTTCATGTACTTGGTATACGGAGACATCTTGAGCATATCAGTTAACCGCATATGCAGAAAGACGGGTCTTATCATCTCAACGAAGCGCTCAAAATCCTCATCATCCTTTTTCTTGGATGGCTTAGGAGGAAAGGGCATAGGTCTCTGAACCCATGGCTCTCTTTCTTTACCATGCTTCCTAGCAGTGAAGTCGTTCTTATCGTACTTCTTAGGTTGTGGGTTATCGGGATTAACCGTAGGTTCAATCTCCACATCCTCATCATTGCTAGGTTGAGCATTATTATGAACATCACTGTGCATATTGTCACCAGGTTCATGTTCATCACCAGATTGTGTTTCTGCATGAGACGCAGAAATATCATTAGGTTATTCAGGTGTGACAGTATTTGGTGAACCGGCGTGTAGGCTTCTATCATCCTTCTTCTTCTCCTTAGGATGACTAGGTGTATCAGCATTGATTCCTTGAGAGTCTTGATCAATTCTCTTAGGATGACCTTCAGGATACAAAGGTTCCTGAGTCATTTTGCCTCCTCTAGTAATGACTCTGATAGAGTTGTCATTTAATTCATTGAGCAGGTCATTCTGAGCTTTAAGTACTTGTTCTACCTGAGTAGTAATCATAGACACATGTTTACTCAGAAGCTTCAGATCATTGACATTTCTGTCTACACAAGCACTTAAATGGCTAAGTACACGAGTACTTTGTTCCAAATGTCAGCTAACATAATCATTGAAACTCTGTTGTTTGGCAAAAAAGTTGTCAAATTCATCAACGCATAGGCTAGCGGGTTTATTAAAAGGAATATCACTCTCATCAAACCTACGCAGAGAATTTACTTCTACTACATGTATTGGGTTATCGATACCATGGATCTCTTCGATAGGTGGTAGATTTTTGACATCTTCAGATCTAATGCCTTTCTCTTGCATAGATTTCTTGGCTTGTTGCATATCTTTGGGACCGAGGAATAGAATACCTCTTTTCTTCGGAGTTGGCTTAGGAGGTGGTTCGGGAATAGTCCAAGCATTATCGTTGATCAAGATGTTATTCAGTAGAGTCTCAGCTTGTTCTACAGTTCCTTCCCTAAAAACACATCCAGCACAACTATCTAGGTGGTCTCAAGAGGCATCGGTAAGTCCGTTATAGAGAATATCAAGTATCTCGTTCTTCTTAAGAGGGTGATCAGGCAAATCATTCTGTAGCTGGACGAGTCACCCCCAAGCTTGTGGAAGACTCCCTTCTTGGAGTTGGGGAAAGTTGTATATTTCCTACAAGGCAGCTTGCTTCTTATGGGCAGGGAAATATTTCTCACAGAAGTAATAGACCATCTCCTGGGGACTACGCACACATGCAGGAGCAAGAGAGGTGAACCAGGCTTTAACGTCATCCTTTAGAGAGAAAGGAAACAACTTAAGGATATAGTAGTGGCGGATCTTCTCCTCATTAGTGAAAAGGTTGGTTATATCGTGTAGTTTGGCAAGATGGGCTATGACTGTCTCAGACTCATAACCGTGAAAAGGATCAGATTCGACTAGAGAGATTATCTCAGGATCGACAGGGACTTCATAATCCTTATTGGTGATAAAGATAGGTGAAGTGGCAAACTTTGGGTCATATTTCATCCTAGCTTCCCGAGATTTTTCCTTCCACTTGAGAAGTAATTTCTCAGCGTCATAGGCATCCTTACACGAAAGAAAATCCTCAGCTATCTCTCCCTCCATAACGTAACCCTCAGGTATATCAGGCAATTCATATCTAGGAGAGCTAGATCTAACAGGAGCAAAAGCAGGTTCTATCTCAATAGTATCGGCAGTATCAGAAGCATCACGAGCATTGGCAGTAACTCTAGCAATATGAGCATCAAGGAACACTCCTAGTGGAACATCAGGCAAAGTAGCATCTCTAGCAGTATCAAAAATAGGATCATCAGGCAAAATAGCATCTCTAGCATCATCAGGCAAAGCAGTATCAAGCATAGCATCTCTAGCAGTATCAAGCATAGCATCATCAAGCATAGCATCTCTAGCAGTATCAAGCATAGCATCATCAGGCATAGTATCAGGCATAGTATCAAGCATATAATCTCTAATAGTAGCATCATAAGCATCATCAAGCACATGTGACAAATCAAGATTTCTAGCAGGAGGTGATGTCGCAAACTTACTCATAACTGAAGGTGAATCAAGTGCAGAGCTAGATGGCCATTCCTTACATCCCCTCGTAGTTGAGGGCAAGACTTTGGTCTTCGGATCCTTCAGATTCTTCATAGTGATCAGCAGATATAAATCCCAAGCGACTCAGAGAATATAGAAATACCTCCCCGGCAACGACGCCAGAAAAATGCTTGATGCCAACTGTTCTTCCCCTTTGCAACGGCACTAGAAGAATGCTGCTAGCACTCTCCGGCAATCGAAACTAGAAGAATGTTGTTGACGGCCCACAAGCGCATGGGATCGCAGCAGTTTTCGAGGGTAGAGTATTCGACCCAAATTTGTTGATTCGCACGACGGGAGGTGAGAGAATACTCTCAAGTATTAGAAGTTGAATTGTCAGATTCAACCACACCTGAAAGATTAGTATCTGCAAGCAAAGTAGTAACAGCAAAGTAGTGAGTAACGGCGGTCTAACGAGCAATAGCAGCGGCAAGGAAAAGCAGTAGTGACAGCAGTAGCAAGTAGCAACATTAGCAACAGTAGCAACAGAGCTCGACAAGTAACAGCAGTAGCAACAGTAGTAGGACAAACTCGTAGGCAATGGGTCGGTGATTTGTTTGGATGATATTCATCATGCAACAGCTATAACACGGAGAGATATGTGGCTAGCTCCCGTTCGTCAATGTGATGTAGGCATGCATTCCGTGTGTCGTCATACGTGCTTAGGGAAAATAACTTGCATGACATCTATTGTCCATCCCTCCCATGGCAGCGAGGTCCAAAAGGAAACTACGGGATATTAAGGTTCTCCTTTTAATAAAGAACCGGACCAATTTATTAGCACTTGGTGAACACATGAACTCCTCAAACTATGGTCATCACCGGGAGTGGTTCCGGTTATTGTCTCTCCAGGGTTGCCGGATCATAACACATAGTAGGTAACTACAACTTGCAAGATCGGATCTAAAACACACATATATTGGTGACAACATAATAATTTCAGATCTGAAATCATGGCACTCGGGCCCTAGTGACAAGCATTAAGCATGGTAAAGTAGTAGCAACATCAATCTTAGAACATTGTGGATACTAGGGATCAATCCCCATCAAAACTAACTCAATTACATGATAGATCTCATCATACTCATCACCGCCCAGCGAGCCTACAAATAGATTGCTCATGAACGACGAAGAGCTTCATGGAATTGGAGAGGGAAGAAGGTTGATGATGACGATGGCGACGATTTCCTCTCTCCGGAGCCCAAGACGGACTCCAGATCTGCCCTCTAGATGAAGAACAGGTGGTGGCGGCGCCTCCGTATCGCAAACGCGACGAAAACTTCTCTTTTTTATTTTTTCTGGGACGAAAGGGGACTTATAGACCTGAGGTTGGGGGCGGCAGAGCCGTGTGGGCCCCACAAGCCTGCCCACCGCCACCAGGGGGGTGGTGGCGGAGCCAGGGCTTGTGGCCCACTAGCCCACCCCCTGAGGTGGAACTTGGCGTAGATATTTTTTATATTTTACAAAACTGCTCCCCGTAAATTTTCAGGATGTTTAGAGAACTTTGATTTCTGCACAAAAATCACACCAAGGCAATTCTGCTAAAAACAGCGTCAGTCCAGGTTAGTTCCATTCAAATCATGCAAATTAGAGTCCAAAACAAGGGCAAAAGAGTTTGGGAAAGTAGATACGATGGAGACGTATCACTCCCCTCGATCCCCCGACTAGGCTACCCTCGATCCAATCTTGCATCACTGCCGAGGTACAGGATTGCCGCTGTCGAGCCAATGTACGAGGTCACCGCCGAGCCGTTGTACAGGATCGCCTCCATCACATTCCTTCCCTGGCCATGCCCTCCCAATTTCTTCTGCTAACCGAGCTAGGGTTCTCACTCGCCGCCGCTTCGCTACTGCCACCCCGCCACCCGATGCCCTCCATGGACGCCACCACCATGTTGACGGAAGGAAGAACAAGAAGGGGTTGTCGAGGTTGGGTGCCGCCATGAGGATGTTGGTGCATGTGCACGCGGTGATGGCATGGCGGCGGAATAAGGTCATCTTCCTAGGGAGCCGAGTGCTGCCCGCCGTCTCCACCCGCGGCCTTACCAACAAGACAAGTATGTCGTCGATCCCTCGACGTACTCCCTACTCCCCTGTAGGTATGGTCAAGCCTGTATCGCTTATCTTTCCCCATACGACCTTGGTAGATCTCGATGAGATCGACTCCACTAGAAATTCCTCTATGAATTTGGAACCAATAAATGAGTTTTATTTTTAAGAAGCATAGAACATTGTGCTATTATAGATTACCTTGATTTGGTCCGGGTGAAGTAATATATTGGGATCTTTATGGAGGAGATTATCTTGTTTGTTATTATATTGGAACAACTGAGAGGTGCAAGGGTAGTAATATCAATATCTGATCACACTCTAGGTTGTGGAGAGAGTTTGTGTATATCTATTTAGTGTCAACCTCATATGCGTTCTAGCCACGTTTTGCCACCGTGGGCGCCCTATTTCCCTTGGTATGAGCCATGGAAGCACTTGTGTGATATTCTGGTGATAAAAATGATGTTTAAAATGTTGAACGTTTGTAATTTCTTAACAAGTTATATGTGGTTCTAACTCAGATGGCACACTGATGATTTATTCTCTTTGCTTTTCAGTTATTATACCAACTGATACATCTATCTACTAGGAGTTTGTTTTGCGATTAATTGCGATCATGGATTTAGGTCATTTCATGCTTCGTAAAAATGTCTGAACTGTTTGAATCATTTAGGCATTAACAGTTTAGGACAAGCTGCGACAAGCGGCGCAAGGAGTCGGTGTCGGAGGTACACAGTTATGTTGAAACAGACGAACAAATATCATGAAATTTCAACACACCAAAGATATCTCATCAGACGGCGGCCACATATTTTTTCTCCATTGTTTGGTAAGTTTATGCAACTAGGTGTCTGATACATCCATTTTGCATCATGCTTTCATGTTGATATTTATTGCTTTATGGTCTGTTATATTACTTTGTGGTACCATATTTATGCCTTTTCTCTCTTATTTTGCAAGGTTTATTTGAAGAGGGAGAATTCAGGCAGCTGGAATTCTAGACTGGAAAAGGAGCAAATCTTAGTCCACTATTATGCACATCTCCAAATGCCTTGAAAAGTTACGTGGATTTTTTTGGAATTATATAAAAAATACTGGGCGAAAGAAGTACCGGAGGGGGGCCACCAGGGCTCCACAAGCCCTGCCACCACCACCCCCTGGTGGCGGAGGGCAAGCTTGTGGGCTGCCTGATGGCCCACTAGCCCCCCTCTTTTGCTATATGAAGGGTTTTGGTCCAGAAAAAATCATTCGGGAGATTTTTCGTGGTTTCGCCGCCGCCATGAGGCAGAACTTGAGCAGATCCAATCTAGAGATCCGGCAGGACGATCCTGTCGGGCAAACTTCCCTCCCGGAGGGGGAAATCGTCGCCATCGTCATCACCAACACTCCTCTCGTCAGAGGGGAGGCACCTTCATCAACATCTTCATCAGCACCATCTCCTCTCCAATCCCTAGTTCATCTCTTGTAACCAATCTCCGTCTCACGACTCTGATTGGTACTTGTGAGGTTGCTAGTAGTGTTGATTACTCTTTATAGTTGATGCTAGTTGGATTACTTGGTGGAAGAGTTTATGTTCAGATCCTTAATGCTATTCATTACACCTCTGATCATGATTATGATTATGCTTTGTGAGTAGTTACTTTTGTTCCTGAGGACATGGGATAAGTCATGCTGATAATAGTCATGTGAATTTTATATTCGTTCGGTATTTTGATATGTTGTATGTTGTCTTTTCTTCTAGTGGTGTTATGTGAACGTCGACTACATAACACTTCACCATACTTGGGCCTAGACGAAGGCACTGGGAGTAGTAAGTAGACGATGGGTTGCTGGAGTGACAGAAGCTTAAACCCCAGCCTATGCGTTGCTTCGTAAGGGGCTGATCTGGATCCACTAGTTTAATACTATGGTTAGACGTTGTCTTAATTCTTCTTTCGTAGTTGCGGATGCTTGCGAGACGGGTTATTCATAAGTGGGATGCTTGTCCAAGTAAGAGCAATACCCAAGCTCCGGTCTACCCACATATCAAACTATCAAAGTAACGAACGCGAATCATATGAACATGATGAAACTAGCATGACAGAAATTCCCGTGTGTCCTCAGGAGCGTTTTTCCTCCTATAAGACTTTGTTCAGGCTTGTCCCTTTCTATAAAAGGGATTGGGCCACTTGCTGCACCGTTGCTTCTACTTGTTACTTGTTACTTTTTGCTTGCTACGTTTCACCTCGCTACACAATCACTTGTTACCGCTACTTTCAGTACTTGCAGTTATTACCTTGCTGAAATCCGTTTATCAGAGCCTTCTGCTCCTTGTTGGGTTCGACACTCTTACTTATCTAAAGGACTACGATTGATCCCCTATACTTGTCGGTCATCAAGACTCTTTTCTGGCGCCATTGCCGGGGAGTGAAGCGCCTTTGGTAAGTGGAAATTGGTAAGGAAACATTTATATACTGTGCCGAAATTTATTGTCACTTGTCACTATGGAAACTGTTCCTTTGAGGAGTTTTTTCGGGGTATCTTCACCACAAGCGGAACCACGGGGAATTGTTCCTCGACCTGAGGTACCTACTGAAAATATCTTTTATGAAATCCCTTCGGGTATGCTTGAGAAACTGCTGGCTAATCCTTTCACAGGAGATGGATCTTCACATCCAGACTTGCATCTGATCTATGTAGATGAAGTTTGTGGTTTATTTAAGCTTGCAGGTTTGCCCGAGGATGAGGTAAAGAAGAAAGTATTTCCTTTATCTTTGAAGGATAAGGTGTTGACATGGTATAGGCTATGTGATGATACTGGATCATGGGGCTACAATCGGTTGAAATTGGAATTTCATCAAAAGTTCTATCCTATGCATTTAGTACATCGTGATCGGAACTTTATTTATAACTTTTGCCTCGTGACAGGGAAAGCATAGCTCAATCTTGGGGTAGTCTTAAATCAATGCTATATTCATGCCCCAATCATGAGCTCTCGAGAGAAATCATCACTCAAAACTTTTATGCTCGACTTTCTCATGAAGATTGTACCATGCTTGACACTTCTTGTACCGGTTCTTTTATGAAGAAGGATATTGATCACAAGTGGAATTTATTGGAAAGAATCAAACGCAACTCTGAAGATTGGGAGCTGGAGGAAGGTAAGGAGTCAGGTATGAATTTCCAGTTTGATTGTGTTAAATCTTTTGTTGAGACCAACACTTTTAGAGATTTTAGCGTTAAGTATGGACTTGACTCTGAGATAGTAGCTTCTCTATGTGAATATTTTGCTGCTCATGTTGATCTTCCCAAAGAGAAGTGGTTTAAATATCATCCTCCTGTAGAAAGCAACATAGCCAAAACCAATCTAGTTGAGGAGAAAGTCATTGCTTTTAGTGATCCTGTTGTTCCTTGTGCTTACACTGAGAAACCACCATACCCTGCGAGGATAAAGGATTATTCTAAAGATCCAACTGTGATACATAGGGGTTACATTAGACCACTTGCACCCCCTGAGGAGTTT
Organism: Hordeum vulgare subsp. vulgare; assembly: GCF_904849725.1. Lineage (NCBI taxonomy): Eukaryota > Viridiplantae > Streptophyta > Magnoliopsida > Poales > Poaceae > Hordeum > Hordeum vulgare. The sequence goes on along the minus strand of NC_058524.1, from coordinate 487,607,722 downwards.
AGAGTTGAACCTAGTGTTGCTATTATCAAAGATCTCTTAGCCGAAGACATAGATGGGCATGTTATCAAATTCTGTGAGGACTCCGCTAGAATTGCTAAACCTCGCGCGAAAGACAAATACGGACCTGTAGTTGGCCTGCCCGATGTTTCTGTCAAGATAGGAGATCACTGTTACCATGGTTTATGTGATATGGGAGCTAGTGTTAGTGCAATACCCCATTCTCTATATGATGAAATCAAAGATGAGATTGCACCTGCTGAGTTAGAACCCATTGATGTCACTATTACACTAGCTAATAGAGACACTATCTGCCCTCTGGGAATTGTGAGAGATGTAGAAGTCCTGTGTGCTAAGACGAAGTATCCTACTGATTTCCTCATCCTTGGTACTACACAAGATAGCTTTTGTCCCATCATATTCGGTAGACCCTTTCTCAACACTGTCAATGCTCACATTGATTGCATTAAGCAGACCGTCACAGTTAGTTTCGAGGGTGTGTCTTCTGAATTTAACTTCTCCAAGTTTGGAAGACAACCCCATGAAAGAGAGTCGTCCAGTAGGGATGAAATCATTGCTCTTGCCTCTATTGTCGTAACTCCTACGGATCCTTTAGAGCAATATCTACTTGAGCATGAAAATGATATGCATATGGAGGAGAGAGTTGAGATAGATAAAATTGTCTTAGAACAATATCCTATTCTCAAGAATAATCTGCGTGTTGAACTGCTTGGGGATCCTCCCCCACCAAAGGGTGATCCTGTGTTCGAGCTTAAACAGTTTCCTGATACTCTTAAGTATGCCTATCTTGATTAGAAGGAGATATATCCTGTCATTATTAGTGCTCTCCTCTCAAAGCACGAAGAGAAGAAGTTACTAAGAACTTTGAGGAAGCACCGTGCTGCTATTGGATATACTCTTGATGATCTTAAGGGTATTAGTCCTACTCTATGTCAGCACAAGATTAAAACCGATCCTGACTTTAAACCAGTTGCTGATCATCAAAGGAGATTGAATCCTAAGATGAAAGAGGTCGTTAGAAAAGAAATATTAAAGCTTCTGGAAGTAGGAATCATTTATCCTGTTGCTCATAGTGATTGGGTAAGTCCAGTACATTTCGTACCTAAGAAGGGAGGTATCACCGTCGTTCCTAATGATAAGGATGAACTAATCCCACAAAGGATTATTACCGGCTATAGGATGGTGATAGACTTCTGGAAACTGAACAAGGCAACCAGGAAAGATCATTATCCTTTGCCGTTTATCGACCAAATGCTAGAAAGGCTATCAAAACACACACACTTCTGCTTTCTAGACGGTTATTCAGGTTTCTCGCAAATACCTGTTGCACAATCTGATCAGGAGTAAACCACTTTCACATGCCCCTTCGGTACCTTTGCCTATAGATGTATGCCTTTTGGCTTATGCAATGCGCCTGCCACCTTTCAAAGATGTACGATGGTTATATTCTTTGACTTTTGTGAAAAGATTGTCGAGGTTTTCATGGATGAGTTCTCCGTTTACAGGTCTTCCTTTGGTGATTGCCTCAGCAACCTTGATCGAGTCTTAGAGAGATGCGAAGATACCAACCTCGTCTTGAATCGGGAGAAGTGCCACTTTATGGTTAATGAAGGCATCGTCTTAGGACACAAAATCTCTGAAAGAGGCATTGAAGTTGATAAGGATAAGGTTGATGCAATTGAGAAAATGCCTTGCCCCATAGATATCAGAGGTATACGAAGTTTCCTAGGTCATGCTGGTTTCTATAGAAGGTTCATTAAAGACTTCTCTAAGATTTCTAGGCCTCTTACCAATCTCTTGCAGAAGGATGTTACTTCCGTTTTTTATGAGGATTGTGAGGAAGCCTTTGAAATACTTAAGAAGGCTTTGATAACCACACCTATTGTTCAACCACCTCACTGGAACTTGCCCTTTGAAATCATGTGTGACGCTAGTGATTATGCTATTGGTGCTGTTCTAGGACAAAGAGTTGACAAGAAGTTGAATGTTATTCACTACGCTAGTAAAACTCTAGACAGTGCCCAAAGAAACTATGCCACTATGGAGAAGGAATTTTTAGCAGTCGTGTTTGCATGTGAAAAGTTCAGATCTTATATAGTTGACTCCAAAGTCACTATTCACTCTGATCGTGCTGCTATTAAGTACCTTATGGAGAAGAAGGACGCTAAGCCTAGGCTGATCAGATGGGTTCTCTTGCTACAGGAATTTGATTTGCACGTCGTTGACCGAAAGGGTGCTGATAATCCTGTAGCAGATAACTTGTCTAGGCTAGAGAATGTCTTTGATGACCCACTACCTATTGATTACAACTTTCGTGATGAGCAATTAAATGTCATCCGCACTTCACATAGTGCACCGTGGTATGACGATTATGCAAATTATATCGTAGCCAAATACATACCACCCAGTTTCACCTATCAACAAAAGAAGAAATTCTTCTTTGATTTGAGACACTACTTTTGGGATGATCCTCACCTTTATAAGGAAGGAGTAGATGGTGTTATCAGACGTTGTGTACCTGAACATGAACAGGGACAGATCTTGCAGAAGTGTCATTCCGAAGCCTACGGAGGACACCATGCTCGAGATAGAACTGCCCATAAGGTATTGCAATCAGGTTTCTATTGGCCCACTCTCTTCAAGGATGCCTGTAAATTTGTCTTGTCTTGTGACGAATCCCAAAGAATAGGGAACATCAGTAAGCCTCAGGAAATGCCTATGAACTATTCACTTGTCATTGAAAGATTTGATGTCTGGGGCTTTGATTATATGGGACCCTTCCCGAGTTCCAATGGATACACTCACATCTTAGTTGCTGTGGATTACGTCACTAAGTGGGTAGAAGCTATCCCCACTAAGAATGTTGATCACCATACCTCTATTAAGATGCTTAAAGAAGTCATATTCCCAAGATTTGGAGTCCCTAGATATCGGATGACTGATGGCGGTTCACACTTCATTCATGGTGTTTTCCTCAAGATGCTCGCTAAGTATGATGTCAACCATAGAGTTGCATCTCCTTATCATCCTCAGTCTAGTGGTCAAGTGGAGTTGAGTAATAGGGAGATCAAATTGATCCTACAAAAGACCGTCAATAGATCTCGAAAGAATTGGTCTAGCAAACTTGACGATGCACTATGGGCTTATAGGACTGCTTATAAGAATCCCATGGGCATGTCACTGTATAAAATGGTTTACGGTAAAGCCTGACATTTACCTCTTGAGCTGGAACACAAAGCTTATTGGGCAATCAAAGAGCTCAACTTTGATTTCAAACTTGCCGGTGAGAAGCGGTTGTTTGATATCAGCTCGTTAGATGAATGGAGAGCTCAGGCATATGAGAATGCCAAGTTGTTCAAGGAAAAGGTTAAGAGATGGCACGACAAACGAATACAGAAACGAGAGTTCAATGTAGGTGATTATGTCCTGATATACAATTCTCGTTTGAGATTCTTTGCACGCAAGCTTCTCTCTAAATGGGAAGGTCCTTATCTTATCGAGGAAGTATATCGTTCCGGTGCCATCAATCAATAACACGGAAGGAAATTTTCCTAGAGTGGTAAATGGGCAAAGAATCAAGCATTACATCTCTGGTACTCCCATAAATGTTGAGACCAAGATCATCAATGTCATAACTCCAGAGGAGTACATAAGGAATGTTTATCATCTTGTTTCAGACCCTGAAAACGAAGAGGTAAATGTTTCGGTAAGAAATTGGACTCCGATGCTTTTCCAATAGGAAATTTCCTCCGTTTTGGAATTTTTGGAAAATAAGAAAAATAAAAAGCAGACCGGAGAGCGCACGAGGCGGCCACAAGCCCTGCTACCGCCCCTACCCCGTGGTGGCGGAGGGCAAGCTTGTGGGCACCTCGTGTGCTTCCCGGACTCCGTTTTCTTGCGGAGCACTCCTTCTGGTCCAGAAAAAAATCAATATATACTCGCCCGAAGGTTTTGATCTCCGTATCGTGCAACTTTCCTCTGTTTTCGTTTCGAGCCTGTTTCTGTGATAGATCTAGATCATCATGACTTCCCCAAACGCTCCTAAGGACAAGATCTTCGAGAAGGTCATCAATCCCTACCTCACGGAAGTGCTGAAACACCCTCTATCTATCAAGATGAGCGAGCGGTTGTTGCACATCCGTGATGTTGAGGGGCCTAAGAAGACCGGAAGCATGGAGACGAGGCTCGAAGCAATGGAGCAACAAGTCTTCAAGTGCCAAGGGATGGTGGAGCGTGGACTCAACGCCAACCACATGATGATCACGGAGTTGACTAGCAATCACGAGAAGGATGCCATTGACATTGGGAAACATCTCTCCAGGCTCTATGACAGGGTTGATCAACTTCAGGGCCAGATCTATGATCTGCAGAACCAAAACTGTGAGTATGAGTATAGATTTAAATCAATAAGGTTGGTTGCAGATTTGAGGATTCCGGTGACTCGTTCATCCTGCCATGACGGAGCACCTATGCCTTGGAAGACGGAGGATCAGACTACTCCAACAACTTCACCACCATCACCACCAAAGGAAGACAACTAAGCATTGGTATGGGCAATCCCCTTGGCTTCTGCCAAGCTTGGGGGAGTTGCCCTGGTATCGTATCACCTTTATATCTTTTGCTTTTACCTTTGTTTTAGTTCTTTCCTTTTCAGTTTTTATTTCTTCTCTTAGAGGAATAAGTCTTTAGTGTTTAGTTTGAGTCTTTTGCTTTTGTCTCTCCCCGATGTATTCGATCCTACGAGCTATATAATAAAGAGTATCTTAGTCAAGGGCTTTGCTTGGTGCCATGATCAAAAGTATGAAAAGAACGACAGCATGAAAGATCATGAGACGATCTTATGGAAAGTGATAGCTTCACATATGACACGTATGACGATTGAAACTTGTTGAGAATAAATCAACATAGACCTTAGTCATTGTTGCAATTAATAAGAAGTAATAAGGAAACAAGGGTTCACATATAAATATATCATATTAGACACTTTTTACAATTGTGAGCACTCACCAAACTATTACATGCTTAGGAGTAGATGTTGGCAAGGAAGACACCATAATGAATTGTGTTTGCTTGGTTCCAAACAATGTTATATGATTAGAGATCCCTTAGCATGTGACGATTGCTTCCACCTCATATTAGCCAAAACTCCCGCACCAAGTAGAGATACTACTTGTGCATCCATAAACCTCCAACCCAGTTTTTCCATGAGAGTCCACCATACCTACCTATGGATTGAATAAGATCCTTCAAGTAAGTTGTCATTGGTGCAAGCAATAAAAAGTGCTCTCTGATATGTATGATCTATTAGTGTGTGGAAAATAAGCTTTGTACGAACCTGTGATGAGGAAGGCATAAAAGCGACAGACTGCATAATAAAGTTCTTTATCACAGGAGGCAATACAAAGTGACGTTCCTCCACACTAAGAGGACACGCATTCAAACCTCAAAAGTGCATGACAACCTCTGCTTCCCTCTGCGAAGGGCCTATCTTGTACCTTTACTTTTTGCCCTTGTAAGAGTCATGGTGATCTTCACCAATTCCCTATTTTTGCCTTTGTCTTGGCTACCGTCACATGCTTGGGAAAGATCTATATTCATATATCAACTTGGAGTTGAGTACTTACGCTTTATTATTGTTGACTTTACCCTTGAGCTAATTCGTTGGGAGGCAAAACTATAAGCCCCTATCTTCCTGTGTGTCTAGCTGAAACTTTGACACCATGAGTACCACGCGAGTTGTAACAATTGTGGAAAACAAAAGAGATGATTGAGTATGTGGGTTTTCCTTACAAGCTCTTATTTGACTCTTTCTGATGTTGTGATAAATTGCAATTGCTGCAATGACTTTGGACTGTTGTTGGTTACTTCTCGGTAAGGTTTTTGCTTCATGCTTTGCTTTGTGAAGGAATTGTTACTTTCCCATAAGAATCTTTATGATGTATTGTTGTTCTATGTGTGATCATGATGCCCTCTTGCCCGTATTATGTTTTATCGACACCTTCGTCCCTCAACATGTGGACATGTTTATGGAACTTGGTTTTCGCTTGAGGACAAGCGAGGTCTAAGCTTGGGGGAGTTGATACGTCCATTTTGCATCATGCTTTGATGTTGATATTTATTGCTTTATGGGCTGTTATATTACTTTGTGGTACCATATTTATGCCTTTTCTCTCTTATTTTTCAAGGTTTATTTGAAGAGGGAGAATTCAGGCAGCTAGAATTCTGGACTGGAAAAGGAGCAAATCTTAGTCCACTATTCTGCACATCTCCAAATGCCCTGAAAAGTTACGTGGATTTTTTTGGGATTATATAAAAAATACTGGGCGAAAGAAGTACCGGAGGGGGGCCACCAGGGCTCCACAAGCCCTGCCACCACCACCCCCTGGTGGCGGAAGGCAAGCTTGTGGGCTGCCTGACGGCCCACTAGCCCCCCTCTTTTGCCATATGAAGGGTTTTGGTCTAGAAAAAAAATCATTCAGGAGCTTTTTCGTGGTTTCGCCGCCGCCACGAGGCGGAACTTGAGCAGATCCAATCTAGAGCTCCGGCAGGACGATCCTGTAGGGGAAACTTCCCTCCCGGAGGGGGAAATCGTCGCCATCGTCTTCATCAACATCTTCATCAGCACCATCTCCTCTCCAATCCCTAGTTCATCTCTTGTAACCAATCTCCGTCTCACGACTCCGACTGGTACTTGTAAGGTTGCTAGTAGTGTTGATTACTCTTTGTAGTTGATGCTAGTTGGATTACTTGGTGGAAGAGTTTATGTTCAGATCCTTGATGCTATTCATTACACCTCTGATCATGACTATGATTATGCTTTGTGAGTAGTTACTTTTGTTCCTGAGGACATGGGATATGTCATGCTGATAATAGTCATGTGAATTTTATATTCGTTCGGTATTTTGATATGCTGTATGTTGTCTTTTCCTCTAGTGGTGTTATGTGAACGTCGACTACATAACACTTCACCATACTTGGGCCTAGAGGAAGGCATTAGGGAGTAGTAAGTAGATGATGGGTTGCTGGAGTGACAGAAGCTTCAACCCCAGTCTATGCGTTGCTTCGTAAGGGGCTGATTTGGATCCACTAGTTTAATGCTATGGTTAGACGTTGTCTTAATTCTTCTTTTGTAGTTGCGGATGCTTGCGAGAGAGTTTAATCATAAGTGGGATGCTTGTCCAAGTAAGGGCAGTACCCAAGCGCCGGTCCACTCACATATCGAACTATCAAAGTAACGAACGTGAATCATAAGAACATGATGAAACTAGCATGACAGACATTCCCGTGTGTCCTCGGGAGCGTTTTTTCCTCCTATAAGACTTTGTTCAGGCTTGTCCCTTGCTACAGAAGGGATTGGGCCACTTGTTGCACCGTTGCTACTACTTGTTACTTGTTACTTTTTTGCTTGCCACGTTTCACCTGCTACACAATCACTTGTTACCGCTACTTTTAGTACTTGCAATTATTACCTTGCTGAAATCCGTTTATCACAGCCTTCTGCTCCTCGTTGGGTTCGACACTCTTACTTATCAAAAGGACTACAATTGATCCCCTATACTTGTGGGTCATCAGTGTCGGCGTCAAAACTAGCAGATATTGGGTAGGGGGTTCCAAAGTGTGGAGCTTAGATCGATGGGTTGCGGGAAAGGGGGAGACAACATTTACCGAGGTTCGGGCCCTCTTGAGGAGGTAAACTCTACATCCTGCTTGATAATATTGATGGGGAATGATTTTTACAGAGTTGATATACCTGAAGATCCTATGAGCTGAACCCTAGATGAGATGACCTACCTCTATGCGTAAGAGCCCATAGTTTATATAAACACCAGGGGCCCCTAGGGTTACATGTTACCGACAGAGATCGGGGGTGGATGGGCCGAACTGGTCCTCCTTCCTTGGAGTGCACGCCTAGTCTTCGGAGCTTTCCATCTTGATTACGTAGTCATCAAATAATCTGGTCTTCAATTATGCAGCCCATATGATTGGCCCATAAGGGACTACCAGACTACGCGAGGACCCCTTAATCTGGAACTCCCTCAGTATCCCACGAACTGGCCTTCAACTTCGATGTGTATAGTCTTCGGCAGCCGAGCACATAGACAAATCGGCTTGCACGATGAGTTCCCTTTATATTCGGCTGGTATCGGTTTAGTCGCTCCAATGACGTAGTATTCTTGAAGACATGTGTCATTAAATCCACACACTCTTAAAGGCCCAAAGGTGAATAATAACCCATTTAACAATTCTTTTGACAAAAATTCACGCTAACAAATAATGAGTAAAACTCGATTCGTCACTCGAGGCCACTTTCCCCGAGGCACGTTCTATCAACAACAGAGACCGTGTCCCGTCTTTAAGGGGATTTCGAATTAATGACCCGAGCCATCCTACGCACCTTCCAATGGTGCGATTGTTTCGGGAAGTGAGGAGCCGGTGGCGCAGTAAGTAGAAACCCTTGGTTTCGCGACCTCCCTTTAAAAGGGGAAGAAAGAACCAAAGCCCACCACATGCATTCCAAACCCTTGCTCCTTGGCCCTCCAAGATCAAGCACCCAGATCCATTCCACCCCCTCCCCTTCCAGTCGCCCTCCGCCTCAAGCTCAACAATGTCTGCCTCGGGCTCTCATGGAAAATGGGTGGTCTCATGTGTCTCCAAAGGAGATATCTAGGAGCTGAAGTGCTGCGGCTACATCGCAGCTGACACCACCCACCGAGCACCGGAAAAAGGCCAGGTGGTTCCTACGCCAAGGCCCGGGTAGCGAGTGGTGTTTGGCCCCCACTTCCTCCTAGGACTTGGCTTCCTGCTTCACCCCTTCACCAGGGGTCTGATGTTTTACTATGGGGTAGATTTCCATGATCGCCCCCCAAATTCCATTATGCACATCTCCATATTCATCACCATCTACGAGGCTTTCCTGTGGGTCCATCTGCATTTCGATCTCTAGCTCAAGGTCTTTAATATCAAGCCAAAATCGGCCAGCAGCCATCATGTCAACTGCGGGAGGGCCGTGCTAAGCAAGATCTGCCGCGTGCCATGGCTGGAGGGCACACTGATCGATTCCATGAAGAACTGACATGAAGAGTGGTTCTATATCACCAAACCATCAGAAGAAAACTGGGTGGTGCTCGCCGAGTTCAGGTCTGGTCCCCCGGTGAGGCTGACCTCGTGGGTCAGGAAAGGCCGGGACTCGGGCTCGTCTTCAGACGTGCAGCAGCTGCAAACGCAGCAGGCAAATGGTGGAGTCCAATATCTGGCTGGCTGATGTGGTCCAGGTTACGCTCCATTGCCATATCCTTCCCTGCCAGCATCAGGACAACCCGATGTGGTCTGACAAGGACGACGAGCCCTCGAAGTTTCTCGAGTCCTACCGCACCATCCGTGAAGATCTGTGGTGGGTACTAGTGAAACCACAGTAGGAGTTGCCGGCCAAGGACGAAGATACCCGCTTGGACGACAATACTCCCCCGATAGAGGTACATCCGAGCTCTCATATCCATCCGGAGATTTTTTTATCAAAGGTCTTACTATCCTTTCTCTTTCGCAAGAGTGACTGGAACTATCCAAGAACATAGAAGGACTAGCTCCCTTGCCCGAGGAACCTCGGACTTCTTTGCTGGAGCTGATGCTAGTAAAGACACCATATGTGGCACCGGACAATAAGAAGAAGGAGACCCACGGGGGTCTCCGTTCGAGGGGTCCCCGGGATACAAAATCTGAGGATACCCATGCCTCCTCTACCCTCGAGGGGGAGGAGGCAGGCAAGGAGGAAGAGAAAGATTCTCCTCAGGATAGGAAGAGGGAGGCACCGGAGGGCGTCGAGGAGGGACTACCTCCACGGGCTTCGAAGAAACCTTGCAAGCGCATGGTCGCCCTTCTTGGTGCAAGCTGAGACTCCGACGAAGAGGTCGGGGCGGTTCCTCGCCAAACACTTAGGTTCAAGCCCCTAGCCCGAAGGTACAGAGTCCACTCCCTAATTCAATAGAATTACAGCAAATTTTTATCAACAATGAAAACCGAGCTTTTTCTATCATAGCCCGGTCCGATATCTTCCGACGGATCGAGTGTCGGAGGGGGATTCGTTGCATGCCAAGCTGGTCGAGAGTGGGAACGCGTCCCACAACACCCCTCCCTGGTCCTAGGATGAGCTGGCCGAGGGGATGTCCCATCAAGCCCCACCGACCACTACCGAGACAGTGATGGTCGAGCCGGATACATCGAGCACCAAGGACCGAGAGGTCCTAGCCGAACAAGAGACACCAGCCTCTAAGGACCAAGAGGTTCCGACTAGTGTTAATACACCGGTCGCCGAGGACCAGGAGGTTTTCTCCGAGATACATACCTCGGTCATTGAGTCTTAGGGGGTAGATTCCTTCTCCGTAGGTTGGGAAGGGAACCCAATTCCCGCCGAACATTGCCTAGGGACAACTTTCGGGGGACCTCATGATCTGGCATCTACTCTGCGTCCCCCAGCGCCGCCCTCAATAGAACAAGTTACGGCTAGGTGGCCGACCATAATGGAGGATGCCTTGACCGGCTCCTCTATAGCCGAAGAACATCACACCGTTATGGGTGTGGTCTTAAAAAGTATTCAGTCCATCAACAGTGGACTGAACAAAGCCTTCAACGGCTTTGCTGTCGGGCTTTAAGGTAAGTCGTATAATATTAGAGGCTTTATTTTGCAAAGTTATATATATGCCTTTATGGGTATAACAACCCCCGAGCCATGGGTGAGTTGGAAAACAAAAACTCACCCGCGACACAAAAATTAATTCGTGGGAAAATTGAAAATAGCCTGAAGACTTATTTAAACTATTCGTTTGAAAATTTTGACTGAGCAATGTTCACCTCGATAATTCGGAACCGGACTAACATGATGTATTTACCTTGCAGGCCTCGTCCTTCTCTACCAACTCCAATGCGTTGGAAATAGCCGAGCTAAACTAGAAACTCAAAGTTTCTGATGAAGAACTTGACCACATAAATGGTCAGCTCAACAAGAAGCAGGGTAAGCTAGGTCATGAGATTCATACCATCCCTGAACAATTTTAAGAAGCATGCTGGCCGTGCTGACTGACTCTTTGTATTTTAACCTTGATAGCAGCCCAAGACCAAGAGCTTGAGAAGCTTAGGGCCGAGCTAGAGAAAGCCAAACAAGAGGCCGCTGCGCACAAGGTGGCGGCCAAACAAGCGGCTATCGAGCTGGATGCCCTCAAGGTCATCAGGAGCAAACATGAGGCCATGGTGGCGGAGATCCAGCAGGAGTTGCAAGAGGTGAGCTCGAAATGTGAGGCCCTGGAGTAGAAAACTCAAAAGCACGTGGCCGATCACACCAAACTGTCCGCTGATCTCCAATCAGAGCGGGTGGAGTGGAGGTTCTATGAAGAAGTGCGCCAAGCCAAACTTATGGCAACTGGTAAGACATACTTACTACAATGTGCCTTTGGTGGAAACAGGTATGCCTTTCTTATGCAGATATGGCGTTCCAAGGTCGCCTTAAAGAACCTCCCACAGAGTGCGGTGGATGCGACCAAGCATTTCTGGACCCACGAAGGGGATGCCGAGCAATGGCTATTTTGGGCTCAATTAGAAACTCCCGAGTCCAACCCCAGTCTAAGCTATCAAATGAAGGAGTTGATGAAACTGCATAGGATGGCGGAGCCGACCATGAAGGATCTCTGTGTTTGGCTATGGCCGGTCGAGCCCTTTGCTGAGCATCTACGTCACATTAGTGTAGAAGCTGGTCGACGCTGCACCCTAGATTGAAGTCCTGTAGCGCTCTTCTCGTATGGAAGGGGCTCGGATGGCCTTTAAACGGATGATGGTGCACCTACCGGGGGTAAAGCCCCTTAAGATGGCTACCGATCCGCCGTCTTCCGGAAAGGAGCATAGGCGCCTCGAGCTATATTTCTCCTCCACTATGGAAGGTGCTCAGGTGATTGAGTCCTAGTGCTTAAAATATGTAATATTAGAATGAATATTTGTTGGTGTATTACAGAACAATCTATCTGATAAGATGCATGCCCAAAGTGGAGTACACTTTGAGTTATTTTGATTCCTATTTTGGCCTTTTTATTTTGAAAGTTACTAGTTGTCGACTTCCGCCCCCATGTAGAGACTACTTGGGGTGTTTCAACTTCCGTGTTGTAACCCTTAGCCGACGTATCAGTGCCCGAGGGCGGTAGTAGATGAGGTAAACAAGGCGATCAGACTATGTGGCTTTATCGCTTTCATTTAGCCTTAGAAATTTTTTATGTGGGGGCTAGTGAAAAGCCCCAAGCCTTTTGTGGTAATCGGAAAAAAAAATCAGAAATTGAATTAATTACCGCGAGTTTTTGAATAAGTGCAAACTCATCTGCGTGATGCGGAGTAGCCTCTATCGACTTTGTAAATGAGCTCGAATTGCGGACCACTTCTCGCTTATTATGATGGTTAGTTTTCGTCTTTCTCCACTGAGCTATTTCGAACTAGGCCAGCTGGAATAGAATCGCAGTGCTTCTCCCTTTACTCCTTTAGCCGAAGTAGTGAAATGTAAGGGGGTAAGCACATGAGCGGGGCAATGGAACTGTAGACCCAAGACATAATTCGGACCGATGCATATAAGCCAAAATCCTAAGAACATGAACACTTAGGAGAAGGAGAAGTGACGATGTAGTGATCGGAGTGGTGTTACCATCCAAGCCCCCGGGCTGTGATCGATAGCACTTTAGCATGTGCAAAAAGTAATTTTGACTTGCCAGCACCGATAAGTATAAAGTGTATGTATACGAAAGTACTCGAAATAATGTGTGCGATGAATTTTTATAACTCGGAGCACAAAGGCAACTGTTATAGGTAACTATCAATACAAGTATTTGGAAGCAACTTTGCAAGCGACCTTACATGAGTGACTTGACGTCCTCCCTGTGTTCTGTTTGATATAACGCAAAATCCGATGGCAGAAAACATTAAGGGCGTGTGAGAGATCGCTTTAGGTTCAGTTTTACTGTCCTTAATTTCCCCTGCTAGGGGTGGGGGTGATATCCTTTACAGTAAATTCCTATCAGAAAGCGTAATTTGAGTAGACGGTCTTAAGAAGTTGTTGAAGAATGAAGAATCTTGACGCTTGGGCTCTTCATCATGCCTGTCTTTATTTCATAGGAGTGTGTTGGACCATAGTTCGGTTGAGCCGATTACGTAATCCCTGGTGGGTTGCTCCCACGGCTGCCCACAAAATTTTAAGGATGGACTTGTTTTGTTGAGGGACATACCTTGATGGTGTTCGGCCACGCTGTGGGAGCCGTATCCCTATGTACTCTGAGCCGTTGAAGTATTCGACTGGTCTGATTGAGCTCGGGCCCGTTTGCCTCCCCTCCGCGCCTTTGTTGCCGTCCTGTGGCTTGAAATGTCGCTTTCATGTTGACATTCAGCTGCTAGTTCGATCGTGTGCTCCTCGGTCCGCAGAGAACGCTCTGTGTTTCCGTTTACCGTGATGACCCCCTTGGGTCCGGGCATTTTGAGCTTCATGTAGGCGTACTGGGGTACGACGTTAAAGCTAGCAAAAGATGTGCGGCTGAGAAGTGCATGTCATCCACTTCAAAAGGGGATGATGTTGAAGATCAAGTCCTCGTTACAGAATTTGTCGGGAGAACCGAACACGGTTTCCCGTGTTATAAACCCCGAGAAACGGGCTTCCATGCTTGGAATCACTCCTTTAAAGGTAGTGTGGATTGGCTTGATGCGTGATGGGTCTATGCCCATCTTTTTCACAATATCCGAACATATCAGATTAAGGCTACTTCCTATGTCTATGGGGATTCAAGTGAGGTGGAAACCATCAACGATGGGGTTGAGGACTAGGGCGGCCGACCACCCATGACGGATACAGGTCAGATGATCCCTATGGTCGAAAGTGATCGGGCAAGCCGACCACGGGTTGTATTAAGGTGCTACGGGCTCTACGGCGTATACCTCTAGCAGTGCTCGTTTCCTCTTCTTTTTGGGTATATGGGTGACATAGATGATGTTCATGGTGTTGACCTTAGCAGGGAATTTATTTTGTCCTCCATTGTTTGGGACACGGGGCTCCTTGTTGTTTTCACTTCGTGGGCCCCTGTTTTGCTCATCGGTGGTAAGCTTGCGTGCTTGTTTGAACACCCAACAATTACGGTTGGTGTGGGTGGCAGGCTTGTCTTGGGTGCCATGAATCCAAGAGGTCCATTCCATGATTTTTGTTGGAAATATGCCCTAGAGGCAATGATAAATAGTTATTATTATATTTCATGTTTAAAGATAATAGTTTATTATCCATGCTATAATCATATTGAATGAAAACATAGATACATGTGTGGATACATAGACAAAACAATGTCCCTAGCAAGCCTCTAGTTGGCTAGCTAGTTGATCAATGATAGTCAAGGTTATCTGACTATATGCAAGTGTTGTCACTTGATAACTAGATCACATCATTAGGAGAATCATGTGATGGACTAGACCCAAACTATGAACGTAGCATATTGATCGTGTCGTTTTATTGCTAATGTTTTTTCGTGTCAAGTATTTGTTCCTATGACCATGAGATCATATAACTCACTGGCACCGGAGGAATACCTTGTGTGCATCAAACGTTGCAACGTAACTGGGTGACTATAAAGGTGCTCTACAGGTATCTCCGAAGGTGTCCGTTGAGTTAGTATGGATCACGACTGAGATTTGTCACTCCGTGTGACGGAGAGGTATCTCGGGGCCCACTCAGTAATACAACATCACACAGAATCCTTGCAAGCAATGTGACTAAATGTAAGTCGCGGGGTCTTGTATTATGGAATGAGTAAAGAGACTTGCCGGTAGCGAGATTGAAATAGGTATGCGGATACCGACGATCGAATCTCGGGCAAGTAACATGCCGAAGGACAAAGGGAATGACATACAGGATTATATGAATCCTTGACACTGAGGTTCAACCGATAAGATCTTCAGAGAATATGTAGGATCCAATATGGGCATCCAGGTCTTGTTGTTGGATATTGACCGAGGAGTGCCTCGGGGCATGTCTACATAGTTCTCGAACCCGCAGGGTCTGCACACTTAAGGTTCAATGATGTTTTAATATAATTGAGTTATATGTGTGGTTACTGAATGTTGTTCGGAGTCCCGGATGAGATCACAGACGTCACGAGGGTTTCCGTAATGGTTCGGAAACGAAGATTGATATATAGGATGATTTCATTTTGTCACCGGAAAGTTTTGGGCAATTCCAACAGTATAGTGGGAGTGACGAATGGGTTCCGGGTGTTTACCGGGAGGGGCCCACCCACCCGGGAGGGAGCCCAAGTCCCTAGGGTGGCACACCAAGTCCTTAGTGGGCTGGTGGAGTCAGCCCAATAGGGCTATGGCGCCACATGTAAAAATACCAAAGGAAAGGAAGAAAAAAAAGGAAAGAGGGAGGTGGGAAGGAAGAGGAGGACTCCTCGTTCCCAAACCGAATTGGAGGAGGAGTCCTCCTCCTCCCTGGCGGCAGGCGCACCCTTGGGGCCCTTGTGCCCCAAGGCTAGCCCTCCCCTCCTCCTATATATATTGGTAGTTTAGGGCTTTTTGAGACAACTTTGCCACGTGCAACTCAAGACTATGCCACATAGTTTTACCTTTAGATCGGATTTCTGCGGAGCTCGGGCGGAGCCCTGCAGGAGTAGATCATGACCACCACCGGAGCGCCGTCACGCTGCCAGTGAACTCATCTACTTCTCCGTCTTGCTTGCTGGATCAAGAAGGCCGAGATCATCGTTGAGCTGTACGTGTGCTGGAGCGGAGGTGCCGTCCGTTCGGCACTAGATCGGAACCGTTCATGGGACGGATCGTGGGACGACGGTGATTTGAATTAGGAAGTTGTACCACTACATCAACCGCATTTCTTAACACTTCCCGCTGAGCGATCAACAAGGGTATGCAGATCTAATCTCCTCTCGTAGATGGACATCACCATGATAGGTCTTTGTGTGCGTAGGAATTTTTTTGTTTCCCATGCAACGTTCCCCAACAGTGGCATCATGAGCTAGGTTCATGCGTAGATGTTATCTCGAGTAGAACATAAAAGGTTTTGTGGACGGTGATGTTCGATTTGCTGCCCTCCTTAGTCTTTTCTCGATTCGGCGGTATTGTTGGATTGAAGCGGCCCGGACCGACATAACTCGTACGCTTACGAGAGACTGGTTTCACCGATTGACATGCAACCTCGTTGCATAAAGATGACTGGCGGGTGTCGGTTTCTTCAACTTTAGTTGAATTGGTTTTGACCGAGGCGGTCCTTGGAGAGAGGTTAAATAGCAATTTGCACATCTCCGTTGTGGTTTTTGCGTAAGTAAGATGTGATCATACTAGATACCTATAGCAGCCACGTAAAACATGCAGCAACAAATTAGAGGACGTCTAACTTGTTTTTGCAGGGTATGCTTGTGATATGATATGGCCAATGACGTGATGTGATATATTGGATGTATGAGATGATCATGTTGTAATAGTTAATATTGATTTGCACGTCGACGCTACGACAATCGGCAGGAGCCATAGGGTTGTCTTTCAACTAACGTTTGTGTTTGAAGATGCGCTTACTATATTGCTAGGTCGTAGCTTTAGTAGTAATAGCATAGATAGCATGACAACCTCGATGGTGACACGTTGATGGAGATCATGGTGTGGCTCCGGTGACAAGAAGATCATGTCAGTGCTTAAGTGATGGAGATCAAGAAGCACAAGATGATGGCCATATCATGTCACTTATGAATTGCATGTGATGTTAATCCTTTTATGCACCTTATTTTGCTTAGAACGATGGTAGCATTATAAGGTGATCTCTCACTAAAATTTCAAGATGAAATTGTGTTCTCCCCGACTGTGCACCGTTGCGACAGTTCATCGTTTAGAGACACCACGTGATGATCGGGTGTGATAGACTCAACGTTCACATACAACGGGTGCAAAACATTTGCACACGCGGAACACTCGGGTTAGACTTGACAAGCCTAGCATGTGCAGACATGGCCTTGGAACACATGAGACCGAAAGGTTGAGTATGAATCATATAGTTGATATGATTAGCATAGAGATGCTTACCAGTGAAACTATTCTTAAGTCACATGATGATCGGACTTGAGTTAGTGAATTTGGATCATGTACCACTCAAATGACTAGAGAGATGTACTTTTTGAGTGGGAGTTTATTAGTAATTTGATTAATTAAACTCTAATTATCTTAAACATAGTCTAAGTCCGCTTTGCAATATTTTTGTTGTAGATCAATGGCTCACGCAACAGTCACCCTGAATTTTAATACGTTCCTAGAGAAAGCTAAGTTGAAAGATGATGGAAGCAACTTTGTAGATTGGGCTCGTAATCCTAAGTTGCTCCTGCAAGCTGGGAAGAAGGATTATGTCCTTAATGCTGCGCTAGGAGATGAACCACCAGCTACGTCTGACCAAGATGTTAAGAACGCCTGGTTAACACATAAGGAGGACTACTCAGTAGTTCAATGTGCAGTCTTGTATGGCTTAGAGCCGGGACTTCAACGTCGCTTTGAATGTCATGGAGCATATGAGATGTTCTAGGAGTTGAAGTTTATCTTTCAGAAGAACGCCCGAATTGAGAGGTGTGAGACCTCCGATAAATTCTATGCTTGCAAGATGGAGGAAAATCCGTCTGTCAGTGAACATGTGCTCAAAATGTCTGGGTACTCAAACCGTCTAACTGAGCTGGGGATTGAACTCCCACAAGAAGCTATCACTGACATAATTCTTCAATCACTGCCACCAAGCTATAAGAGCTTTGTGTTGAACTATAACAAGCAAGGGATGAACAAGTCACCCGGCGAGTTATTCGCGATGCTGAAAGTCGCACAGTCTGAACTCCGGAAAGAGCATCAAGTGTTGATGGTCAATAAGACCACTAGTTTCAAGAGAAACGGCAAAGGCAAGAAGGGTAACTCCAATAAGAGCGGCAAGCCTGTTGCCAATCCGATGAAGACACCCAAGGCTGGACCTAAGCCTGAAAGAGAGTGTTATTATTGCAAGGGACTAGGTCACTAGAAGTGCAACTACCCCAAGTATTTGGCTGATAAGAAGGCGGCGAAGGAAAAATCAGGTATATTTGATATACATGTTATTGATGTGTACTTAACCAACTCTCGTAGTAGTGTTGGGGTATTTGATACCAGTTCTGTTGCTCATATTTGCAACTCGAAGCAGGAATTGCGGAATAAACGAAGGCTGGCGAAGGATGAAGTGACGATGCACGTGGAAAATGGTTCCAAGGTTGATGCAATCGCCGTCGGCACAGTTTCACTTCAATTACCATTAGGATTAGTTATGAACTTAAATAATTGTTATTTAGTGCCTGCCTTAAGCATGAACATTATATCTAGATCTTGTTTATTGCGAGACAGTTACTCATTTAAGTCAGAGAATAATGGTTGTTCTATTTCTATGAGTAATATATTTTATGGTCATGCACCCAATGCGAGAGGATTATTCATATTGACTCTTGAAAGCGGTGATACACATATACATAACATTGAGACCAAAAGATGCAGAGTTAACAATGATAGCGCCATGTTTTTGTGGCACTGACGCTTAAGTCATATTGGTGTAAAGCGCATAAAGAAACTCCATTCCGATGGACTTTTGGAGTCACTTGACTTTGAATCACTTGACACGTGCGAACTATGCCTCATGAGCAAGATGACTAAGACTCCGTTCTCCCGAACAATGGAGCGTGCAAGTGACTTGTTGGAAATCATACATACCGATGTGTGCGGTCCGATGAGTGTGGAGGCGCGCGGCGGATATCGTTATTTTCTCGCCTTCACTCATAATTTGACTAGGTATGGATATATCTACTTGATGAAGCAAAAGTCTGAGATGTTTGAGAAGTTCAAGCAATTTCAGAGTGAAGTTGGAAATCATCATAACAAAAAGATCAAGTTCCTACGTTCTGATCGTGGGGGTGAATATCTCAGTTTCGAGTTTGGTGCTCACTTAAGACAATGTGGAATTGTTTCACAGTTGACACCGCCTGGAACACCACAGCGTAATGGTGTGTTCGAACATCGTAATGGTACTTTGCTAGAAATGGTGCGATCTATGATGTCTCTTACCGATTTGCCATTATTGTTTTGGGGTTATGCATTAGAGACAGCTGCATTCACTTTAAATAGGGCACCATCAAAATCCGTTGAGACGACACCATACGAACTGTGGTTTGGCAAAAGAGCGAAGTTGTCGTTTCTTAAAGTTTGGGGATGTGATGCTTATGTCAAAAAGCTTGAGCCTGAAAAGCTGGAACCCAAAGCGAAAAAGTGTGTCTTCATAGGTTACCCAAAGGAGACAGTTGGGTACACCTTCTATCTCGAATCCGAGGGCAAAGTGTTTGTTGCTAAAAACAGAGCTTTTCTTAAGAAGGAGTTTCTCTTGAAAGAATTGAGTGGGAGGAAGGTAGAACTTGATGAGGTTGTTGAACCTCTAGTAACTCTAGATGGTGGTGTAGGGCAAGGGGAAACCACTGTCGAAGCGACGCCGGTTGAGGAGGAAGTTAATGATGATGATCATGAAACTTCGGATCAAGTTCCTATCGGGCCTCGCAGGTCGACAAGATCATGTACTACTCCTGAGTGGTACGGTAATCCTGTCTTATCAATCATGTTGTTAGATAACAATGAACCTATGAATTATGAAGAAGCAATGGTGGGCCCGGATTCCAACAAATGGCTGGAGACCATGAAGTCCGAAATAGGATCTATGTATGAAAACAAAGTGTGGACTTTGGAAGTATTACCTGAAGGCCGCAAAGCTATTCAGAACAAATGGATCTTTAAGAAGAAGACAGACGTGGACGGTAATATGACCGTTTATAAGGCTCGACTTGTGGCAAAGGGTTTTTCACAAGTTCAAGGAGTTGACTACGATGAGACGTTCTCACCGGTAGCGATGCTTAAGTCCGTCCGAATGATGTTAGCAATAGCTGCATTTTTCGAATATGAAATCTGACAGATGGATGTCAAAACGGCATTCCTTAATAGTTTTCTTAAGGAAGAGTTGTATATGATGCAACCCGAAGGTTTTGTCGATCCAAAGAATGCTAACAAAGTGTGCAAGCTCCAGCGATCCATTTATGGACTGGTGCAAGCATCTCGGAGTTGGAAAAGGCGCTTTGATAAGGTGATCAAAGCATTTGGGTTTATACAAGTGGTTGGAGAATCTTGTATTTACAAGAAAGTGTGTTGGAGCTCTGTGGCATTTCTAATATTATATGTGGATGACATATTGTTGATTGGAAACAAGGTGGAGTTTTTGGAGAGCATAAAGTATAACTTGAATAAAAGTTTCTCTATGAAGGACCTAGGAGAAGCTGGTTACATTCTAGGCATTAAGATCTATAGACATAGATCGAGACGCGTGACAGGACTTTCACAAAGCACATACCTTGATAAAGTTTTGAAGAAGTTCAAAATGGAACAGTCCAAGAAAGGGTTCTTGCCAGTGTTACAAGGTATAAAATTGAGTAAGACTCAGTGCCCAGCAACTGCGGAAGATAGAGAACAAATGAGTTCCGTCCCCTATGCTTTAGCAATAGGTTCTATCATGTATGCAATGTTGTGCACTAGATGAGACGTGAGCTTGGCCATAAGTATGGCAGGCAGGTTTCAGAGTAATCCAGGAGTGGATCACTGGATGGCGGTCAAGATTATTCTGAAGTACCTAAAAAGGACTAAGGAAATGTTTCTCGTTTATGGAGGTGACGAAGAGCTCGTCGTAAAGGGTTACGTCGACACAAGCTTTGACATTGATCCGAATGACTCTAAGTCTCAAACCGGATACGTATTTATTCTTAATGCGGGTGCGGTAAGCTAGTGCAGTTCCAAGCAAAGCATCGTAGCAGATTCTACATGTGAAGCGGAGTACATGGCTGCCTCAGAGGCAGCAAAGGAGGGTGTGTGGATGACGCAGTTCATGATGGATCTTGGAGTTGTGCCGAGCGCACTAAATCCAATAACTTTGTTTTGTGACAACACAGGTGCCATTGCTTTAGCAAAGGTTTCACAAGAAGAACAGGCACATCAAACGACGCTTCAACCTCATCCGCGACTACGTCGAAGGAGAGGACTTGAATATTTTCAAAGTGCACATGGATATGAATGTAGCAGACCCTCTAACTAAACCTCTTCCACGGGAAAAACATGTCAACACGAGAACTTGTGACTCGACATTATATGTGATAGGGCGGCTCTTTGACAATATTCAATTCTTCCGAGCTGGCTTTAAAAACCCCCAATCATTTAACACTGGTTATGATAAACCATGATAAAAATCCAGCCAAATTGGCTATTCAAAGATTTATTTGCACCTGCAAGAATTTATGCTTTGACCCGGTTTGAAGACCGTCATGATATGTATGTATGATGTGTGATGCAATGCAATATGATGCATGTATATGATATGATAAGTATGGCATCAAGCTATTTTAAATAAGCCGGCTTAGTGAGTCATGGTGGCTAGCACCTCAGTGAGTAATGGGTGATAATAAATAGCAATCGGCCCAAGATATTTTGAGGCGAGTCAGAAAAAAGCCTGAAAAACCTTGTGGCAGTGCCAGGAAGGTAAAAAATAGCAATTTCGTCGGCTCATCAGGTCGCGACAGGATAGGGCGAGTCAAACAAGCTCAAGCGCCACCCAAAATAGTAATTTCGTCGGCTCATAAGGTCGCGACAGGATAGGGCGAGTCAAACAAGCTCAAGCGCCACCCAAGATAAATAATTTCGTCGGCTCATAAGGTCACGACAGGATAGGGCGAGTCAAACAAGCTCAAGCGCCACCCAAATAATAACTTCGTCAGCTCATAAGGTCGCGACATGATAGGGCGAGTCAAACAAGCTCAAGCGCCACCCAAGATAAATAATTTCGTCAGATCATAAGGTCGCGATAGGATAGGGCGAGTCAAACAAGCTCAAGCGCCACCCAAGATAAATAATTTCGTCGGCTCATAAGGTCGCGACAGGATAGGGCGAGTTAAAAAAGCTCAAGCGCCACCCAAAATAGCAATTTTGTCGGCTCATAAGGTCGCGACAGGATAGGGCGACTCAAACAAGCTCAAGCGCCACCCAAAATAGATAATTTCGTCGGCTCATAAGGTCGCAACAGGATAGGGCGAGTCAAACAAGCTCAAGCGCCACCCAAGATAACAATTTCGTCGGCTCATAAGGTCGCGACAGGATAGGGCGAGTCAAAAAAGCTCAAGCGCCACCCAAGGGAGACTTTTTGTATCAAAAGCTCAAGTATTTAGACCGGCTTAATTTTTCTGTAATGACCCGGGGTTCTGAATTTATTCATCCCAGTTGAGCCAGCCGAGCCATGTCCATGTAGCCCCCGAGTCTTAAGTCGACTCAAGGAGGTGGCTTGAGAGTCTCCATACTTGATTGTGGCATAAACCGGCAGAGAAAAGATACTGGTATTCGCTCCATCTCCGAGATATAAAGCCACTGCACCGACAAGTTGATGTTGTCCGGACCGTGAGGGTGGCGACTTGCGTCCTTCTGTTAGGCGGCTCGTACAGGCGAGCATTGCACTGACAGGTTCATGTAATCCGGGCCGTGAGGGTGGCGTCTTGCATCCTTTGTTGGGCGGTCGTATAAGTGAGCACTGCACCGGCGGGTTGATATAATCCGGACCGTGAGGACGGCGACTTGCGTCCTTCTCTTGGGCGGCTCATACAGGCGAGCACTACACTGACAGGTTGATGTAATCCTGTCCGTGAGGGCGGCGATTTGTGTCCATCTGTTGGGCGGCTCGTACAGGCGAGCATTGCACCTACGGGTTGAGTTGAACACGAGAATTGTCTGGCGATTGGGTACAGACTCGAAAATCGGCCGTGGTGTTGTAAGCCGTCTTGATTGCGCGGGCATGAAAGTTGGCCGCGTCATTTGTGAACCGTCTTGGTCGCGCAAACGTGAGAGTTAGCCGCGTCGTTGTAAGCAGGCGTAGGCGGTGAGTCGCCCATGTCGTTGCTTGACATGAACTTAGTACTCGTAATATAACGCCACTTTGTAACGAATAATTGTCCTGCGTAAAAAATTACATGCCAAAGTAATTGTTCACAAAGAAATTAATATGTGGTAATAAAAATAAATTAGATAGATAACACCTGATCTTTTTCGGACGTAGTTATCCGCAATATGGACATGCTGGTCCGACATCCGTCATTGATGATGTAGAATGTCAGCAACCGGTTAAATCGCCTCATTTTTGTCAGGAACAATTGCCTAAAGACCTTCTGTGGTCTGCCAAGTCAACCTCCTTTTTATTGGGTGTTTCTCTTCTTGTAGAGCACGTGGCCTCCTAGGTTGAGCCCATCCACATGTGTTGACAACCCCCTTGCTCTCATGGGGTTGACTTGGCGTGGCTAGCTGCTGAGATGTTTGCCAACGGTGTGCGGACGCGGGAATACCAGCAGCCTATGCAACGATGGTAGAGGCTCGCTACGAACGTCAAGATGCCAACGGTCGAGCCGGAGATGCACCAGATGCGGATGCGGCGATGAAGTGGATGCCAGAAACAGCGACATCGGACACGGAGACACACGAGACCGGCCCAGGGGTGTCCGAGCAAAAATGCAAAACATGCAGGGCCGGCGCAAGCGCGAGCGAACGAAGCGGGCGCACGGGGTGGCAGCAGTTGGTGTGGCGCGCTTGGCGGGTTGAGGCCGAGCCTTCCAGGGTACGGCTTAGCGAGGCAAGGTGTTGAGTTGGAGGCATCCGAAGCAAGGTGCAGGCAGGGCAGACTGGTGTAGCTAGCCAGTGCACGCGCGCACGATCGGGCTCGGAGCAGTTAAGGCGCGGATGGCGAGAGCCGGCTCGTGGTAAGCCTGGCCTGAGGCGAGTTGGAGGATGGTGGAAGTAGGTGCGGCGGCTCAGGCTGTGGGTAGCCATGGCGGAGGAGGCGACTTAGAGGCAGCTTGAGGCGACGCATTACTTAGAGGCAACTTGAGGCGACGCACGGCAGATAGCATGACCCGGGGCGGCTCAAAGCGAAGGCGAGTCAGCGGCGGCTCGATGGGAGGCAGTTTGAGGCGATGCACGACAGGTGCGGCGTGCGGCGCAGACAGCATGTAGGCGTGGCGCGATCGGGGTGCAGCACCGCGAGCCTGCGCGACGACACGAGAAGGTCGGCTCGTGCGGGCACGGAGGAGCGATGGAGTAGCGGTGCAAGGAGGTCGGCAGCGCGGCCATGGAGGCAGAGGCTCGCGGAGTGCGGCACAGCGGGAGCCGTCGTGTGCGGGAGCAGCGGCTGAGGCGCGACGGCAGCGGGAGGAGTCGGCCGTCAGGGCGGCGGCTACAGTTGAAAACCGGCTCTGGACGTGGCGACACCATCCCGGATTGAGATGGACTCGGAGTGAGGTGGAGGCAGAGGCGGAATCGGGATAGCTTGGTCAGGGGGCGAGGCGACGACCGACGCTGTTGAATGGAGACGGCGGGGTATGAGCTGCGGCTCGACCCGGGGAGGTTGCCGAGCAGCGTGCGGAGGCGGCTCGAGGCCGAAGGTGAGGTGACGGTCGGCGCGGCTGAGTGGAGATAGCGGGGACCAGCGGAGGCGGAGACCGAGTCCGCGTTCTGGTCGAGATCGGCTTGGCCCGTGGTCAATCTATTTTCTGGATCGTTGGATTCATGGTCTTCTCTTCTCTTTCTCTTTGGAGTTTTGGATCTTTGCTTCAAGTAGTGTGCCGCTGTTTGCTCTGTCGCTGTTTGATCTGATGGATTGATGGAGACGCAGCGCAAGGTATCTGGACTAGCAGCGATATAACAGATCGCCTAAAAACTTGAAACCAGTACGTGCAGCAACACCGGTTTGATGGATCGGAAAAAATCGGATACACCTTGTATATGAACGTGCACGGACGGACACCTCCGGGATTTGGCTTCTTGCAGCTACTTTAGCAAAATCGATCTCCGATTGAATTCGTTGCTACGCCCAGACGCGCGTGGCGGTGGACATAACCTTAATCTCTCTTGAACTTAAAACTCATATTATCAACTCCAGATCAATACAGATTCTAATCACAAACAATGAGCTTGCCGGGTTATCCAATGCAGCTGATCTTTGTCGGCTCTTGCTCATCCGATCAATCGCGAGCTCCTTGATCCCAAGAAATTTCCCTCCAAGAACACAATACCACCGTGCGATCAACCCCACGGTGGGCACCAACTGTCGTGGTTTTGTCACGGCAGATGTTCTCGTGAGAGAACTTAGGTGTGAGGCCATCGCAACCATGTGGCAGCTTGAAGGGGTTGGTCGGAATCGAGAGACGCGAGTTTTACCCAGGTTCGGCCCTCCGATGGAGGTAAAAGCCTACGTCCTGCTTGTGTTCCATTGATGAAGATGATGATCTTGATTACAAGGGTGCAGACTTGACACCTCTAATCTCGTGCGTGTCTAATCTGTCTATCTAATGATCTGTCTTGTCTAGACCTAAGTTGTGTATCTTGTCCCTCTTGGGGCGCCTTACCCCTCCTTAAATAGGTGGAAGGGGTAGGTTTACATGTAGAGTCCTACTAGTAGTAGGAATAGGACTAGTCTCTCTTGAATCCTAATCCGGGTCTTGTTTCCTTCTTGTGGAAGTCTTTCCTCTTCTTGGGCCTTCTCTTGTGAGTCGGCCCTCCTGGCCTCTCTATGAGTCGCCTTATGCCAGGGTGCACGCTGGGCCTTGGGCCTTCGTCATTTATCTAAGTCGCCTGTGGGGACAAGTATGAGTCGCCCGCCAGGTCACTGCTAAGTCGCCGGTGAGTGGCTAAGTCCTTTGGTGGGTCATACTCCAAGCCGGGTTACACTGCGGGGTATATCCCCGACAAGAACTGTATGGGTGTTAGATTTATTACAATGTAAATCGCATGGCGATGTGAGGACTAGATTATTGACTCTAGTGCAAGTGGGAGACTGTTGGAAATATGCCCTAGAGGCAATGATAAATTGTTATTATTATATTTCCTGTTACAAGATAATCATTTATTATCCATGCTATAATTGTATTGAATGAAAACGTAGATACATGTGTGGATATATAGACAAAACAATGTCCCTATCAAGCCTCTAGTTGGCTAGCCAATTGATCAAGGATAGTTAAGGTTTTCTGACTATGTGCAAGAGTTGTCACTTGATAACTGGATCACATCATTAGGAGAATCATGTGATGGACTAGACCCAAACTATGAACGTAGCATATTGATCGTGTCATTTTATTGCTATTGTTTTCTGCGTGTTAAGTATTTATTCCTATGACCATGAGATCATGTAACTCACTGGCACCGGAGGAATACCTTGTGTGTATCAAATGTCGCAACGTAACTAGGTGACTATAAAGGTGCTCTAGACGTATCTCCGAAGGTGTCCATTGAGTTAGTATGGATCAAGACTGGGATTTGTCACTCCGTGTGACGGAGAGGTATCTCGAGGCCCACTCGGTAATACAGCAACACACACAAGCCTTGCAAGCAATGTGAGTAAGTGTAAGTCACGGGATATTGTATTACGGAACAAGTAAAGAGACTTGTCGGTAATGAGATTGAAATAGGTATGCAGATATTGAATATCGAATCTCTCGCAAGTGACATACCGAAGGACAAAGGGAATGACATACATGATTATATGAATCCTTGGCACTGAGGTTCAACCGATAAGATCTTTGGAGAATATGTAGGATCCAATATGGGCATCCAGGTCCCGCTATTGGATATTGACCGAGGAGTGTCTCGAGTCATGTCTACATAGTCCTCGAACCCGCAGGGTCTGCATACTTAAGGTTCGATGATGTATATTAATATAGTTGAGTTATATGTGTGGTTACCGAATATTGTTCGGAGACCCGGATGAGATCACGGACGTCACGAGGGTTTCCGGAATAGTCCGGAAACGAAGATTGATATATAGGATGGTTTCATTTGGTCGCCGAAAAGTTTCGGGCAATTCCGATAGTGTACCGGGAGTGACGAATGGGTTCCGGGTGTTTACCGGGAGGGGACCACCCACCCGGGAGTGAGCCCAAGGCCTTAGGGTGGTGCACCAAGTCCTTAGTGGGTTGGTGGAGTCAGCCCAAGAGGGCTATGGCGCCACATGTAAAAATACCGAAGGAAAGGAAGAAAAAAAAGGAAAGAGGGAGGTGGGAAGGAAGAGGAGCAGTCCTCCTTCCTAAACCGAATTGGAGGAGGACTCCTCCTCCTCCCTGGCGGCCGGCGCACCCTTGGGGCGCTTGTGCCCCAAATCTAGCCCCTCCCCTCCTCCTATATATATTGGTGGTTTAGGACCTTTTGAGACACAACTTTGCCACGTGCAACTCAAGCCTATTCCACATAGTTTTACCTCTAGCTCAGATTTCTGCGAAGCTCGCGCGGAACCCTACAGGAGTAGATCATCACCACCACCTGAGCACCGTCACGCTGCCGGTGAACTAATCTACTTCTCCGTCTTGTTTGCTGGACCAAGAAGGCCGAGATCATCGTCGAGCTGTACGTGTGCTGAACGCGGAGGTGCCGTCCGTTTGGCGCTAGATCGGAACCGTTCGTGGGACGAATCGTGGGACGATGATGATTTGAATAACGAAGTTGTAGCACTACATCAACCATGTTTCTTAACGCTTCCCGCTGAGCGATCTACAAGGGTATGTAGATCTAATCTCCTCTCGTAGATAGACATCACCATGATAGGTCTTCGTGTGCGTAGGAATTTTTTTCCCATGCAACGTTCCCCAACACAATCGTCGGAGTGGTTATGTTTTCTTTTGGTCCATCATTCTGTGTTGTATCCTTCTTCAGCCGCTAGGATTTTGTTCCACTTGTTATTGATGGTATCCTGTTCGTCTTGGAGGTATTGTTGCTTTGCTTTTAAGCTTTGGGCGGTGGCTATAAGTCGTTGCCGAAATTTCTCCTAGCATTCAGGGTCTTCGGGAATTATGAACTTTTCGGCTTCAAGGCCGTTGAGGTCGTCGACGGGAGGGAGTTAATCGTTGTCATCGTCCGAATTGTTGCGGCCGTCGGGATCGTCATTGGCTGGTTCCTCTGGTTGCTATTCGGGAGCCTCGGGGTTGTCGTGGACCTCAGGTGTCGCATTTTCCCTTGTGGCTTGTGCAAAGTCCCTACCCCTTGTTTGCCTTGGAGCGGTTACACGGATTTTGGTGTTTTGAGGGATCTTCTGTGGGCTTATCGCAGTTTTTCCCGGGTGTTACGTTATCTTATCGCAAGGTGTGTCTACCATGTAGACATCGTAGGAAGATTTTGCGGTCCACTTCCCGGTGTTTATGGGGGTGGGGTAGTAGGCCTCATCATCCATATACTCGACCTCTTCGGAGGCATAGTCCAATGCGTCAGTTAGATCTACAATAATGGCGATCAAGTGGGTGGTGGGTGGGTCGTAAAAGTCCCTATAATCCACATCGGAGCCGATCTTTGAACAAGTCAGACTTCGGGTAAGCGAGATTTGAAGTGATTGGATTCTGTCGAGCATCTCGTTTAACATCGAGAGGCTGACCTGACTGATCCTTTGTATATTTTTGGACTTAACCTTCGCGACTTCCGAAGAAGAAGTCAGTTCGGCAATAGCCGTTTCCCACAGTCCGGACACTGTGGTCGGTTCCGAGCTCGAGGCCTCCTCTCCAAGGAAGAGAGGACCAATACCATGGTTGGACAGGGGACCCGGAAACGAGGCTTCGGGATTTTGTATTTCATCGACCGAGGTCGTGAAGTTAGCGGGAAACTGATTGCCTCGCGGGTCGGTGGAGACTTTGAATTCTCCAAACCTTATCTGGTGACCGGGCACAAAACCACATATTTGGCCGGGATGGCCATTTAGTTCTGTGCTCGGTGTGAAGCTATCGAGCGCGGACACGTGTTCGGGGGCGAAGATCCCTCGTCGGGGACCTGATCATTGACGATCAAGCCAACCATCGATCCTTTGGCTGATCCAATGGCGGAGCTCTCAATGAAAGCACCGACGTCGGCGTCTGATACGACTCCAACGTATCTATAAGTTTTGCTTGTTCCATGTTGTTATATTATCATTCTTGGATGTTTTACAATCATTTAGTACAACTTTATATTATTTTTTGGGACTAACCTATTAATGGTTGTAAAATTTCACAAGTTCTTTTTTCACACTTTGATTTGTAGGAACTAATTAGAAATTGTCGAAAAAAACGCAAAACTAGCCTTGTTGAAGGAGGACTCTGACTCTCCTAAAATTTGTCCACAAACAGTTTTTAGAGATCGTAAGTTTTTAGAAATCTATCAAATGGAAAAAGCTAAAACTAGGAAAGTGTGGGGAATTTCATGGCAGTGATTCTGGACTGCAAATTCATCCAAAAAAGAGTTGGTATGCGACCTGGATACCTGTTTTACTGAAGGAAAATATCTCATTACGGTATCACGAGAATTGTTGACGTGATTGAGTCCAACTCTTAACTTATCTGATATATTCGTCCAAGCCACGAATTTGGAGACTCATGAGGGCTGTGTGGAGCCCCTAGGAAGGTTCTAGAGGTGCCCAGAGCCATTGGATCAAGGATCCATCGGAGGGCCATAGAGCACCACATAGGCACATATAAGTAGAGAAAAACCATGATTTTGGCATAACCACCAAGAGCCATGTAGCGACCGACTCAAAACGAGTCAAGCCTCTGTGTTTTGTGCCATCCCTGGATCAGTATGCTGGCACACACAGTACATCAATGTATATATCAAAGTGCAATCACATGTAAATAACGTAAAACTGATATATACCTCTAAAACTCAGCGGAAACAGTCAAAGGGAGTGGAGTCCCAATAAACACCAACGGCAGGTTGATTGCAGACCGTAACCCTGAATCGTACTCTTACTCATCGAAGAAAGTATCTGCATTTTCGTGGAAAGCGACTGGGGCGATGGCGACTCCCACCTCCCACCTCCCACCTCGGCGACTCCATAGCGATCTGGTGCTCTAGCCTGCGTATCCTCCCTCCTCGCCGCTTTTCTACTCAGGTGAACCCTCCCTACCCCCTAACGTGGTCGTGCATGGCTTGCATGGGTGGTTCTACGTTCGATCTGGATTTTTCTCATGGTTTGGCCTTTGCCGATGAGGTTTATCGTCATTCTGGTGTTACGGTGCATCCTATGAAGCACCGCCGCTCCTTCATCATGGTGGTTTCCTTTGGTCATCATGTGTTCCGTCTCTCTGAGGACACGGTTGCCGCAGCTCTGGAATCTGTGATTGGGGGCTCTGCCATTGAGTTTCGCGTCTCTCAAGTTACAGATTCGGTTTTCTCCTTCAAAGTGTCCTGCATGCAAGTTGGCTTTCATATTCTGGACTTACGTTCATATAAATGCTCAAATTTTAAGTGCTTCTTCCATCTATGGGGCCATGGTGGTCCCAATTGGCGTCGGGAATTCTCCCTATGGAAAAAACAATGTGATGCTGAATGGATTATTGTGAGTCCATCCAAGAGGAGAGCCTCACTAGGTCTGATGGCAATGCATTCCAGACCTCTAAAATCTTCTCTTAAAACTGGATCATCCGTTTGTAAGAAGCTCACATTCACGTCCCTCCAGCAATATGAGGTTTGCAAGGGTTATAGATGTCATGTTTCCCATGAAGAGCTTCTCACGCTTGAGCAGGCTGGTTATACAGTGCCTTCTCCTGAACGTGTCATCATTTCTGCGCCACCGCCGTCGGAACTCCGGTGGACGACGGCCACGCCGCATATTACGTTCGGTACTATTTCTCGCCAAGAGTCACCCTCCGGATCTCCCGGACCTGATTTTCAAATTGCCAAGTGTAACGGAAATTCTTCCGTGCAACACGGAGCTGCAGCTGATCCTGCCGAGATTCATGGTGTTTCGAATTATGAGAATCAAATTTCAGTGGAGAGTTTGGATTCTGGGCCGATTTCTACGCTCATTAATGAGCCTTCTGAGGTTACCTCCTTACCTCGGCCCGAACCGAATACTAGGATGGATATTCCCTCCTCACAAGAAGCCCATCTGACCTTTGACGAACTTATTAATGGCATGGTTGTAGAAATCTTTTCTTGCTCTATTTGCAATGCTCGGGGACATCTAGCTACCAACTGCACGGCTTCACCTGGATACGCTGATAGAACTGTGGGTCACGCACGATCTAGAGGAGCCTCTTTTATGCGTAATAATTGTCTTACTTGGAACTGTAAGAGACCCACCACCTCCCCTATCGCTGATATCTCGAGAACTGCCGATACTCTTGGCGAAACCACAACGCCTGCAACACAGTTCCTCCCTGTCTCATCGTCGTTCGCATCCTTGAACTCCCTCCGAGACACCGCCTACCATGCCACCGCCACCTCCCACAATGGCGAACTTTGAGCTTGACCCGGAATTCTTCCTCCCGCCGGGCCACAACATCATCGACGGCGGTCCTGACCGGCTGCCTCGGACCTACACCACGCCTGCCGTCCCCATCACCAGGCGTCATGAGCGCTTCATCATTGCTGATGTCCACCCTGCACTCCCGGTAGACAACTTGGTCCAGGTACGGCAAGAGGTGGCCGCTCTTCTTCTTCACAGAGGACTTCATGTTCGATCAACCCAGCCATGGATCGAGGGCGTGGGGCTGTTTGAACTTCGGGATGCGGCGGAGAGCTTCGCTACGGTATAGATGGTTCCGCAGGAAGTTGCTCACAACTCTGTGGTTTGCTTCTTGCGGCACGATCAAGGTGTTGGCTTCCGAGGACAAGAGTGTTTTCGGCAAGGGTGTCTGATGCTCCTGGGGGTCCCTCTGGATTTCCGCAATACTAAAGACTTGCGGGCTGCAGTCAACACCTTCGGAGAGTTCCATCATTGGGTCAGCGATGATCCTTACTTGGTTCGCTCCATTGTGTTTGCATCTTTCCCGGATGACCGACTAGTACCTCGCAGCATCAGCTTCTCTGAATATGCTACTTGGGGGGCGAAGGTGTCCTGGTTTGCACCTGTCTACATCTTGGGGGCGGCGCCTACTGAATTGCTGCCCAACGACGAGGATCCTATGCCCCTCAATGGCAACCCTCACCCGCTTCCTGGCCAACTTGTCAATGACAATCTATTGTTTGCTCTGCCCCCGTACCCTGCTTTGGGCTGGAATGGAGTGCCGCCACCACCTGAACCTGAACCAGTGGTACCTGCTGTTGTTGATGAAGGTGGTTGGGGGAAGCCGGCGGCAGTTGCTGATGGAGGAGGATGGGAGCCTGAGGCGGCCCCAGAAGCACCACCTGCTGATCCTGCTCAAGACCAGGATTCCATGGTGATTGATCAAGCGAGTCCTTCTTCTTCCGACTCGGTTCATGAGCTTGTGGATTTAGACCCATAGCCCCAGGGTGACATTGAGGCGGACGCCGCTGATCTTGCTCCCCTGCTCCCAACCTGGATGCGATAGTGGCTGCTGACACTGCCGCCCGTGATGCTGATGTGGCACCTGTTGCCCAGGCTCCCGCTGCTGAGCCGGAGGAAGAAGTGCATGGGGAGGATGAGGCGCAGGACGACAATCCTCTGGCGATCGTCCCGTACAAACCCCCGCAGGTTCAGTCTGACAATCTTTTTGTTGGGGCTGCCAGGGTTTCTTATGGGCCTCCTCTGCCGCCGGTACTCTCCTGGTCCCGAACTTTCGATGCTTTCATGGGAGTTGCCACCTCCATGCACGTCCCTCGCCAGCTGCAGATGCCAATGGTGACGCCCATTGTGATCCCCAAGCGATCCTGGGCGGTGGCTTTTGATAGTGCTGCCCCAGAGCTGCCGCCACCAGAGCCAGCAAGCACCCCGCTCTCTTTGGACGAGGTAATCCCAGTCAGCCCCTCTTCATCTGCAGAGGACTCCTTCTCCTTTCAATCTCCTGCTCCAATGAAGAAAGAGACCCCTAAGAAGGCCACACCTGTCGTCGACTCCTGTGTTCGTCGATGCACTCGCGGCTCCATCAAGCGGGATGGCTTCAAACCGGTTTTACAGGAGCTACCGGTGCATGTCCCCAAGAAGAGGAAGCCCAAGGCCAAGCCAATGCCTTCTCCAGCGCAGGAGTCTGCTGATGCGCAAATTCCTCCTCACACTCCTATCCTGGTGATTCAAGCTGTCGGGCAGACGCTTGGCATCGCCCGTGAGAAGCTGACTGTGGATCGTCTTATGGAAGATCCAGCTGATCCCACGCCATCATCTGCAGATGTTTAGTCTTCTTATGTTAATTTGTTGCTGTACTGGCTCCATGTACTGTCAGATTACTGTTTGCTCTGTCTTTTGATTAACTGAACCTCGGTTGCAAGGGCTATTACATACCCCTGCTTTTGCTTTATATATATCATCCAATGGATAGTCGTTCTACGAGAAGTTGGCATGTGCTGTGTTGGAATGTGCATGGCCTAAATTCAGACCATAGACAATGTGCGGTTCATAACAAGATTGATGAGAGCCTGGTTGCCGTTGTTGCTTGCAAGAAACCAAAATGCAGTCTATTGATTTTCGAACAGTCAAGTGTTTCTGTCCTAAACGTTTTGATCAGTTTGCTTACTCCCCCTCCAGGGGAGCATCTGGGGGGCTTATCACACTCTGGAACTCATCCATTCTTACTGGTCTGTTAGTGGAATACACACCTTTTGGATTAATCATCTCCTTCACCTCCAATTATACCGGAGAATCCTGGACTTTGTTGAATATCTATGGTCCTTGTCAGGGTGAAGCTAGAGATCTCTTTGTTAGCTTGCTATATAATCTTCATATACCTACTGAGGCTAATTGGTTGCTTCTTGGAGACTTTAATTTCATTAGATCACCTGACAACAGAAACCTCCCTGGGGCTGATGTAAGTGATATGTTCATCTTCAATGAAATTATTGGTCATCTGGGCTTACTTGAACTACCTATTAAGGGCAGATCTTTCACTTGGTCCAATATGCAAGATTCCCCTCTTCTTGAGCAACTTGACTGGTTCTTCACATCTGCCAGCTGGATCTCTTCATATCCTCTTACACAAGTGCCCCCCCTTGCAAAGACAGCTTCTGATCATGTTCCATGTGTGGTCACTGTCAGCACTTCCATCCCTAAGTGTAACCTCTTTCGTTTTGAAAACTACTGGGTTGAAATGGAGGGCTTCATGGAGTGTGTCCAACAGTCCTGGGTCATTCCTTCTAAGAAGGCCCATATTACTGCTGTCATTATGGATAAGATGAAACATCTCAGGCAGGCTATGAAAAGATGGCAGACAAACTTATCCCAGCTGAAAATTTTCATCTCCAGATGCAATCAAGCTGTGTTATGTTTGGATGAGCTTGAGGAATTAAGGCCCCTTTTCAGACCTGAAGCTAACTTCAGTAGCATTATTAAGTTGCACCTGGAGCACCTATTGCATCATCAGTTCTTATACTGAAAAAAGAGAGCCACTATCAGATTTGTTAAAGTTGGTGAGGAAAACACCAAATTCTTTCATGCTATGGCAACTAAGAGATATAGGAGGAACTCCATTGCCTCTCTCAAGCTAAATGATGGACCATCATATCTGACCATGATCAAATTGTTGCATGCTTTTGGGAATCCTTTAAGGATAGAATGGGAACTTCCCTTGGAATTAACATGGCCTTTTATTTACAATCTCTGCTTCAGAAGGTGGAGGGTCTTGATGTTCTCACACAACCTTTTTCTAAGTCTGAAATGGACAAGACTGTTCAGGAAATGCCCATTGAAAAAGCTCCTGTACGTGATGGTTTCAATGACCTTTTATTTAAGAAATGCTGGTCCATTATTTCTCCTGAGTTTTATCAACTTTCTACTGCCTTTCATGCTGGTACTTCTCAACTTGAGAACTTGAACTCATCTTATATTACTTTGATCCCCAAGAAGAGATCACCTGAGCAAGTGCGAGACTATAGACCAATATACCTCACTGGGATGGGCCTCAAGTTTCTGTCCAAAATGATAGCCAACAGGTTGCAGTTGCAGATCATGAAGTGTATTCACAAGAATTAGTATGGCTTTATCAAGTCTAGAACCATTCAAGATTGTGTTGGGTGGACTCTGGAATACCTGCACCAATGCCATCAATCCAAGAAACCAATAGTTATTCTCAAGCTGGATTTTGAAAAGGCATTTGATTCTGTGGAACATGAGTTCATCTTTCAGATTCTCAAACACAAAGGATTCAATGATAAATGGATACTTTGGGTACAACAGCTACTAACTTCTGGTCTTCTGTCCTGGTCAATGGTGTGCAAGAAAGGGTCAGGCAGGGAGATCCCATGTCCCCACTGCTTTTTGCAATTGCTGCTGATTTTTTTACAGACCTTGGTTAACCAACTGCTGATGGAGGGACTGATTCAGCTGCCCATCCCTTGTCATGATAAGGATTTCCCTATAGTCCAATATGCTGATGATACCCTTATCATCCTCCCTGCTTATGAAACTCAACTGTTACAGTTGAAGAAAATGCTCTTGCTTTTCTCCCAATCCACTGGACTACAAGTGAATTATCACAAATCCGCCCTTCTGCCTGTCAACACTTCTCCACAGCAACTCCAAGACCTAGCAGACTCCATTGGCTGCAAAGTGGGATCTTTGCCCTTCACATACCTTGGCCTTCCAGTTGGGACAGCTAAACCAAGAATCATTGATCTCATGCCACTGGTTGACAACATGGAAAGAAGGCTCAGTGCTAGTTCATCTTTCCTGGCCCAGGGGGGAAGGTTACAATATTTAAACTCAGCACTGTCATTTGTTCCTACTTTTTTCCTATGCAGTTTGGATATCCCACCAGGCATACTGAAGCAGCTTGAACGAATTCAGAGGCAATGTCTCTCGAGGAAAAATGGGCAAGATCATGCACCCTCTCTTGCTGCGTGGAAACTGGTGTTGAGACCCAAAAATAAAGGGGGTTTAGGAATTATCAATCTGGCAATCCAGAATGAAGCCCTGCTGCTCAAGAATGTTGATAAATTTCTGAATCATGCTGATATCCCATGGGTTCACTTAATCTGGAACACTTACTATCATAACACAGTACCTCAGGGAACTGCTCTTTGTGGTTCTTTTTGGTGGAAGGATATCTGCAAAAGGCTTGAGAAGTTCAAATCAGTTACATATGTTCAGCCTAACAAGGGTGACACTTTCTTGTTTTGGTCTGACTCCTGGTTGGTTGGAAACTCTACTAGGCCTCTGGCTGCTAGATTTCAAAGGCTATTCTCCTTTGTTGCTGATCCTTTCTGCACAGCTGAGGAAGTTTTTAAAGCTTTTCATGATGAAAGTATGTTCTCCATGTTCCACTTGCCCCTCTCTGATCAAGCTTACCAGGAGCTACTTTCGGTCAACTCCCTGCTTCAAGACCTGGATATTGATCCCCAGGCCTTTGATAGATGGGTATGGGGAAAGGATGCTAAGGCCTACACAGCCAAGAGATACTATATTCATATTTACATCACTATTACACCAAACCCCTTTCTAAACTGGATCTAGAGGAGCTGTTGTACAATGAAGATCAAGATGTTTGCCTGGATGCTCATCATGGATAGGCTTAACACCCAAGACATGCTTGAACGGTGTCACTGGAATGTTTCAGACTCTAATATCTGCATTCTATGCCATGCCAGTGTTGAAGACAGAGATCACTTATTTTTCAACTGTCTTTTCAGCACCAGGGTTTGGACCTACCTGCAGATCACATGGCAGGGTCAATCCATGTGGAGCGCTGCTATAGCTGCTAAGAGAGGCTTCCACAACCCCTTTTTTGCTGAGGTGGTCTTCACTGCATGTTGGAACATCTGGACTATCAGAAATGCCAAGGTGTTTAACCAGGAGCAGCCAAGGTTCATAAAATGGAGATCTGGCTTCATCCATGACATTTCCCTGTTAGCTCATAGGATTAAGGCTAGTTTCAGGGATGATCTCCTTAAATGGACTTACTTTTTGCCTCCTTGAGGTTTGTATCCATAGCTACCCATCCCCTTTGTACATTCTAACCTCTTCTTGTACATACTACTCTTGTATATGGGAATAAAATAAAAAAGGCTATGGGGGGTTTTCCCTACAGTAGCCGGTCAAAAAAAAGAAAGTATCTGCAACATAAGACGTTACAGCCATGTAGGTCAGCATATTGAATATGTCGGCAAGTCACAGAAGAGAGGGTGTGAAAAACATCATCTATACTATATGCATATATGGCAGGTGGGGCTGTAGTTTAAGTTTTGCGTAAAGAAAAATTTACTAAATTGTTGGTTGTTTAATGAGAAGGTTCCACCAACCATTTCTCATACCCAAGTTATCAATATCAGACACAACAAATAGATTAATGGTGTTGAGAATTCCTGATAGCTCCAGTTCCTTTGGCTCAAGTTGTCCATGATCGTGGACACGGCTAATCGATTAGGTTTGAGTACTCTATAGAGTTTTGCACACGTTCCCCACAAGATTTGATCGCCTCCGTTGGAGTCCTCGCACTTCAAGGTGTTTGAGAACCGGATGATCAAAACATGGTCTTCCAAAGGGTTCCTCTGAGCCACTGTCGGTTCCCATCCAATCCTACCGTTCTTCTACATCTCGTAGCACCACCCGTCCAGAGTCACCACGATGTCCAACCAAGCCAGAGCCCATAATGACTTGTGGCTGTGCAGGTAAGCCTCGGGTCTTGAAGTATCCATCCATCTCTCCGTGCCTGGGTGAAGCTTTCCGCAAGATGTCATGGCGCTTCCCCATGCATCCCGGGTCATCCACTGGTTTCCCCAGGAAGCCCATCAAAACCGTCCTTCACCCAGAGGTCTATTGCATGACGAGGCCTTGAAATCTCTTGAAATCTTCCGGCCTTGATTATTAAATTCTCACAACACTCGTGATAAACACTCATCCGAAACCCCGTCTACTAAAAGCATAGCAAAATAAAATTATCGTCCCGGATCAAGTAACAAGGGTGATGGATGTCTACCACATGATACTACATCAAGATCCAAATTTCCAAGTAACTACTTTGCATGCAATGGGTGGAGAAGGTTGAACTACAATGCATATAAAACCATAGGTAAAACATGATCAACGTGACTTGCCTGGTAAGGTTGTTGAAGATAGCTATCGCTCACAGGAAAAACTGGATAGAACTATTCATCACTCTCCGATCAAATCTATATAATCAAACATAGTATTCATATATGCAATCATATAGCAATCATCCTAGCAATCAATATCATAACATCAAATATAATTTATCCAAAAATCAAATCAAACGAGAATCCAAAAGGAACTTCAAAGAAAAACTCTCGAGTCTTCTACTTTAACAATCACTAAATAGTTTTTGTTCTAATTAAACTTAACATCAAATAAAACACTAAATAGTAAAATAAGATAAAAGAAAATTTAAAATTAACTACGATAAGAGAAAGTATTTTTCATAAAACAATATTATTTTGAAAGTATTTTCAAATAGGAAATGAACTAGCAACAAAATCAATTTGCAATTTATTACCGAACTAGAATTGAATTCATGCTATCAAATAAAACTAAAATTTGGTGTTGTTGAAAACCTACTGTTAACTAACAGAAAACAAAAATATAATTTTTCACAAGTATAAAAAAACAAATTTAAAAACAATTATACCAAAAGAAGTAGCAAAAATCCTAAAAGGAACTAAACATAATCTGTTTTGCTTAAAACCCTAATTCAAAATATCCTAAAAATTCTGAAATTAAACCAAGTGATAAGTAATATCATGAGTGATCAGTAGCGAAAAGAATCAACTGAAAATCTATTTTTAAACTCCCGATATTCACAAAACAAGGTTTAAACCAAATCTGTATAAACCCAAAATTATGTATTCAAACATGGTCTAATTGTATATCTACAGAAACTACATAAAATTTGTGATGCAATCCAAAACAAATCACCTAATTGTATAGACTAATAGATATGAATTTTCTAAGTTTGTCTTTTCTAAAAAAAACCGTTACGGGATTTCTGAAGCTCACCGGAGATAGTCGCCGGAGTTGGAGAAGACGACAGGGAGGTGGCTCCGGTGGTCGGCCGGGGCGGTGGAGGGGTCCAAGCGGCGGAGGGGGGCTCCAGCTATCTTGTGGTGGTGCCGGCGGGGTGTGGGGGTAACGCAGGGAGGCTGCAGGAGCTCCGACGAGTTCCTGTTGGAGTCGAACTCCTGTGAGGGCGGGGCGGGACGCTGCGACGAGGGGAGGAGCGGGGCTACGGGGAAAATGGAGAGAGGGGGTCGAGGGGGGTCTTATAGGGGGCTCACGAGTGCGAGAGAAGGAAGGATGAAGGAGATCGGCTCAAGATTTGTTACTCCGGTGAGGAAGGTTCCTCGCGCTACACGAAGGAAAGAGTTTCTCGTGAGGAAGAAGAAGAGGATATGGGCCAGATTTGCTAACGGGCCCAAGTCACTTTCCTAATAAAAACTATTTATTTCCTATTATACAAAAGCCGGAAACGAAACTAAATAAATGAAAAATCTATAATACTTTTATATAGACATATTATATATCAAAATTTGCAGAAAAAGATTTCCCACGAGATGAACATATTTTCAAGGCCAAACAAAAATGTCACAAAATCATAAAATTCAAACAGTGTTGCTGGTTTAAGAAAAATGCAAAGAAAACATTTTGAAAATACTAAAATGGATTCAAATTAATTTCTCTCCATTTTTATATTGAAGGGAATCATTTTACCCTATTTTCCATGTATTTGTTTTTTGGAGAAAAATAAATTTGAAAACCACTTCAAAAAATTGTTTTTGAAACATAATATAAAACATTTTCAAAATAGTCTTGTGAGTTTTATAAGTTCAAATATAATTTCAAATGGCCCCTGGTTTGGAGTGTCATATTGCTCCTCTCAAGACTTTGATTTTTTTTGGGAAATAGAATTTGAATTCATTTAAACTTTCAAATCGGACCAAATATGAAATAGATTGCAAAAGGAATGTGAGCGGCGCGGAATCCATCCTTGAACACGGCCCAAGTGATGACTTGCCCGGCTCGCATGATCTGAAATCCATCCCACCAGGCTTTGGCTGTGCCTCCGAGACGGTGGGTTGCATAAAGTACTTTCTTGTTGTCGTCGGTGCACTTGACCAGCGCGAGAAGGTCTGCAATAGTGTGGATCCAGTCATCGGCATCCAAGGGCTCAGTTGTCTCCATGAATATGGGCGGCGTAGTCCGCATAAACTCAGAGAGAGTTGAGCGACCGTTGCCATTCTCGTTCTGCGGCGGGTGGTTTACCAAGGTTTGAGCCAGCTGCCGGATAGCGGCATTGTTGGCTTGACGCTCCTCCCGAAGAGCTTGAAGGAACTGAGCCATGGACAAGCTTTCAGGGGGAGGTGGTGGCGGTGGAACATCGTCTTGCT
Organism: Hordeum vulgare subsp. vulgare; assembly: GCF_904849725.1. Taxonomy (NCBI): domain Eukaryota; kingdom Viridiplantae; phylum Streptophyta; class Magnoliopsida; order Poales; family Poaceae; genus Hordeum; species Hordeum vulgare. Next base: position 487,567,354 of record NC_058524.1, on the reverse strand, counting down.
GCACATGGTGATCTCCAGCTTGAGCTTCCCCTTCGGTTCCCTGCTGCTGTCCAGAAGAGGCAGAGTCGGGGTTGCCGAAAGTGATGTTGCGAGGTGCATTCACCATCCTGTCAGGGGAGTAGACATGTCAATTTGTTTTTGCCGAACTGGTTGCACTCGAAAGGGATGACGTTCTAGTAAAGAGGGGGGTCTGGTGTTGTGCTAGTATGCAAGGTTTTTATGACAAAGGTTTTTAAAAAGAACTACTGCATTAATTTAAAACAAGTGATGTAGTCTCTCACAAGCTGCTTAAGACAGAATGCGACTTGCATCCAACAGGTTCACACAACATCTGGGTCATAAAATCTTGATACAAGAACTCCTACGTTCGGTACATCCTACGCTGCTAAGCGATCGACTGCGCGGTCTCATAAGCCGACTTTGTGGGATCTTCGTCTTCATATTCCTCTCTGTCTTCATCTTCATTTGTGCTTCCCTTCCTCGAGGGAGTAGGGGAAGGAAGCAGACCATCACGACGTCTCTTGGTTGGTGAGGTAGCGAAGAGCTTGGTGTACTCTTCTGCGGTTAAACAACGACTCTGAAGAGGAACAACCTGAAGCGGGGGTATTCCTCCTCGGAAAGCAAAGCCAGGTGATGTTAGGGGTGCTCCTTCTGTCTTCACCTTGCGGTTCTTCATCTTCTCCACACGAAGTAGGTCCTTGACTTGGTGCAGCTCTTGGCGGATCCTAGTCGACTCCTTGATCAAAAGATGCGTCAAGGTGTCTGAGGAGAGGCTGAAGTAGGTCTGAAACCTCAATGGCGTCCCGTCCTTGGATGAGGGGTTGAGTGTCCAACTCCCGTCTACCTTATCCTTAACAAAAGGTAGGTGATGAGTAGCTGGCTCGTCCGCCATCTCAGGAAGGATGTCGCGGAGTCACACGAGTGCCTCTCGTGCTGATGTCTCCACGGCCAACATCAGATCCTCCATATGTGGCCCTTTAAGGAACGAGCTAGTTGGGGAGTCATTAGCCTTCACTATCACGTCCACGTGATACTCCTTGGTGTCGGCATTGACCGAGTGTTCGTGGTAGATAAAGACGGGCGTGCGACGCACTTGACACTTCTCGAGGCTATCACTCAAAAGCAGAGGAAAGCATGTTTCCAGAAGCATCTTGGGTACGACGGACATCTACCAGGTGTAGAGGAGAGGGTTAGTTATATTTGGTGGGTGCGGTTCTCGGGTCATTCTATGTGCACTAATGGTTTCGGCTATCGCCCATGCTACCTAAGGCTTCCTATAGTCTGGATGGCTCTGATACCAGCTCTGTGGGGACCCCGACTTACTAGTCGAGAATCGTCGTGCTCAGTGATCCCAGAGATCAATGCTCACCGAACACAGATACTGAATAAAGAGTCTTACATCCAAGTACCCATTATTACAACACGTGACCGAAGGGTCAAGTTCACAAGACAGGGCCTAAGGCCAAATCACACGAGTACACTAATAGCGGAAAACAAAGGGGCTAAGAGGGTGCCCATGCCATCAAGCCTACATCGACAGGCATTCTGACTCGGAAGCGTCCTAGTTCTAAGGGGTGTCTCCAAAGACGTACTCATCTCCAAACTCCGGTCCTTCCATGTCTGGTCAATAATATAACCAGTGGCAAGCCAATGAGTACTTTGAATGTACTCGCAAACAACCCATGATGTAATCAACGAAAGTGAAGGATAACAATATCATGCATCTCTAGTATAACTCATCTAGGTGGAATGATCATGAATATGCATCAAGTTAAAGAATTACTCTTGAAGAACAGGTTACAGATATCGACATATCTGTCGAGGGCTAAACCATCCGGGTTCACCCTATATGCCAAGTCACTGAACTTTGTCATATCATTGCTATCATAGCAACACCTTCTCATCACCATACACACACACACACTCACACACTTGGTTTATGCGGAAATATCAGGACGTAGTTTAAGCAGGATTACCCAACTGTCCTTGACCGTGGACATGGCTATTCGAATAGTTTACACTCTCCAGAGGTAGTACGCTGGACCCACGAGATCCGGGAAACTTCCGTGTCATCCAATACTCGCGGTATTTCACATACCCGAGGTAAGTACCTAATCAATGCCTTTCCCCTAACGATACTAGACAAAGAGGTCCACTCGATTGGTACCCAACCCACATGTTGTAAGTCTTACGAGCACCAACTCTGGACAGTACCAACCATGCGGGGACCAACGGTGTGACTGGAACTCATAAAAATGGCATAGTCGTCCTACCCGGCACGACCCCATCACGAGAGTGACCACATATCACTCCCGCCACTAGTAATGTGGCTCTTTGCTAGCACCGACCAGAGTAATTAACATAGCCCCGTCCCATAAGGGGTAACGTGTCCGTAATGGTAAGGTTGGGACCGTCGACACATCATAAATCTAATCCCATTTCCGAAACCTTACTCACACAAATACCGGGTGCATCACTTCACCAAAAGTGACCACCTAACTCATGATCACCCTCGGGAATTTGTGGCACCCGACGATGTTTTAGTAAACTCTTGCTTTATGTCAACAACATGCTCATGATAATACTACTTCTATCTTTACTTGTCAACATGGTATTAGCATGACCCTCAAGGGGTAGGGTCAAGCTCAATGCATGTGCTCCGGGAGAGCCTTCGGTAAAATCATATCAAATGATTACCGGCACTTATTATCATATGCAACGGGAATACTTGCTATTTTAACATGCAAAGTAACATATGCTCGGTCATGGTCAAAGGGCTACTTGCCTTGGTCAGCTAAGTATCCCGGGTCTTCGAGGTCTTCCGCTCCGATTTCCTCGTCACACGGATTTTCTATCGTCGATAAAACAATAAATAAGAACTAGCTCACACAGAAACAGTCCACAAAGTCATTTTAAAAATGTTCCCTATTTCTGATAAATCTAAGATATCATTTAAAAAATATTTGCCTTAGTTTTCTTTGAAGGAATATTTTTGTAAACAACCAAGCAGAAGCAAAACTATTCCATTTTGGTCCTTTTTATTAATATAAAATAGAACAGTTGCTGGAAAAATTCACCTAAGCATATCATTAAATACTACAGATTTTTAGAAGAATAACAGTGGAAGAATTATATTTTTACACTGGTTAAATGTTTTATAAAAATCTTGGAAACCAGGGTTTAAAATAAAAAGAAAAACAGGCTAACTCCGGCCTGGCTCGACCCAGAGCTGGGCTGGCCCAGGGCCAGCAGACAGCCTGCCCAGGCGCACACGCCGTCAGGTTTGAACCTGACGCGCGGGGCCCTGCGTTCAGTGGCCGAGGCCAGCGCGGGGGAGGAGGCTGAGCCACCGACAGGTGGGGCACCCCTGTCGGGGTCGTCTCCTACCTCCATCCAGAGAGGAGGAGGAGGAGGACGCCGACGAGGTTGCCGACGCACTCATGCTCCAATGAACACGAGAATGGGTTTGCCTGACCGTCGCCTACCTGCTGGTGGTTGAAACAATGACGGGGAGGCAGGGGTTCGCCGGCGATGAGGATGCCATGGCGGAGGAGTTTCGGGAAGTGGTCGAGGGGGTGGCTAGAGACACGGAAAAGCTCGGGCGAGTTGTGGGAAAGCTTCCTGGGATCAAGGGGATCAGTTTGGTGGATAGAGGGGCGCATGAGCCGTCGTGTAGCCGTAGATCAGCCGGAGCTCCGAGGCGGAGGGGCCTCGGTCGATCTCGAGCACTGGGCTCTGCTGGTTTGCTAGGGTGGCTAGGGAGGTACTGGTGGTCGTGGCGAAGCTATCTAAGGGGTGCTGGAGCGAGGGGGAGGGCTATTTATAGGTCTGCGATGGTGAGCAGATTCGGGAGCGCCGGTGACTCACCATGGCACGCTTGGGGTGCAGAGAGAGGTTGGGGTTGAAACCACGGTCTCAGGACGTGGTATTGGACTGCCCGAACCATCTGCTGCAGAGAGACAGAGGAGAGTCGTGCATTCGTGGCCGCGCAACCTTGGCCGGTTCTGGAGCGCGCGGGCATGCGTCGCGCGAGCTCTAGCGCGAGAGAGGAGGGGCCCTGAGGCTTGCCCGACGCGGAAGGGTTCTCGGGGAAGAGGTTGGACATCTCGGGGGAGGCTGGAACTGGCCGAGGGCATCGCCCCCACCTCGGTGACTCCCTGTAGCGCGCCCAGAGCGTAGTTTTGGCATGCCACGGCATGCTGGTGGGCTCTGAGGCACTTTGGACGTGTCTAGCATGTCCTGGCACTTGCTGTGGGTGTGGCTAGCCGTTTGGTTTTAGTGGGAGCTTCGGCTGGTCAAAGGAGGCAAGAAATACTGGTGTTGTCAGTCATGAACTAAGGTCTAAATTGGGGTTTTTGGCCTTTCCACTTTGAACCAGTGAGGGGCCAGTTGACTGGGGTTAGATACAGGTGCTGGCCACTTAATCTAAGAGTTTGAAGTAAAGGAGTTTGGTTTAGTTGTGGCTGAGGTGGGTTTTTCCTATCTGTGAGAAGGTGCTCGACAGTGGGTTTAGGGGGTTGCACCCCACCACTGGTGCTGAGACTTAACATGTTTGGTTTTGGTGGCAACCCATGGAGTTCCACCAAATTTGAGCTCCAATGGACAAGTTTAGCTTTGTAAACTTGAAAACACTCCATTATGAGCAGATCTGTTCCTTCCAAAGGGAGTGTGGGCAAACTAAGTCCCACAAATCCCTTTTTTGGTGTGGAACCCTCATTTGAGGTATTAGGCACTCCTGCAAAGTTTTAGCCTCATTGGACAAACTTTGCTATGTAGAGTTGCTCTAACTTGATTCTGGACAGACAGTGTTTTTGGGTCATTTGGGGTCCTTATCCACCTTTGATCAAGGTGAAACTTTATGTGGACACCAAACAAGGCTTAGGGATACCACTGTAATTTTCTAGGAATTTATTGAGAATATTTCCTTTGGAATATTTTAAAATGCCAAAACACACAGAAATAACTTCTATAGTTTTAATCAATAAATATAATATAAAATGGGGTTAAAAATCCTATGTATGGAAAATATATGTTCGTGTGATCATCTTTAAATTTAATCCGAATTTTCCAAGGCAGAAAAGTATTTTCCCAAGTTGGAATACCAATTCTGGCCTGAGAAATGGACAGGTTATTTAATTAGAAAAATAATCACAAAAATATTTATTTTTGTGGTTTTGAAATATAAAGATAGGTAAAAATCAGATTACCAAATATGAGTAGAAGCACTGCTTGCTATCAAGGACATGTAGTGCAACTCAAGGTGGTTTTACTTTGGTCAGCAAAGGTTTTTGGAAATCAGTATAATACCAAAGGAATTTAGGGTTTTAAAACCTCACATGATCAAGCATACAAGCATACAGTGTCAATCATGGCACTCACAACATTAGTTTTGAAAAAGTTTTAACAAGCTTAGAATTTTACAACACAGACAGGTGATAGCAAAAACAGGGTGGGACAGGTTGATGTGTATCTTAAGGTGTTATTTTAGTATGAACTCTAGGGCTGTTCGTGACACTTATAGGGATAGCTCATAAGATTGATCAGAAAAGATAACTTTGAGGTGTTTTCGTACCCTACAGTAATTTCTTTCTTTGGTTTCCGCTATTTTTGACTTTGGTGTGAACTCTTTGTCGCACGTTACAGATTTGTATATGATTCAACTATGTTAGTATTGTTGAGAGAACTTGCACTAGTGAAAGTATGGACCCTAGGCCTTGTTTCCAAGCATTTATACAACATTTTTCTCGCTGTTTACTATTTTTTACCTTGCTATTTTTACATTTTGAGATTACAAAAACATATATCTACCATCCATATGACACTTGTATCACCATCTCTTCGCCGAACTAGCGCACCTATACAATTTACCATTGTATTGGGTGTGTTGGGGACACAAGAGACTCTTGGTTATTTGATTGCACAGTTGCTTGAGAGAGACCATCTTCATCCTATGCCTCCCACGGATTGATAAACCTTAGTTCATCCACTTGGGGGAAACTTGCTATTGTGCTACAAAACTCTGCGCTTGGAGACCCAACACGAGTCTACAAGAAGAAGGTTGTGTAGTAGACATTAGCGTCAAAATCGGCAAATCTCGTGTAGGGAATCCCGAACTGTGGAGCTTAGATCGATTGGTTGCAGGAAAGAGGGGGAGACAACGTTTACCCAGCTTCGGGCCCTCCACAAGACGTAAAACCTACGTCCTGCTTGATTATATTGATGGGGAACTATGGTTATAGAGTTGATCTACCTGTAGATCGTACCAGCTAAACTTTAGATGAGATAACCTGCCTCTACGCATAAGAGCCCCTAGTTTATATTAACACCAGGGCCCCTAGGGTTACATGTTACCGACATAGATCGGGGGTAGATGGGTCGAACAGGTCCTCCTGCCTTGGAGTGCATGCCTAGTCTTCCGAGATTTCCATATTGATTACGCACTCGTTGGATAATCTGGTCTTCAATGACACAACCCATATGATCGGCCCATAAGGGACAACCCGACTGCCCGAGGACACCTTAATCCGGAACTCCCTCACTAAGGAAAAAAACTTTAGTAATGAAATACAATGCCTAATAATTCTGGTTCAAACTTTAGTAATGTAATTGAATGCCTAATAAATATGTAGCTAGCTTAATCATTTTTTCTGAGGCATCACGAGCGCGCTGGACAACGGGAACGGACGCATGAAGGAGGACGCCAACATTGGTGGTTCCAGGGGGCTCACACCTCCGCTGGCCACGACAGGATGCCCATGTGCGTTAACCTGGTCGAGAAACATGTTCGCTGACACCATACATACCCTTTGAGACCTCCAAACTCTTGGCCATAGCCTCTTCCGCTTTTCACAAGAAGTTAGTTCTCTTTAAACTAGCATTAGTACTATTCCGTAATCACCAATGTAGGCTTCTAAATAAATTCTATATAATATCTAGCCGTTAATGGTGCAGGCGTTTGTCTAAAGTTCTTTATTTTGCAATTTGCAATGTATATTAAGTTTGAATATTACAGAAACAGTTGGCATTTAATTTTCCATAATGATATTTTACGTATAAGATTTGTATCTCCTTTGTAATGAATAAATGGTGAATAGACTTCTATTGTGAATTAAGCATCATTCAGAGATGTCTAAACTATTTGAATCATTTAGGCATTAACAGTTCAGGGCAGGATGCAATGAGCGGCGCAAGGAGTGAGTGCCGGAGGTACTCAATTATGTTAAACCAGAAGAACAAATCCCATGAAATTCTCAAACACACCAAAGATATCTCATCAGATGACGGCTACAATTTTTGCTCCGTTGTTTGGTAAGTTCATGCAACTAGGAAAGAAAACTTAAGAAATGAAATACAATGCCTAATAATCCTGGTTCAAACTTTAGTAATGTAATTGAATGCCTAATAAATTTATAGCTAGCATAATCATTTTTCCCACGCATCGAGAGCGTGCTGGACGACGGGATCAGACGCGTCAAGGAGGACACCAATGATGATGGTTCCAGGGGGCTGTTGCCGCCGCTGGCGACGGGAGGATGCTCGTGTGCATTTACCTAGTCGATAAGCATGTCCAGTGACACTATACATACCCTTTGATCTCCCCTAACTCTTGCTCATAGGCTCTTCTTCTTTTCAAAACTAGTTAGTTCTCTCTACACTAACATTAATACTATTTAGTAATCACCACTGAAGGCTTCTGAATAAATTTCTATATGAGATCTAGTCGTTAATTGTGTAGTCTTTTGTCTAAAGTTGTTTGTTTTGCAATTTAAAATGTATAGTAAGTTTGAATATTACAGAAACTGTTGGCGTATAATTTTCCATCATGTTATTTTACGTATAAGATTTGTATCTCCTTTGTAATAACTAAATGGTGAATAGACTCCTTTTATGAATTAAGCATAATTCACAGATGATAATGACTATAGCTAGCATTGCATGTACGGTGGTATTCCCCTTGAGTTAGAGAATATTTTAGAATTCATTGACTTGCAATTACCAACATAGTTTTTTCATTTTCTGTTTCGTTCCTACGTTATGGTTGGTACTAATGCATATTTTGTTTTTCAATAAAATACATAGCAAGCAAAATTTCCTGCTATTCAGTGCTTGAATTTTGTTGATTTTTTGTCTAAAAAATACTTGCTCATTTCTTTAGTAAGAACACTAAAGTTGGATATTATGTGCTTTAACAAAGCTAATTCTTTTAAGAAATTACATTACCAAATCGGGTGCATCGTCTCCATGACCCATTGTGAGATATATTATTTAAAGCTCTCTAAAGTTGAAAGGTTCTGATGCTTTAATAGTAAAGTTTTCTAAGCATGCTTCAACATCATTTGTTTTTTCATATCGTACATCTTGGCCTTTTCAGTATTTTTTTCTGTTTTAATTACATGCTCCAAGATATTGTTGACTTAATTATTTTCCTCGAGTCCAACAGAAATCTGGAAACTGTCAAGGATATGTTGAATGATGAATACATTCAGATACCAAGAGACATTATAAAAAGTGTTTTGGAAGGTGAGTCTTAATTGTGCGTAAATTTTTAAACCGAAAAGTTCTTTATTATTGGCGGGTTCTCCATAACCCCATGTTTGTGAAGTCAATTGTTCAATTTGATTGAGTACTTAAGTTAATGCACATGCTTATTTTTCATGATCATATCTTAACTGCTTGGACTCTTCATGTACACTAATATGAAACTCATTATGATTCAAAAGTGCCTGATAGCTTGTGACATAATTGATGTAGTTTATAAGTCATACAATTTTTTATTAGCAACATGTAGCAGAATTGGGTAATATCCATTGCAATATTGTGTTTGTTTTCAAACATTGGAGATCATACTAAGATACTTCGGAGAGATGCCCCAAATTTATTCTTTTGAATTTTAGTATTTTCTTTCCATTGCTTCAGATTCACTGTTCTTTAGTGCCATTTCCAGTTACTGTTGATGCCTATAATTTGTTCAGGTGATGGGACAGCCAGTAAATTGGGACTGATGAAGAACAGTGACTCTGTAGGAGGGGTATGGAGTCACGAAAGCTCGTGTGGTAGCGGGAGCGATGGTTCCACAATGAGTTGGTCGCTCGTCACCTCTGAGTTGGAGGATGTCCAAGGACGGGATCGTTCATCGCCACTGAGTTGCGGTAAGTAAGAAATTTTCCACAGAGTGGTGGAAGATATTTTTTCAAATGGTGGTGGATGTGTGCATATATGTATTTTTCTCGCCTTTTTGTGCTTGATCCATCCATTTTAGATCATAAATTGATTGTATCGGCTGCTGAAATGACGATGATATTGTACCAACCCTTCTAGTTAGCTAATGTGGAACCATGGAATAAATGCTCTTAGGCTGAGGTAATATTGACGCTCAATCCAGATGTGGATGTCTCATCTGTGAACATTTGAAACACTGAGTAGTCGATGGAAGCTTTTGCCTAGTTTCTTTTGTGCAACATTATATTTTTGGACATTTGCACTTCCGTGGCTCTAGACATGAGCTTCCTTATACGGTAAGAAAATGCTGCTCGAGAGCCTATTCAGCTTGCAGTACTAAATAATCTCACATAATTAAATTTGTATGCTTTAGCATGTTACTTTATCTATATGGGAAATATGATATTCTTTTATATGTAATTTTATGAAGTAGTGTGTTTATAATGTTTTTGCTTTCTATCGTGAAACTATTAAAGTTGAGAAACTAAGATTGAGAAGATTCAAAACCACTTGATAAAATGGCTATTCGAATCAATAAAATGAGTTACATATATACTCACTAAGTTCTCTCTCTATGTATATCTATTTAGAAACTATGTTGATTAGGCTACTTATATGCATTGGAAAACTATTAGATTGCTTGTTGCATTAACATTGGCATCCACAGTTACGTCTCTGTATATATTTGAAATGTAGATAAAATATATGTCCTCTAGCTTTCATGCGCTTTAGTCTCTCTTTTTTCTTTATGTTGTATCACCAATGATTGGAGAGAGAGACAGACAGAGGGAGGGAGCAATGGACAGGAAGAGAGAGAGGTCTAAATGTTTGTGTCCATACGAGTTTCATGTTTCCATGCATGATGTTATACTACATAGAAACCAGTAACTTCGTGTGGGCTGTTTATACTTTTTTGCGAAAGGTGTGGGTTGTTTATGCTAAATAATTCTATAGCAATAACATGATAATCTACATGTATCAATTGTTCATACCCATTACTTGTATACACACTATACCATGGTATTTTGCCAGTGTGCCCTATAAAAGGAAGCATCAATGCATATGATTCATTATATCTCACTTCTTGCTTTACATGTGGTTTTCTACCATCAAAACGCAAAAGGTAACACTAGTAGGAAAAAACCTTATAGGTAGGACACTATTAGTACCGCTGGAAAAGAGCAAGCGCTGCTGCTACTTAGCAGTAGTGCTCGCTTTGAGCAGTGATACAAGTAAGGCCTTAGCACCAGCTCTGGAAAGATGAGGAGCGCTACTGCTAACTAGGACCCAACGATCCCACCGGTGGCAGCTGTAGTAGCAGCGTGCCCTTGAAAACAGCGCTACTGCTAAGACCAATAGCAGTAGCGTCCCGAGGAAACAAGCGCTGCTGGTATTGGGCCCAAGTTAGTAGTAGCGCTGCTCCAAAAAAGTGCTACTACTAAGTCAAATAGCAGTAGCACCGTGAGAAAACTAGTGCTACTACTACTCGTGGCTGGTGGCAACTTTTCACCCATACCCCCTCTCTCCCCTTCCTCCCTTTGCCCTCTCCCCTCCTTTTCCCTCTCCCCTCTCTAAGTTACTTCTCCTCCATTGTTGCCCTTATTCTCTCTTCATTCTACCTCTCTTCTCACCCCATTAATGCCCCCTCCAGCATAATTCTCCTCCATAAACGGTCTCTTCTAGCTCTATCTTCCAAATCTATTTGGCCCTCCCTCCTTCCATACATATAGATCTATATAGATGTCTCTCTCCCTCTCCATTAGTTAGCTAGAGTCATCTCACCTCCCAACAACTAGATCTAGCTAGCTATTTAGCCATCCACTTTCGATCCCTATAGGTCGCAAAGGCCTAATGATATAACCGTGCACAATCTCTCTCGGGATATAGGTGAGTAAAACGTTGTGCATTTCAAGAATGGGAATGTGTGTGTTTCTGATATGAAGCGATTTGTGTGAGTGACATGCCCCGTGAACTGCTTATGTTTTGCCGCAATGTCGATTTATTTCCATTTTAGTGAATTTTGAGCAAACTCGATATGTCCTATTTTTAGGCAAGGTCATGCCAAATTTTATATGACTTTGATGCATGCATGCATTTTTTATAACCCTTTTGCTTGTTATACCGTGCAGTCATGAAGGTGAGTGGAAGGAAGGTGGAGAGATACTTGCAATCCGCGGTGATGGACGTGTATGCAAATAATCGGACTCGGATTAGATGTTCGTGTACAACATGCAAAGAAGAAGTACTTTTGGACCCTTTTGATCGTGGCAGTTTGAAGGCTTACTTGCTGATGAATGGTTTCATGGATGGCTATACTCGGTGGATAAGTGAAGATGACGATGAGGACGTCCACATGGCAGGGAATAACGACATAGGGCTAGACAAAGAGATGAACGATTGACACGAAGACGATGGCGTCGGACATGGCGGCGGGGAAGAGTCTGGACACGGCGGCGGGGAGGATCCGGACACGGCTGCGGGGAAGAGTCCGGACATGGCGGCGGAGAAGATTCCGGACACGGCAAAGAAGAATCCAGGCATGGCAGAGAAGAGCCAGCGGACACGCCGTAGTCTTCGACGCTACTAAGTTTAGTCATGCAGGACCCTCCTGTTCGAGACCTCCTTCGCAAGAGTACGACTATCGACAGACTTGCTTATAGAGAGGGGGCCAAGATGGCGCAACTTGAAGTAGACTCGAAGACTCCATTGTATGACAGTTGCGATCTCGAGGTGATCCGCTTGAGTTTCACACTCGAACTTCTAAAGACGAAGGTAAAAAACAAATGGAAAAACAAAAGCCTTGATGAGCATTTGTAGTATCTACACAATAAAGTTCTTCCCACAGGGAACATGTGTCGTACTAGTGTCGAGGAGGCCAAGAAAATCGTTTTCCCTCTTGATCTGCCGCACATTAGATACCACGCATGCATCAAGGATTGCATCATTTATCGAGGGGAGCACGCGGAAAAAACCAGGTGTCCAGTGTGCAATGCTTCTCGATACAAGAAGGCATGAAAGAAAGCTCCTCGGAAAGTTCTATGGTACTTTTTGATCACTCCCCGCCTGTAGCGGTATTTCATAGATCCTAAGGAAGCAAAGGTCATGCGCTGGCATGTGGAGAGTAAGAAGCCCAATGATGGAGATGATCCAAAGTTGAGACACCTCGTAGATGCTAGCCAGTGGAGAACACTCAATGCATAATATGTATTTTTCAGAGAAGATGCAAGGAACATCGTGCTTGGTGCGAGTACCGATGGCATGATTCCGTTTGGAAACCATAGCACCAACCACAACACATGGCCCGTACTTGTATGGATGTACAACCTCCCCCCATGGAAGTGCATGAAGGCAAAGTACATACACATGAGAATGCTAATTCAAGGGCCGAAACAACCGGGAAATAATATTAACCTATATATGGGGTTTGTGAAAGAGGAGCTAGACAAGGTATGTAAATCGCCGGTCAAGACATGGGACGCCAGCACATGAGATTATTTCAATATGAGAGCCGTGCTGATGACGATAGTGTGCGACTATCTCAATACGGGTACACCTGAGGCTAGATGTGCTACGGATACTACGGATGCACGAGGTGCATGGATGATTCAATGTTTGAGTAGCTTACGTAAATGAAAGATGGTGGGTCTGGCAAAATCATGTACATGGGGTATCATAGATGGCTCGAAAAGGATGACCCGTGGAGAAAACATCGAGATCTATTCAATGGTTTGGCTGAGCACAGAGGACCTCCACATAAGAGGAGTGGTGCCAAAATCAACGAGCTGTTGAATAACTCGGAACAGTGCCCCCGCCGGGAAAGATGGAAAAGGCACCGGAGCCGCTGCTGAAGGTATGGAAAACGAGGTATGTTTTCTCAGACTTGAAGTACTGGCCCAATCATGACACGCCTGATTGCCTTGATCAAATGAATATCACAAAGAATGTCCTCGAGAGCTTTCTTGGCACATTGATGAACATGCCGGAGAAGACAAAGGATGGGCCGAAGGCAAGGAAAGACTTGGAAGATTTGGATATCAGGAGGGATCTCCACATGCCCCGTAAAAAGTCAACAGAGGAGATGGAGACAGCGATGGCAACGGGGCCAAGGGGAAGAAAATTCAACAAGAAGGAGGAGAATTACTGCCCCTTCTTGCTTCACCGTAAGTGCAAAGGAGATCGATCAATTCATCAAGCGCCTTACGGTAATCAAAGTCAGCTCTGGTTACTGTGCGAAGATAGGAATATTTCTAGACACCAAGAAGAAAAGGTTTAGCAGGATGAAGTCTCATGACTGTCACGTGATGATGACGCAGATACTCCTGGTTTCCATTAGAGGGATAATGGACAAGAACGTTCGTGAGATGCTTACTGGTCTCTGCAACTTCTTCGACGTTATCTCTCGAAAGTCCATCAGTGTGAAGCAGCTCCGAAGGCTACATGAAGAGATCATTGTCATACGATATGAGCTTCATATGTACCTCCCGCCCGCGTTCTTTGACATCATGGTGCATCTACGTCTCCACATCGTGGATGACATCATTGACCTCGGGCCGACATTCCTTCACAGCATGATGTCGTACGAGACCGTCCCGAGGGGAGCATCATCCAGGAGTATCTGACCCAAGAGTGCATCTCCTTTTGCGAGAATTATATAGGCGGTGGAGACCCTGTTGTTGGTTTGCCCGTCAAGAAGCACCATGGGAGGCTTGGAGGAGAAGGTCACAACAACGGCCGGAGGGAATTGCACGTGGACTACTCAGATGAACGGGGCGACTTTGGCAGGGCTAACTTAGTAGTGCTACAACACCTAGATGTGGTAGATGATTATGTGACACTACACAAATAAATCATCGCAAAGAAGTACCGTGATCAAGGGTTTCACAAGACAGATGATGTAGTTACTATAGAGCACAACGCCACTTTCTTGCCTTAGTTCAAAGAGAAAGTTTGTGCTAATCCCCCGGAAGAGGGCAGTTCGGACGGGTTTCTCATACACGCATTAGCACATGTCCCCTCGCCCAAACTCGCATCCTATGAGGCATACGATATTAATGGGTAGACGTTCTACATGAAGGCCAAAGACATGTACAGTTATTGGCAGAACTTAGGGGTGACGATTGAATGCATGGCTGACTCCAACGGCACAACTGAAAGATTCTACGGAAGGGTCGAAGAGATCTAGGAGCTTAACTACGCTGGAATGCATGATGCGACGATGTCCCTTGTTAGGTGGGCTAAGGTCGTCGTAAGAGAAAACAAGTATTTCACTACCATGTCTATACCCGACGCAAAGAGCGCTACCGTGAACGTTAACGTCATCGCCAAAACTGAGCCACGGATACACGCTAAGCATGTGACACAATGCTTCTTCATAACCGACCGACCAATCCCAGCCGTGTTGTCGTGAGGAGAGGCACAAGGAACATCGTCGGAATGTATGGAGTCACCAACGAGGAAGACTACGACCAATACGGCAACCCGATGAGGTAAGATGACGATGACGATGAAGCATACGTGAAAAGAAGAATCAAGACTACATATTACCTAATAAAGATCATACTCCATGGTGCCGGAAAAGAAGAATCAAGACAACAAAGATGAAAGGGAAGAAGCTCATGCGAAACGTCTTCGATGCTGCTGAGAAACAATCATTTATATATTTATGTATGTATTTTGTGTACGAAACAACACATTGTTCCGGTGATATTCGCGTATTGTGGGAGGGAGACATTCACTTTGACTGCATGCGAGGCCGTCGGGATAAAAACAAAAGTGAGAGAGCAATAAAAAATAAAAGGAAAAGTAAACTTAAAAGGAAAGGAAAATAATAAAAAGTAAAGAAAAATAATAAAAAGAAATAATAAAGAAAATAATAAAAAGAAAGAAAGTTAGCAGTAGCCCTGGATTAGTACCAACACTACTGCTAAGTTAGAAGTAGCGATCGCACTCATCCAGCGCTACTGCTAGATGTCCTATAGCAGTTAGGAGTAGCGCTGGATTAGTACCAGCGCTACTCCTAAGTTTGCACTAGCACTAGTACTAATCGAGCGCTACTGACATATGTCCTATACCATTTACCATGCCCCATCTCTCCCCCCACTCCTGTCCCCTTCTCGTGTCGTTGTTACTCTTCCCGCCATGCTTCCTCCCTGGCCGTCGCGACCCCGACGTCGTGCCCCCTCCCTCATCGTTGTGCCCCCTCCCTTGTCATCACCCCCTCCCTCGGCGTCGTACCCCTCCCTCACCGCCACGCATGTCCTCCACAGGTTCGATTCTCCCCTCCCCCCCGCCACCTACTGTGTGTGTAGATTAAATCAAATTGTAGCTCAACCAACAGCTGCTGGTGGTGATTTGCCAGGATAATTTGGTTGATCGTAATTAGAAAGGTCATGGATAATTCCTACGTATGCTCTTTCTAGAAATTAGTATGATATGTGTGCTTAGATATCATTGTGATTTATTGGTTCTGACATTTACTTTCTGTTTACTGTGATTGCATATATGTCTGATTGTGTGTTTCAACATAACACAAATAAGGATACTTTTGTTGTTTTGCGGCGGATGTTCTAGTGTTATTTTGCCTTAGGTCAAATCATACTAGCTGATACGTTTCCAATGATGTAAAGTAGAAACTATCAGAATTTGCAGTGACGTGCTTTCGTAGCACAAATGCTATCTGTTCGTAGTGGATCCTCTGTAAATTACACCACCCAGTAGCTATTTTATGGTTGGTGCATCATCTGTGAATTACAGTGTCAAGTAGCAGTTCAAAGTTTATAGTGACAAGCCCCACTATTTCGATTTCCATACAAACGTGGTGGAAATGGGCTTACCTGGTTTCTTATTGAGCCACTTGATGAGTTAATCTTTTGTATCACAAGATTAGTATCGGTTGTTTCATGTGATTGGAATAACCAAAATGATGTTTGTCCTTTGTGAAGGTGACTGCATGTCTTGTTTTGGTGCAGCAGTTTGTATGTGTTTTTCTTCCATTTCGGTTTTTGTGGCAGTCCATTTGTTCATTTCACTCGAATTAGTGAAGTTATCAAATTTTATTGGGGTATTTAAGTTGTATTTGAGGATTACTATGTAACCGATAACACCTAAAAAGAATGACCATAAATGTAAACTCGTGTGTCTCACGGTAACATTAGCTTCTAACTTGGAAAGACCAGAGCGTTGATTGACCATAATGTTGTGATATTAATTCTGAAATAAATTAGGTAATTCTAGGCATATATATGGCCCAAAGCCAAGTTTTGCAGTGTATCATATTTTTCTGAAAGTTCTGAAATTAGTAGGCACACTGGGCTTTAGAATTTTTTTGTCTTCGGATGTTAGTGGCACGACATAAAGCAGCAGACATATTTTATTTTTGTTTGTGAGATTTTGATTTGTATTCTGTTGTGTCCAAAGTTTGCCGAGTGAACGATATTTAATGGGTATTGACGGTTTCATGAGTATTGATGTTGTGCCGGAATGTCTGAGTGGCCTATGTTTTGCCAAAATGTTGATTCATTTCCGTTCCGGTAAATTTCACGTGCTCCATATGTCCAATTTTTAGCAAAGGTCATGCCGAAAATTTCCGTGAATTTCGGCATGACTTGTGCTAGAAACTAGGACATATCGAGTGCCCGAGAATTGCCGGAAGGTGAATGAATTCACATTCTGACTAAATATAGGCCCCTTTTTATTATTCATTTTGTTCAGCCTAGAATTGAACTATTATACTTAAATACTCGGAGGAAATATGTCTAGCCACGACGAAGCCGGGGGTTCTAGTCACCTCGAAGAAGACCATTTTGAGGCAACAAATCATTATTTTGATTACCTCGGCGAACACGAGTTGCAAATGCAGTGTGGCAGTGAGACCAACCCCGACACAGGCACCGGCACCGACAGTGGCACCGGCACTAACACCACCCCCAAGACCGGCAACGATGCTGACGTAGCCAATGAAGGACCGAAGTCTAAGAGGGAAAGAAAACCAAAAGATCTCGGCATCGGGAAAATTGTGGTCACGGTGACGCACCCCGCGAAATTAGAGCCAAGGGCATCGGAGGAAGAGCGCGCGTGCTATGGCAATCGACTAGGATGCATCCTGAGGGAAACCGCCAACAACAACGACGAAAAGTTAAGGAAGATACCACATATGGAGCACATGCTCGTAACAAACTTGCACAATAGGTTCCTCTTCCCCAGGCGGACTAAAAACAAAGATCCGTGGGCTGACAAACCCATGATAAAGATAAACAACAAGGCAATGGTGACGTTCACCAACGCATTGTCCGCCTGGAAAGTAAGGGTGAAAAAAGTGATTGTGAAGAATGAATGATGGTCCAAGATTCATGGTGACAATCCGACACTAACGGAAGAGGACTTCAAAAAATTCAAGGAGACTTGCACTATAAAAGAAGTCAAGAAAAAGTCAGAGAAAATGAAGGCGTTCCAGGCCAGGAATACGCCTCCCCACCACCTCAGAAGCCGTGGTTATGAGAGGAAGAGGCACGTATGGGCCAAGGAGGACGCCGAACGTGAGTCATGGAATCCCACACCCCTTGGCAGAGTGTTGGAAATATGCCCAAGAGGCAACAATAAAATAATAATAATTATATTTCCTTGTTCAAGATAATCGTTTATTATCCATGCTAGAATTGTATTGATTGGAAACTCAAATACATGTGTGGATATATAGACAACACACTATCCCTAGTAAGCCTCTAATGGACTAGCTTGTTGATCAAAGATGGTCAAGGTACCTGGCCATAGACATGGGTTGTCATTTGATAACGGGAACACATCATTAGGAGAACGATGTGATGGACAAGACCCAAACTATAAATGTAGAATATGATCGTGTTAGTTTACTGCTACTATTTTCTACGTGTCAAGTATCTATTCCTATGACCATGTGATCATGCAACTCCCGGACACCGGAAGAATGCCTTGTGTGTATCAAACGTCACAACGTAACTGGGTGACTATAAAGGTGCTCTACAGGTATCTCCGAGGGTGCCTGTTGGGTTGGCGTGAATCGAGACTGGGATTTGTCACTCTGTATGACGGAGAGGTATCTCTGGGCCCAGTCGGTAATACAACATCAAAATGAGCTTGAAAGCAATGTGACTAAGGAGTTGGTCACGGGATTTTGTATTACGGAACGAGTAAATAGACTTGATGGTAACGAGATTGACCTAGGTATGGAGATACCGACGATCGTATCTCGGGGAAGTAACATACTGATGGACAAAGGGAATATCCAGGTCCCTCTATTGGTTATTGACCGGAGAGTGTCTTGATCATGTCTACATAGCTCTCGAACCCGTAGGGTCTACACACTTAAGATTCGGTGACAATATAAGCATAATTGAGTCATTGTGTTGGTGACCGAAGGTTTTTCTGAATCCCGGATGAGATCTCGGACGTGACGAGGAACTCCAGAATAGTCCGGAGGTGAATATTGATATATAGAATGAAGGTCATCGGAATTCAGAAGTGTTCTGGGGTGTACCGAGGGAATCATGGAGTGCCGAAAGGGGTTTCGGGAGGCCTCGTCAATTGTTGGGGACTTCATGGGGCAAGGAGAGGGGGCACCAGAGCCCACCAGGGGGCTGGGGGCAACCCCTGTCCCCAACCCACTTCAGACGAACGGGGAGGTGGGTCTCCTTGGGGCGCGACCAGCCCAACTTGGGCGGCAAGGCACCCAAGTGGAGGGGCCACCCTAACCATGGCCGCCACCCCTCCCATCACTTGGCCGCCGGCCCCTAAGGGGAATCCCTAGGGTGCCCTCGCCTCTCCGTTCCCCCTATATATAGAGAGGTAGAGAGAGGACAACCACACGTCAATCTTGCCGTGGCACTGCAGTTCCTCTCCCTTGTAGTTTCTCTCCTCCAAAACCCCACGGCGAAGCCTTACGGAGCTGGCACCACCAACACCTCACCATGCCATTGTGCTACCGGAGGACTCGAGATGATACTTCACCATCGTTCGCTGGATCGAGGAGGTGAGGGCTTCACCATGCTATACGTCTGTTGAATGCGGAGATGTCGTCATTTAGGCACTTGATCAGGAGATCGCGAGACGGTTCGTGATTGGATCGCGAAGACATACCACTACATCAACCGCATTCTTGAACGCTTCCGGTTAGCGATCTACAAGGGTATGTAGATTCAATCTCTCCTCTCGTAGATGGTCATCACCATGGATAGATCTTGTTTGCAAGTAGGAAAATTTGTGTTTCCCATGCAATGTTCCCCAACGGTGGCATCATGAGCCAGGTTTATGCGTAGATGATGCCTCGAGTAGAACACAAAGGAGTTTTTGGGCGTTGATAATCAGATTGCTTCCCTCCTTTGTCTTTTCTTGATTTAGCGGTATTGTTGGATGAAGCGGCCCGGACCAACTTTACTCGTCCACGTACGAGAGACCGGTTCCATCGACTGACATGCAACTTTTTGCATAGAGATTGCTGGCGGGTGTGTGTATCTCCTATTTTAGTTGAATCGGATTCGACAAAAGGCGATCCTTGTAGAAGGTTAAATAGCAACTTGCATATCACCATTGTGGTTTTGCGTAGGTAAGAAACATTCTTGCTAGATACCCATAGGAGCAACACAAATTTTGCAACAACAAATTAGAGGATGGCTAGCTTGTTTTTGCAGGGTATGCATGTGATATGATATGGCCAATGACATGATGAGGTATATTTGATGTATGAGATGACCATGTCGTAATAGTTAATATCGACTTGCATATCGATATTACGGCAACCGACCAGAGCCATAGGTTTGTTTATTTTCGAGCGCTTGGTGATGCTTTACTTTATCGCTAATTAGGAGCAATGGTAGTACAACCATAGATGGCGCGCCAACATTGATGGCAGAACAATGATGGAGATCAAGGTGTGTCACCGGTGACGATAGAGATTACGCCGGTGCTTCGAAGATGGAGATCAAAAGCACAAGATCATGGCCATATCATGTCACTTGTGATTTGCATGTGATGTGAATCCTTTTTATGCACCTTGTTTTTCGTAGGATGACTGTAGCATTATAAGGTGATCCCTCATTAAATATCATGATAAAATTGTGTTCTCCCCAAGTGTGCACCGTTGAGAAAGTCCGTCCTTTCGAGACACCACGTGATGATCGGGTGTGATAGACTCTACGTTCACATACAACGGGTGCAAGACAGTTTTGCACACGCGGAACACTCAGGTTAAACTTGACGAGCTGAGCACGTACATACATGGCCTCGGAACACAAGAGACCGAAAGGTCGAACATGAGTCATATAGTCGATATGATCAACATGAAGATGTTCACCATTGAAACCAGGTCATCTCACGTGATGATCGGACTTGGGTTGGTGGATTTGGATCATGTGTCACTCGAATGACTAGAGGGGTGTCAATTTAAGTGAGATTTTTTAGTAATATGATAAACTAAAATCATTATATTTCACAATAGTCTAAGTAATCTTTGATAAATTATGTTGTCGATCAATGGCTCACGCAGTAGCACCCCGGAATTTTAATGCGTTCCTAGAGAAAAGCTAAGCTCAAAGATGATGGGAGCAACTTTGTTGACTGTGCCCGTAATCTGAGGCTTGTCCTCAAGGTTTCCTAAAAGAGCTATGTCCTTGATGCACCCTAGGTGATGCACCCCTCTTCCCGGCGGCTGAATACGTTATGAACGTCTAGCGGTCGCGTCTGGATGACTACTCACTTGTTCAGTGTGCGATCTTTTATGGCTTAGAATCGGGACTTCAAAGACGTTATGAACTTCATGGAGTGTATGAGATGTTCTACGAATTGAAGTTTATCTTTGAGAAGAATGCCCGGATCGAGAGGTATGAGACCTCCGACAAGTTCTATGCTTGCAAGATGGAGGAGAACGGGTTTGTCAGTGAGCATGTACTCAGAATGTCTGGGTATGCCAACCGTCTTGCTGAGTTGGGAATTGTTCTCCCGCGAGAGGTGATCACTAACATAGTTATCCAATCTCTACCACCTAGCTATAAAAGCTTTGTGCTGAACTACAACATGCAAGGGATGAATAAACCAGTCGTTGAGTTGTTTGTGATGCTGAAAGTCGCTGAGTCGGAAATCTAGAAGGAACATCAAGTGTTCATGGTCAATAAGACCACGAGTTTCAAGAAAAATGGCAATGGGAAGAAAGTTAACTTCAAGAAGAGTGGCAAAGTTGTTGCCCCTCCCGTGAAGAAACCCAAGGCCGGGCCCAAGCCAGAAACTGAGTGCTATCATTGCAAGGGGACAGGTCATTGGAAGCGGAATTGCCCCAAGTATCCGACATACAAGAAGGAGGCCAACGCTAAACAAGGTATATATGATATACGTGCTATTGATGTGTACCTCCTCAACTCTCATTGTAGTGGCTGGGTATTTGATACCGCTTCGGTTGGTCACATTTGCAACTCAAAACAAGAACTACGGAATTGAAGAAGGTTGCCGGAGGATGAAGTGACGATGCAAGTGAGAAATGGTTCCAAGGTTGATGAGATCGTCGTCGGCACGCTCTCACTTCAGTTACCATCGGGATTAGTGGTGAACCTGAATAATTGTTAATTAGTGTGTGCGTTAAGCATGAGCATTATATATAGATCTTGTTTATTGCGAGATGGTTACTCAACTAAATCAGAGAATAATGGTTGTTCTATTTATACGAGTGATATCTTTTATGGTCATTGTTATCCCACAAGTATAGGGGATCGTGTGTAGCCTTTTCGATAAGTAAGAGTGTCGAACCAAACGACGAGCTAAAGATGGGATAAATATTCTCTCAAGTTCTATCAACCATTGACACAACTCTATGCACACTAAACATTTTGCAATATCTAGGAGATAAAACTAGAATGACAATACGGGTATGAGAGAAAGCTTTCCAAGATAATAAATATAAGAAAGTACATGTTAGTGCTGCAGCGATAAAATATACCAAGTAACCATAAACTAACAGTACCATGAGTGCGGAAAAGTGGTGGTAATTGTGGTGGAATTGTCCATGATCAAATAGTCAAATTCAAGGTTGATATTCTTCTTTTGTGTGGGAGAGGCAAAGCTAACAAGCTCTCACTATCCAATGATTGCCATTACTTATGATTGGAACTATAGCAAACATCCGTAAATACTATAAGATACATTAAGGTAAAAATACCCATCCATAGCATTAAGATCAAAAGGCCCACTTTATCCCATATGCTTTGATCACTAGATTGGGGCTCATGTTTCTGTCACTCAAACATCCCAACCTCTAGCTTTCCCCACATACTACAAACCCTATGATGTGATCCATGCACGCATAAACATATGATGGGCACCATAGGACTGTAACCAATTCAATATATATCTCATACCATCCATGGAGATTCAACAATCAATCATATGACAAAAGGTAACTACACAAACATAACATAGATGCAATAGATCATTTGCAAATAATTTGTAACATCAAACACCATGTTTACATAGGGTATTACAGAGGTTTGTGGGATAGTGGACCGTTGTAGCTATGGAGGATATGATATTGTAGGTGTTGGTGAAGGCGGCATCATGGCGGAGAGGATGGAGAACGAGCAGCACGTGATGTGCAGGGCGGCGCCGGCAGCCGTCAGCGGCGCAGGGGACTTCTCCTGCGCCGGCCGACCATCATGGGGGAGAGCTGCCCCTTAGAACCCTTTCTCCATGGCTTCTTGGTGCTGTAGATGAGCCCTCCCCCATGGAGATGAGGCCATGGGAGAGGCAAAATTCGTGGCTTTTGATGACTGCCCAGAAATCAGGATTTTCCTCTCCTTATATGAGCTCGGACCATCATCCTTGGCCCTCCCATGGATGCCCCTTTAATACAAGGGTTTTTGGGCACCTCTAGAACCTTCCTAGGGACCCTCTTAGTCCTAATGAGGTTTAAAAGTCGTGGCTTGGCCGAATGCATGAAATATGGTAAGAGTTGGACTCAACCACGTCACCGATTCTCGTAATCCCGTAATCACATATTTGTCCTCCAGTAAAACGGACTTTCCTGGAGGGCCCGAACTCCAAATGGGCCGAATTTGATCTATAGAATTACCAGCATAAAATTCCCCACACTTTGATCTTCTGTGAGATTTCTGTTTGAGGCAGGATTCGATTCGTAACATGTCAATCTTTGAAAACAGTTTTCAGACATATTTCAGGAAAGTCCCAATTCGACTCCAACATAGTTTCCTCTTCTATTTTTGATTGTTTCTAACATAAAGGTGTAAAACAAGAACATTGTGCACTTATGCAACTATTAATAGGTTAGTCCAAATAAATCATAAACTTAATATAAAAACAATTATCAAAAGCATAAAAGTAGCATGAAACCATCAAAAATTATAAATACGTTTTGGACGTATCAACAGCCCCAAGGTTAGTTCCTACTCGTCCTCGAGTAGGTGAAACGATAAAACAAAATAATTTTTGAGGTGACATGCTACCAACATAATCTTGATCATCATATTTGTAAAAGCATTTGTAAGCTGAGATCATAGCACTCTAAACATAGGCATGATAGATATAATTCTAACAATGAAACTTAGCAACCATGTTGCAACATGAAAGGTAACACAAACAAAAGATCATGAATAATAATGCACTTGAAAGTTATACGTTTGTTTCAAGCATAAATAAAACATAACAAAGTGGTATTTCGCTTGTCCTTAAGAGTGGGGTGATACGTCCATTTTGCATCATGTTTTCATGTTGATATTTATCGCTTCTTGGGCTGTTATTTCACTTCACGGTACAATTCTTATGCCTTTTCTCTCTTATTTTGCAAGGTTTACATGAAGAAGGAGAATGCCGGCAATTGGAATTCTGGCCTGAAAGTGGAGCAAAGTTGAGATACCTATTCTGCGAAACTCCAAACGCCGTAAAAATCAACGAGGATTTTTTTCCCGATTTATCAAAAATACTCGGCCGAAGAAGTGCCAGAGGGGGGCGTGCAGGTGGCCACAAGCCTGCACGGCGCGGCCACCACCCAGGTCGCGTCATGAGGGCTTGTGGGCACCCTGCAGGCCCACTTGCCCCCCTCTTTTGCTATATGAAGGGTTTCGTCCAGGAAAAAACAAAGGAGGAGCTTTTTCGTGGTTTCGCCGCCGCCACGAGGCGGAACTTGAGCAGAACCAATCCAGAGCTCCGGCAGGACGATCCTGCCGGGGAAACTTCCCTCCCGGAGGGGCAAATCGTCGCCATCGTCATCACCAACACTCCTCTCATTGGAGAGGACTCGTCACCATCAACATCTTCATTAGCACCATCTCATCTCCAAACCCTAGTTCATCACTTGTAACCAATCTTCGTCTCGCGACTCCTATTGGTACTTGTAAGGTTGCTAGTAGTGTTGATTACTCTTTGTAGTTGATGCCAGTTGGATTATTTGGTGGAAGAGTTTATGTTCAGATCCTTGATGCTATTCATTACCTCTCTGGTCATGAATATGATTATGCTTTGTGAGTAGTTACTTTTGTTCCTGAGGACATGGGATAAGTCATGCTAATAGTAGTCATGTGAATTTGGTAGTCGTTCGGTATTTTGATATGTTGTATGTTGTTTTTCCTCAAGTGGTGTTATGTGAATGTCGACTAGATAACACTTCACCATTATTTGGGCCTAGAGGAAGGCATTGGGAAGTAGTAAGTAAATTATGGGTTGCTAGAGTGACAGAAGCATACACCCAAGTTTATGTGTTGCTTCGTAAGGGGCAGATTTGGATCCACTAGTTTAATGCTATGGTTAGACTTTGTCTTAATTCTTCTTTCATAGTTGCGGATGCTTGCGAGAGGGGTTAATCATAAGTGGGATGCTTGTCCAAGTAAGGGCAGTACCCAAGCGCCGGTCCACCCACATATCAAACTATCCAAGTAACGAACGCGAATCATATGAACATGATGAAACTAGCATGACAGAAATTCCCGTGTGTCCACGGGAGCGTTTTTCCTCCTATAAGACTTTGGCCATGCTTGTCCCTTGCTACAAAAGGGATTGGGCCACTTTGCTGCACCGTTTCTACTTTTGTTACTTGTTGCTTGCTACGAATCATCTCACCACACAATCACTTGTTACCGACAATTTCAGTGCGTGCAGATTTTACCTTGCTGAAAACCACTTGTCAGATCCTTCTGCTCCTCGTTGGGTTCGACACTCTTACTTATCGAAAGGACTATGATTGATCCCCTATACTTGTGGGTGATCAAGACTCTTTTCTGGCGCCGTTGCCGGGGAGTGAAGCGCCTTTGGTAAGTGGAACTTGGTAAGGAAACATTCATATAGTGTGCTTAAATTTATTGTCACTTCTCACTATGGATTCTAATCCTTTAAGGGGCTTGTTCGGGATATCTTCACCTTGCACGGAAGCACAAAGATTTGCTCCTCAACCTGCTGCACCTACTGAAAATATTTTCTTTTAATTTCCTTCGGGTATGCTTGAGAAACTGCTGGCTAATCCTTTTACAGGAGATGGAACATCACATCCAGACTTGCATCTGATCTATGTAGATGAAGTTTGTAGTTTATTTAAGCTTGCAGGTGTGCCCGAGGATGAGGTCAAGAAGAAGGGATTTCCTTTATCTTTGAAGGATAAGGCGTTGACATGGTATAGGCTATGTGATGATACTGGATCATGGGACTACAATCGGTTGAAATTGAAATTAAATCAAAAGTTTTATCCTATGCATTTAGTACATCATGATCGGAATTATATTTACAATTTTTGGCCTCGTGACAGAGAAAGCATCGCTCAAACTTGGGGGAGGCTTAAATCAATGCTATATTCATTCCCCAATAATGAGCTCTCGAGAGAAATTATCATTCAGAACTTCTATGCTCGGCTTTCTCATGATGATCGCACCATGCTAGATACTTCTTGTACCGGTTCTTTTATGAAGAGAAATATTTACTTAAAATGGAATTTATTGGAGATAATTAAACGTAACTCTGAAGATTGGGAGCTTGAAGAAGGTAAGGAGTCGCTCAAACTCTGAAGATAATTTCACGTTTGATTGCGTTAAATCCTTAGTTGAGACAAATACCTTTAGTGATTTTAGCGCTAAGTATGGACTTGACTCTCAGATAATAGCTTCATTGTGTGAATCTTTTGCTGCTCATATTGTTCTCCCCAAAGAGAAGTGGTTTAAATACCATCCTCCTTTAGAAGTCAATTGTGGGGACCCCGACTTACGAGTCGAGATCGCCGTGCTCAGTGATCCCAGAGATCAATGCTCACCGAACACAGATACCGAATAAAAGAGTCTTACATCCATACATACCGTTTGATACAATAAATGACCACTTCGGTCGAGTCTTACATATATAGGGCCTTAAAGGCCTACACTTGAAACTGAACCAACAGCGGAATTATTGGTTGAAAGCGTGAACCCATGCCATCAGCCTTAACCTACAGGCATTCTGACTCGGAAGCGTCCTAGCTCACAAGAACGTCACCGAGTTAATCCTCACCTTATCCTGTCTTTCATACCTGGTCAATGAAATAACCAGTGGCAAGCCAATGAGTACTTTGTATGTACTCGCAAACAGCCCCTATATGAACAATGAAAGTGAAGGATGACAATATCATGCATCTTTAGTGTAACTCATCTGGGTGGAATGATCATGAATATGCATCAAGTTAAAGAATTACTCCTGAAGAACAGGTTACAGATACCAACATATCCGCAAAGGGCTAAACCATCCGGGTTCACCCTATACGCCAAGTCATCAAACTTGGTCATATTATTATTATTATCAACAGCTTTTTAACACCAAACACACAAACACACAAACACTTGGTTTATGCGGAAATATTAGGACGTAGTTTAAGCAGGATTACCCAACTGTCCTTGACCGTGGACACGGCTATTCGAATAGTTTACACTCTGTAGAGGTAGTATGCTGGACCCACGAGAAACGGGAAACTTCTGTGTCATTCACGACTCGCGGTATATCACATATACCCGAGGTAAGTACCCGATCATTATCTTTCCCCTGACGATACTAGACAAAGAGGTACACTCGATTGGTACCCAGCCCACATGTTGTACGTCTTACGAGCACCGACTCTGGACAGTATCAACCATGCGGGGACCAACGGTGTGCGTGGAACTCAAATAAATGGCATAGCCGCCCTTCCTGGCACGACCCCATCACGAGAGTGACGACAATCACTCCCGCCACTAGTAATGTGGCTCTTTGCTAGTACCGACGAGAGTAATCAACAAAGCCACGTCCCATAAAGGGGTAACGTGGTCGTACTGGTAAGGTTGGGACGGTCCACACATCATAAATCTAATCCCATTTTCGAAACAATACTCACACAAAACACCGGTGCACCACTTCACCAAAAGTGGCCACCCATCTCATCATCACCTCGGGCATTAGTGGCACCCGACGGGTTTTTTCCTAAACCTTTGATTTAAGTCGTCATCATGCTCATGCAATGGTTCTCTAACTCTACTAGTCAACATGACAGTAGCATGATCCTCATAGATGGTAGGATCAAGCTCATCATGCTTGTGCTCCGAGGAGCCATATGTATAACATCACCATCATGCAAGTGCTTCGAAGAAGCCTTCGGTACCATCACACCAATGATGAACCGGCACTATGATCACATGCAACGGAAAAGTACTTGCTCTTCTAACATGCATCAACTCATATGGTCAAGTCATGGTCAAAGGGCTGCTTGCCTTGCTCATGTAAGTCCTCGGGGTCTTCGAGGTCTTCCGCTCCGTCCCCGAATACTCCGTCTACCGTCAACTATCGTCGGAAATAACCATAGTAAGCCACACATCAAGTAGAATAAAAGTGTTCTGTAAATAGAAGTTATATTTTTCTTGGACCTATCTGGTCGTAAGAAAAATACCTGAATCATTTCATAGGAGATTTGGATCCTCAGGGATTTTGAATAGGTGAAAGAAGCAATAAGTGATTATTGAAGGATTCAACAGAAATCATTCTGTTAAAAATGAGTGGAGGCACCCATTTAATCAGAAAATGATTTTAGGAATATTTAGGAAGTGGTTTCACTAGATTTGGAGATGGTATGAATATTTTAGAGATTTTACATTGTGGAATAAATAGCAATATGAGCTATTTATTTATTGCAACAGAAATAAGCCACACAAAAATGTTCACTAGGGTTCTAAAAATGGAGAATGATTTTAGAAGGCTCTAGGAGTTTGAATCACTCCATTTGGAGTTGAATTGGATCCTCTAGGAATTTGCAAAGGTGGTTATTAAAATGTCTAAATGGGCATTTAGATATTATTATCACAGGAAAGTATTTTGGAAAAAGGTGCAATGTCCAGATCTAGATAGAACAGGATTTAAGAAACTTGCAAAATTTTGAATCATTAATTTTGGACTCCAAACGAATATTCTACGGATTATATAAGTTACAGAAGAAAAACAATAAGGGAAAGGAAGCGCCCAACGGCCCTCGGCCTCGCACTAAGCGCAGCATAGTGCTGTGGCGCACTGGGCCGGCCCGGTTCCACGGCTGTGGAGGAAAGAAGAGCCAAGCCGATGGCGCCTTTCCTGGGAGCTCTTTCCCACATGAAACGGAAACAGCGAGGGTACGCCTCCACTTAAAGGGGCGGACTGATGAGGAGAGGATGACGGTGGGGCCCGCCCGTCACCTCCGTCCCTAACCTCACGCCGGCACAGGAGAGCAGTAGGGGCATGGTTGCCGCGGGGGGCGCCGCGCCACGGGCCACCCTCTTCCCAGGTGCGAGCGCCGGCGGGCTCAGGAGGCCTCGCCGCCTCCATTCCCACCCACGGCGCCCGCAGAGAGGGGCTGCAATAGGGGAGCCGACACGCATCTGCGGGAAGCCGACGACGTCGTTGCCCTCGGCACCTACAGCGAGGAGGAGGGCCCAGAGGGGCTCAAGGGAAGGCGGTGCCGTGGCCTGGGGATCTCCGGCAGGGAGGAAGGAGGCGAAGGGAGGCTCTCCATGCCAACCCGCAGAGGCCGGAGCTCTACCCCTTCGGCCATGGCTATGACAGGAGGAGGGGGATGCTTGGGGAGAGAGTCGGGAGAAGGAGAGATGCTCAGAAGGTGCCCTAGGGAGCGGGAAAGAGAGATCAGAGCCACAGGGGATCAGGGAAGAGGGAATAAGAGGGGAGAGAGAGGGAAAGCTCTGGAGCTCCCTGTGCATGGATGTCACGTAGCACAGGAGGGCTTTGGAGGCTAGCTGGTGATTGGGAGCGCTTGGAATGGTCAACACGATGCTCTGGGACAACCTGCTTCGCCAAGAAATGGTTGGGAGGAGAGAAACTAGGTGCAGAGCACCCGGTTTGCAGGTCAGGGTGGTGGTCACCACGGCCACCTGTGCCCACAGGATTCAAATGACCAGCCAAAGCTGTCTGGGAGGTGGGGCATGCTATCTGGAAGGGAACTCTGGAGTTTGGCAACTAGTGATGGTGGTTTGAACTAGTTTTGACTGCTGCAAAGTTCCTAACAGCAAACTTAGAGCTGACAACAGGGGGTCTTAGGTGGGGATCCTTGGGGAGAAATTATGTCTCGCAGTGTTAGGCATGGAAGGACTATAAGACTACAAAGTTTCAGCTCAAACAAAGGAGGGTAGCTACTACTTGCTGTTCAAAGCCATGATTCAGCCAGAAAATCATTTGTGGAAGTGCTGCTCATTTTCTCCACATGAGCATGCCATCTATTGGTTCCAAATTATGCTTTGGCATGGGATAGATGCGCTGGAAAGAATTGGGAGTGATAGCTTAAGCAGAAGTATGCGAAGAGAGGTGAAACAGTGCTTACAAGGGTGAAAATGAGAGAAACTTACAAAGGAACCTTCTCCAATAATTGACCAGTGGCCATGGGAAAGTTACTGGAGGTAAAATATGACTATTTGAGGCTATGGTAGAAAGTTGAGCTCAAGGGTAAAAGTGGAAGGGGCAAAAGAAGCCAAATTAGTGAGTGCACACAAGGTGTTTGATCTGTGGTTGGGCTACCAGATGAATTCCAATGGCTATGAAACTTAACAGGGTCAATTAATAGATGAAAATAGGCTTGCACACCAAATTTGGGATTTGCTGGAGGAGTTTTCGAATGTAGACTTGAAAAACCCTAGAAATGTGGCAGAAATGGGTTTCTTCTTAGAAACCTATTCAAATAAATTCCCAAAAATCCAATATTTGGTGTAGAGGCATTATTTGAGAATTAAGGCATGCAAAAAAAGTTTGAGGATACTTGGAGAAACTTTATAATGTAAAGTTTACCAAAGTCAGAAATCAACAGAGAGGGTTTTGTGGGTCTTAGGACAAGTTCTTCTATTCTCCTTGGTGTACCACTTGGTGTGCATCCCTTATTGGAGTATTAGAACATATCCACCAAATTTGAGCACAATTGGAGACACTTCACAATGTAGAGTTGCTCAAATTTGATTCTGGACAGATAGGGTTTTAGAGTGATTAGGGGAGTCAAATCAACTTGGATTGAAATGAAACTTGGCAAGATCATCAATAATATCATAGATGACAAGCTAGAATTTTACTGGAATTTATTGAGAATATTTCTAATAGAAATATTTCAAAAGCTTGGAATACGCAGGAATGGTTTTGGAGGGGTTTGCCCAATATTTTGAACATGACCATGTGTTGAAACTCATAAATATGGAATAAATATATCCACTGAGTTTCCCTAATTTTCTTTAAATATTTTGAAAGCAATAAAAATAACTTTCCTTCATAAGAGACCATTTCTGGCCTCATAGAAAGGCTTTTAAATAAAATATTAAAATAACTTTTAAAATAATAATATGGTGGTTTTTGGAAGACATTTTAATAATAGGTTTTAAATAAAATAATTGGTGCAAAATAAATTCCATAATTTGAGGACTTGTAGTACAAACCTCATCTTAGGGGTTTGAAAGTTTAATTCAAAGAAATGCTTTTTGGTGAAAACAGTATTTGGTGAAAATAGATATTTATCCTAAACACATGGCATGATCATTAGGCAGGAGATCATGGAGTGAGGAGGTGATCAGGAGAATGGCAAGAATTAATGGGGAGCAATCACATGCATCTAAATGAACAGACAAACAATAGTCACTCCAAGCATCACAATCATTCACACAAAAAAATTAATTGGTCCTAAATTTTGAAATAAGTTAATTAGTCAGGGAAGCCAAAAACAGGGTGTGACATCAATGTAGTTAAACCCACTCCAGTTGAAGAGAAAGTCATTGCCTATAATGATCCTGTTGTTCCCAGTGCTTACATTGAGAAACCACCTTTCCCTGTTAGGATAAAGGATCATTCTAAATCTTCAACTGTGATACGTAGAGGCTATATTAGAACACCTACACCCCCTGAGAAAATTAGAGTTGAACCTAGCATTGCTATTATCAAAGATCTTATGTCCGACGATGTTGAGGGACATAATATTCACTTCTGTGAAGATGCTGCTAGAATTGCTAAACCTCACGTTAGAGACAAACATAGGCATGTTGTTGGCATGCATGTGGTTTCTGTTAAGAAAGGAGATCATTGTTATCATGGTTTATGTGACGTGGGTACTAGTGTTAGTGCAATACCTCAATCCTGATACGATGAAATCAAAGATGAGATTGCACCTGTTGAGATAGAGCCTATTGATGTCACTATTCAGCTTGCCAATAGAGATACTATCTGCCCCGTGGGAATTGTTAGGCATGTTGAAGTCTTGTGTGGTAAAACGAAGTATCCTGCTGATTTCCTCGTTCTTCCTACCGCACAAGATAGCTTTTGTCCCATCGTATTTGGTAGACCTTTTCTCAATACTGTCAATGCTCATATTGATTGTGAGAAGCAAACTGTCAAAGTTGGCTTTGAAGGCGTGTCACATGAGTTCAATTTCTCTAAGTTTGGTAGACAACCTCATGAAAAGGAGTTGCCTAGTAGGGATGAAACTATTGCCTTAGCCTCTATTGTCGTGCCCCCTACTGATCCCTTAGAGCAATTCTTGCTTGAGCATGAAAATGGTATGAATATGGATGAAAGGGATAGATAAAGTTGTCTTAGAACAATATCCCATCCTTAAGAATAATCTGCCTGTTGAACTTCTCGGGGATCCACCCCCACCAAATGGTGATCCAGTGTTCGAGCTTAAACAGTTGCCTGATACTCTTAAGTATGCCTATATTGATGAAAAGGATATATATCCTGTCATTATTAGTGCCAGCCTCTCAGAGCATGAAGAAAAGAAGTTACTAAAAACTCTGAGGAAGCACCGTGTTGCTATTGGATATATTCTTGATGATCTTAAGGGCATTAGTCCTACCCTATGTCAGCACAAGATTAAAACTGATCCTGATTTCAAACCAGTTGCTGATCATCAAAGGAGAATAAATCCTAAGATGAAAGAAGTAGTGAGAAAAGAAATACTGAAGCTCCTGGAAGCAGGTATCATTTATCCTGTTGCTCACAGCGATTGGGTGAGTCCGGTGCATTGCGTCCCTAAGAAGGGAGGCATTACCGTTGTCCCTAAGGATAAGGACAAATTGATCCCACAGAGGATTATTACTGGCTATAGGATGGTGATCGATTTTAGGAAATTGAATAAAGCCACTAGGAAAGATCATTACCCTTTGCCTTTTATCGACCAAATGCTAGAAAGACTGTCCAAACACACACACTTCTGCTTTCAAGATGGTTATTCTGGTTTCTCCCAAATACGAGTTGCATAATCTGATCAGGAGAAAACCACTTTCACCTGGCCTTTCGGTACCTTTGCTTATAGACGTATGCCTTTTGGCTTATGTAATGCACCTGCCACCTTTCAAAGATGTATGATGGCTATATTCTTTGACTTTTGTGAAAAGATTGTTGAGGTTTTCATGGATGACTTCTCTGTTTACGGGTCTTCCTTTGATGATTGCCTCAGCAACCTTGATCGAGTCTTGCAGAGATGTAAAGACACCAATCTTGTCTTGAATTGGGAGAAGTGCCACTTTATGGTTAATGAAAGCATCATCTTAGGACATAAAATTTTTGAAAGAGGTATTGAAGTTGATAAGGCTAAGGTTGATGCAATCGAGAAAATGCCATACCCCACAGATATCAAAGGTATAAGAAGTTTCCTTGGTCATGCTGGTTTCTATAGAAGGTTCATTAAATACTTCTCTAAGATCTCTAGGCCTCTTACCAATCTCTTGCAAAAGGATATTCCTTTTGTCTTTGACGATGATTGTGAGGAAGCCTTCGAAATACTTAAGAGGGCTTTGATAACTGCACCTATTGTTCAACCACCTGAGTGGAACTTACATTTTGAGATCATGTGTGACGCTAGTGATTATGCTGTTGGTGTTGTTCTAGGGCAAAGAGTCGATAAGAAGTTGAATGTTATTCACTACGCTAGTAAAACTCTAGACAGTGCCCAGAGAAACTATGCTACTATGGAGAAGGAATTTTTAGGAGTCGTGTTTGCATGTGAAAAGTTTAGATCTTACATAGTTGATTCCAAAGACACTATTCACACTGATCATGC
The DNA here is from genome assembly GCF_904849725.1 of Hordeum vulgare subsp. vulgare. Classification (NCBI taxonomy): domain Eukaryota; kingdom Viridiplantae; phylum Streptophyta; class Magnoliopsida; order Poales; family Poaceae; genus Hordeum; species Hordeum vulgare. The sequence continues at coordinate 487,533,621 of NC_058524.1, read as the reverse complement.
TGCTATTAAGTACCTCATGGAGAAGAAGGACGCTAAACCTAGAGTTATCAGATGGGTTCTCTTGCTACAAGAATTTGATTTGCACGTTGTCAACAGAAAGGGTGGTGATAACCCAGTAGCAGATAACTTTTCTAGGTTGGAGAACATTCTTGATGACCCACAACCTATTGATGATAGCTTTCCCGATGAGCAACTGAATGTCATCAATGCTTCACGTAGTGCACCGTGGTATGCTAATTATGCAAACTATATCGTTGCCAAATATATACCACCTAGTTTCACATATCAGCAAAAGAAGAAATTCTTCTTTGACTTGAGACATTACTTTTGGGATGATCCTCACCTTCATAAGGAAGGAGTAGATGGTGTTATTGGACGTTGTGTACCTGAACATGAACAGGGACAAATCCTACAGAAGTGTCACTCCGAGGCCTACGGAGGACACCGTGCGGGAGATAGAACTGCACACAAGGTATTGCAATCAGGTTTCTATTGGCCCACTCTCTTCAAGGATGCCTGTAAGTTTGTCTTGTCTTGTGACGAATGTCAAAGAATAGGTAATATTAGCAAACGTCAGGAAATGCCTATGACCTATTCACTTTTCATTGAACCATTTGATGTTTGGGGCTTTGATTATATGGGACCTTTCCCAAAATCCAATGGGTATACTCACATCTTAGTTGCTGTTGATTACGTCACTAAGTGAGTAGAAGCTATCCCCACTAGTAGTGCTGATCACAACACTTCTATCAGGATGCTTAAAGAAGTTACCTTCCCTAGATTTGGAGTCCCTAGATATCTAATGACCAACGGTGGTTCACACTTCATTCATGGTGCTTTCCGTAAAACGCTTGCTAAGTACGATGTCAACCATAGAATTGCGTCTCCCTATCACCCTCAGTCCAGTGGTCAAGTAGAGCTAAGTAATCGAGAGATTAAACTGATTCTACAAAAGACTGTCAACAGGTCTAGAAAGAATTGGTCTAATAAGCTCGATGATGCACTATGGGCTTATAGAGCTGCCTATAAAAATCCCATGGGCATGTCTCCGTACAAAATGGTGTATGGGAAAGCATGACATTTACCTCTTGAGCTAGAGCATAAAGCTTATTGGGCAATCAAAGAGCTCAACTTTGATTTCAAACTTGCCGGTGAGAAGAGGTTATTTGATATTAGCTCGCTTGATGAATGGAGAACTCAGGCATATGAGAATGCCAAGTTGTTCAAAGAAAAGGTTAAGAGGTGGCATGATAAGAGGATACAAAAGCGTGAGTTCAATGTAGGTGATTATGTCTTGCTATATAACTCTCGTTTAAGATTCTTTGCAGGCAACCTTCTCTCTAAATGGGAAGGTCCCTATGTTGTTGAGGAAGTATATCGTTCCGGTGCTATCAAGATCAACAACATGGAAGGTAATTGTCCAAGAGTGGTAAATGGGCAGAGAATCAAGCATTATATCTCAGGTACTCCCATAAATGTTGAAAGCAATATTATCAATACCATAACTCCAAAAGAATACCTAAGGGATATTTATCAGCCTGTTTCAGACTGTGAAAACGAAGAGGTATGTGATTTGGTAAGAAAACAGAGTCCAAAACTTTTCCAGTAGGAAATTTTCTCCGTTTTCAAATATTTGAAAAAATACAAAATTTGGAAGTAGTCCGGAAAGTGCGCGAGGAGGCGACAAGCCTGCACAGCGCGGGCCCACCCCCTGGCCGCACCGTGAGGGCTTGTGGCCACCTCGTGCGCCTCCCAGACTCCATTTTCGTGCGGGGTACTCCTTCTGGTCTGAAAAAAAATCATTATATATACTTCCGTTTGGTCTAACCCCTGCATCACGTAGATTTCCTCTGTTTTTCGTTTCGAGCCTCTTTTCTGCCGCGGATCTAGGCCAAGATGTCGTCCCAGGAATCTGTGGGGCAGAACAACCTCCGTCAAATCTATGGAGAAGTTCATGCTGATCTGAAAAGGATGGATGTCATGGAGGCTAAGGAAATTCTACCTAAATAAACCAAGGGCAAAGCTAAGGAGAAGGATCGGGCATGGGCTGAAGTGCAATCCGTGCTCAACAAGGAAGAAGTTGAAGAAGCGGATTTCCTCCAACCCTACCTCCACCTACTGTCTCCATCTTTGATTGAACTCTTGAGGTTTTGTGAAACAACTCGTGCTCGTAATACTTGTCTCACTCGTGAAGTTGTTTTGCTGGAGAGACATATCGCAGATCTCCAAGGTATAAATCAAAGATTAATGGCCCTCTTGGAGTCAAAGATTGCAACAACAACTCCACCATCACCACCAAAGGAAGACAACTCAGCATTGGTATGGGCAATCCCCTTGGCTTGTGCCAAGCTTGGGGGAGTTGCCCCGGTATCATATCACCATCACATCTTTTGCCTTTACCTTTGTTTTTGTTTGTTCCTTTTTACTTTTCTTTTTCTCTAGTAGTTTAAAAGTCTCAGTGTTTTAGTCTTTAGTTTTGCTTTATGTCACCCCTGATGTATTCTTGCTCGTGAGCCATATAATAAAGAGTGTCTTAGTTGAAGGGCTTTGCCTCTTGCCATGATCAAAAGAGTGAGAATAGAACAAAAGCATGAAAGATCATGTAATGATCTTATGGGAAGTGATGGCTTCACATATAAAAAGAATGAGGATTGAAATTTGTTGAGGGTAGGCAAACGTAAACCTTGGTCATGGTTGCAATTAATAGGAAGTGATAAAGAAGGAGAGGTTCACATATAAATATATCATCTCTGACACCATCTATGATTGTGAACACTCACTAAACTATTACATGCCTAGAAGTGGACGTTGGACAAGGAAGACAACATAATGAATTGTGTTTGCTTGGCTCTGAACAATGTTATATGATTAGAGATCCCTTAGCATGTGACGATTGCTTCCACCTCATATTAGCCAAAACTCCCACACCAAGTAGAGATACTACTTGTGCATCCATAAACCTTCAAACCAGTTTTGCCATGAGTGTCCACCATACCTACCTACGGATTGAATAAGATCCCTCAAGTAAGTTTTCATCGGTGCAAGCAATAAAAATTGCTCTCTAATATGTATGATCTATTAGTGTGTGGAAATAAGCTTTATACGAATCTATGATGAGGAAGACATAAAAGCGACAGACTGCATAATAAAGTTCGTTATCACAGGGGGCAATATAAAGTGACGTTCCTCCGCACTAAGAGGACACGCATCCAAACCTCAAAAGCGCATGACAACCTCTGCTTCCCTCTACGAAGGGCCTATCTTGTACCTTTACTTTTTGCCCTTGAAAGAGTCATGGTGATCTTCACCAATTCCTTGTTTCGCCTTTGTCTTGGCTACCGTCACATGCTTGGGAAAGATCTATATTCATATGTCAACTTGGAGGTAAGCATTCATGAATTATTATTGTTGACATTACCCTTGAGGTAAGCAGTTGGGAGGCAAAACTGTAAGCCCCTATATTTCTCTATGTCCAGCTGAAACTTTGATCTCATGAGTACCACGTGAGTATTAGCAATTGTACAGAATGAAAGAATGATTGAGTATGTGGATTTGCTTTACAAGCTCTTATTTGACTCTTTCTGATGTTGTGATAAATTGCAATTGCTTCAATGACTAAAGGCTATCGGTTGTTACTTATCGGTAAGGTTCTTGATCCATGCTTTACTTTGTGAAGGAATTATCACTTTAGCATGAGAGATTATATGTTGGTATTGCTGTTCTGATCTTGATCATGATGCATGCATGTTCGTATCTTGTTTTGTCGACACCTCTCTCCCTAAACATCTGGACATATTTATTGAGCTCGGCTTTCCCTTGAGGACAAGCGAGGTCTAAGCTTGGGGGAGTTGATACGTCCATTTTGCATCATGTTTTCATGTTGATATTTATCGCTTCTTGGGCTGTTATTTCACTTCACTGTACAATTCTTATGCCTTTTCTCTCTTATTTTGTAAGGTTTACATGAAGAGGGAGAATGCCGGCAACTGGAATTCTCGCCTGAAAGTGGAGCAAAGTTGAGATACCTATTCTGCGCAACTCCAAACGCCGTAAAAATCAACGAGGATATTTTTCCCGGTTTATCAAAAATACTGGGCCGAAGAAGTTCCAGAGGGGGCGTGCAGGTGGCCACAAGCCTGCACGGCGCGGCCACCCCCCCCAAGTCGCGCCATGAGGGCTTGTGGGCACCCTGCAGGTCCATCTGCTCCCCTCTTTTGCTATATAAAGGGTTTCGTCCAGGAAAAAAATCAAGGAGGAGCTTTTTCGTGGTTTCGCCGCCGCCACGAGGAGGAAATTGAGCAGAACCAATCTAGAGTTCTGGCAGGACGATCCTGCAGGGGACACTTCCCTCCCGGAGGGGGAAATCATTGCCATCGTCATCACCAACACTCCTCTCATCGGAGAGGACTTGTCACCATCAACATCTTCATCAGCACCATCTCATCTCCAAACCCTAGTTCATCACTAGTAACCAATCTCCGTCTCGCGACTCCGATTGGTACTTGTAAGGTTGCTAGTAGTATTGATTACTCTTTGTAGTTGATGCTAGTTAGATTATTTGGTGGAAGAGTTTATGTTCAGATCCTTGATGCTACTCATTACCTCTCTGGTCGTGAATATGATTATGCTTTGTGAGTAGTTACTTTTGTTCCTGAGGACATGGGATAAGTCATGCTAATAGTAGTCATGTGAATTTGGTATTCGTTCGGTATTTTGATATGTTGTATGTTGTTTTTCCTCTAGTGGTGTTATGTGAACGTCGACTACATAAAACTTCACCATTATTTGGGCCTAGAGGAAGGCATTGGGAAGTAGTAAGTAGATGATGGGTTGCTAGAGTGACAGAAGCTTAAACCCTAGTTTATGCGTTGCTTCGTAAGGGGCTGATTTGGATCCACTAGTTTAATGCTATGGTTAGACTTTGTCTTAATTCTTCTTTCGTAGTTGCGGATGCTTGCGAGAGGGGTTAATCATAAGTGGGATGCTTGTACAAGTAAGGGCAGTACCCAAGCGCCGGTGCACCCACATATCAAACTATCAAAGTAACGAACGCGAATCATATGAAAATGATGAAACTAGCATGACAGAAATTTCCGTGTGTCCTCGGGAGCGTTTTTCCTCCTATAAGACTTTGTCCAGGCTTTTCCCTTGCTACAAAAGGGATTGGGCCACTTTGCTGCATCGTTGCTACTTTTGTTACTTGTTGCCTTCTACGAATCATCTCACCAAACAATCACTTGTTACCGACAATTTCAGTGCCTGTAGATTTTACCTTGCTGAAAACCACTTGTCAGATCCTTCTGCTCCTCGTTGGGTTCGACACTCTTACTTATCGAAAGGACTATGATTGCTCCCCTAGACTTGTGGGTCATCATGGAGCAAAACATAAATGCCAGGACACCTTCAAAGTTCAAGTGGATGACTAGAACAAATAATTTGAGAGCAAATAATAACACATCATGAATCAGTCAATAATAAATTTTGGGGCTATGCACATCATACTCAGAATGACAACTATGCTCTCTTAATTGGTTCATAAAGTTAGAAGATGAAGACTCAACATAAAAGTAAAAGAAAGGCCCTTCGTAGAGGGAAGCAGGGATTACTCATGTGCTAGAGCTTTTAGAGATTTTTGGAATCAATAAGATTGTAAAACAAGCTTTTGGGAGGTGCCTAATTCGTCAACGAATGCTAGCAGATATCCCAATACTTCTCATGCTAGACAAGTTTTGAGGAACGGCTCCTAAAGTGGGGACGATCACATCCCCTTAGTCTCCTTTGTTTATCACTATTCTGATTTCTCATGAACAAAGCTTGAAGGAGGGTTTTTTTTGTTGCTATTATCTTTTACGAGCTGGGCGCACTCATGCCAGTCCCTCCTCGTATTAGGGGTTTGCAGAATAGACATGCAAACCAAAGATAAAGCTTGTCCAATATGAGAAGATCATGAATTATCTACTATTTCCTCATGAGCTAAAACAGAGGCACCAAACAGGAATAATGTTGAAAGTTTTAAAGGTAGCACATGAGAAATTTACTTAGAGTGGCAGTTAAATACCACATGTAGGTAGGTATGGTGGACACATTTGGAAAACTTTGGTTTTTGGGAGTTGGATGCACGAGTAGAGCTCATACTCAGTACAGGTGGAGGCTAACAAAAGACTGAGAGCGACAAATTAAGAGAGAAATAATGGCCATAACCATGCATAGCGACAAAAATATTATTAATCAAAGCATAAATGGTATTACAAGTCAAAAATTAAATGATCATAGAGGCTATAAGTGACTGGTTTGTAGTCATAACATGGTGTGAGCATGCGCCAAGTCAACCCAAATGAAGTAGTAAAGGAGAATACCACAATATTATGCTTCGATATGATAAAAACGGTACGTGATTCTTTCAATGACACATTAAGCACTCTCAGCTATATGAGACAAGTCATGCTAGATCAATAACTACTAAGCATATAATTAAGATAATATCTAACATGACATATTAAAGTTTAAGCCACAGTCTAAACAAGCTTCCTATTGCATCACTATAAGCATTAAATATTTTACTCTTCTCCAACACCAATCAACTTTCTTGAAACAACACTCATAGATAATATTAATTAAAGACCAGAGAGATAATCATATATAACAGAAGCAAACTAACAAGCTCTAAACAAAATATGAGTGGAAAACAGGAGCTAAACGCAGTACTAGCAAAACGTGAACACTCACAGAACAATAAGAGTGAAAACTAGAGTGTTCTATGCAATTAAAACGGAGCATTTCTCTCTCCAAACTAATTTGTTGGGATCCAACCATTTATTACATCAAAGAAAACTAAACAAACTAAGAAGTAAAGAGCGGGACGCTCCAAGCATAGCATATAACATATGAAGTGATAAAAATATAGCATGGAGAAGGACGAAGTGATGATTGTTGATGGAGAAGGGAATGCACGGGGCATCCCCAAGTTTAGATGCTTGAGTCTCCTTGAATATTTATTGGGGTGCATGGGGGCATCCCCAAGCTTGAGCGCTTGACACTCCTGGATCTTCTTCCATCATCTTCCATCGCATACTTGAAAACTCCCTTCATACGGAACTCATCATAAGCTGATTAGAGTGGTAAGTGCCCATAATAAAATAATTTATTCTCTACTGGAAATAAATATTTTCAGGAAGAGCTACTGTTTCTCAATATTGCCAAAAGGTTTTTGCAAAGAAAAAGCAAGCTTAAGATTTGCAAAACAATAAAAACGCAAAACAGGGTAGAATCTGGGAAAAACAGACCAGCACATAGTAAATAATTTTTTTGGGGCACTTGTGCAAATCAAATCAAAAAACTTAGAACAGACGCCAGAAACTCAATTATACAGAGCATATTGTCAAAACAATTCAGATCAAAAGATTATCTGGTGATTTTTGGAGATTTTTTCCGTGAAGCAAACAGAATCTATTTCTGGACAACATGTCACAACTTTTGAACTTTCTTGCAATCGGAGGCTAAAACTTGGCACAAAATGAAATAAAAAGGATAAGGAGAGGTTTATACAGAGTTACAACTTCCAAGACTCAAAGAAAACAAAAGAAACTGGAAGAAAACAACATGAAAACATAAGGAAAACAACGTGGGTTGCCTCCCACAAGCGCTTTTCTTTAACGCCTTCTAGCTAGGCATGGAAAAAGGAGGGATGCCTTGGGCATCCCCAAGCTTTGATGATTGAATATTCTTGAATACTTCATTGAGGTGCACTTGGGAGTCCCCAAGAGTGAGCTTTTCTCTTCTCATTTATCTCATATCACCATCTCCATTGGATCTTAAATACTACATTCACATAAATCTTGACAAAAACTCATTAGTGGGGTTAGAACTCATTAAATAAAATCCACTCATGTTCAAGCATTGACAAGTTTCATAATATTTACTCAACATTAGCCACCATATATACAAAGGTGTTCAAGATTTCCGTTGTCCGTTAAAGAACTAATGAAAATAATAACACCAAGTACAATATTGAATAAACTAAGAAATCTGTCAAAACTGAACTCTCTATAAAGATGACACTCAACGAGATAGTTAGGTAGCTCAAATCTAAAAACTCAAAACTAATGAAAGACAAATCATAATCTCAGGTTTATGCACAAAAATGTTTAGATTGAAATACTATTATGAGATTTATCACGATTTTTTACGGTGAAACACAGGAAATCTGTCTAAACAGAACTGTGAGTAAAGATCGCATTATTAGACCTATCTATGCATGTCAAATCGGAAAAGTTAAAACTAATGAAAGTAACGTAATAAATATTACTTTGCACTCAAGAATTTCAGATCAAGATCACGTTCTGGTGATTTTTAAAATTTTCTACGGTGGAGCACGGAAATCTGTTTCTAGGCAGCAAAGTGGCAAACTTGCATCATAAACAAACTAGAAGTTATCCATACATTTTATTGTTATGGTACACAGGAATATGTACAATATATATAAGTTTTTAACTGAAAAGTTTCTATGGAAAGAATCGTTTTGACTTCATAGGCATGAACACAAGTGTTCAAGGTCGACCCCCACTTAAGCATTACTCATCTTTCCAATCACTTTCCTTTTTGAAAACGTTTTTAGATAACAAGTACAACTATTTGTTTTTGTAATTCACATTCCCTATCCATATAAAGATAGAGAACAACTTAAAACTGAAAGTTAAACTTCTTAGAGACAAAGCAAACAAGTGCACACAAGAACATTCACCCCACGCTATTGCTCCCCGGCAACGGCGCTAGAAAAGATCTTGATATCCCACAAGTATAGGGGATCTTATGTAGCCTTTTCGATAAGTAAGAGTGTCGAACCCAACGAGGAGGTAAAGGTGGGATAAATATTCTCTTAAGTTATATCAACCATTGACACAACTCTATGCACACTAAATGTTTTGCAGTATCTAGGAGATAAAACTAGAGTGACAATATGGGTATGAGAGAAATCTTTCCAAGATAATAAATATAAGAAAGTAAATGTTAGTGTTGCAGCGATAAAATATACTAAGTAACCATAAACTAACAGTACCATGAGTGCGAAAAAGTGGTGGTAATTGTGGTGGAATTGTTCATGAACAAATAGTCAAATTCAAGGTTTATATTCTTCTTTTCTGTGCGAGAGGCAAAGCTAACAAGCTCCCACTATCCAATGATTGCAAGTACTTATGATTGGAACTCTATCAAACATCCGTAAATACTAGAAGATACATTAAGGTAAAAATGTAGCGACCCGACTCAAAACGAGTCAAGCCTCTGTGTTTATGTGCCATCCCTGGATCAGTATGCTGGCACACACAGTACATCAATGTATATATCAAAGTGCAATCACATGTAAATAGCGTAAAACTGATATATACCTGAAATATCTCAGCGGAAGCAGTCAAGGGAGTGGAGTCCCAATAAACACCAACGACAAGTTGAGTGTAGACCGTAACCCTGAATCGTACTCTTACTCGTCGAAGAAAAATATCTGCAACATAAGACATTGCAGCCGTGTAGGTCAGCATATTGAATATGCCGGCAAGTCACATAATAGAGGGATGAAAAGTAATCATCTATACTATATGCATATATGGCAGGTGGGGCTATAAGTTTTTAGCGAAAAGCAAGTTTTCTCCTACATCAAGAGAGGGCTAAAAGCAAAATGTTACTACATTGTTGGTTGTTAACGAGATGGTTCCACCAACCAATTCTCGTACCCATGTTGTCAATAATACCCACATTAATATTATTATTTGTGTTGAGAATTTCAGATAACTTCAGTTCCTTTGGCTCAAGTTGTCCATGACCGTGGACACGGCTAATCGATTAGGTTTGAGTACTCTGCAGAGTTTTGCACACGTTCCCCACAAGATTTGATCGCCTCCATGTATGTCCTCGCACTTCAGGGTGTTTGAAGACCGGATGATCAAAACATGGTCTTTCAACGGGTCCCTCTGAATCCCTGTCGGTGCCCATCCATTCCTACCGTTCTTCTACACCTGCTAGCACCGCCTGTCCAGAGTCGCCATGTTGTCCAACCAAGCTAGAGCCCATAATGACTTGTGGCTGTGCAGGTAAGCCTTGGGTCTTGAAAATATCCGTCCGTCTCTTTGAGCCTGGGTGAAGCTTTCCGCAGGATGTCATGGCCGTCCCCAGCATCCCGGGTCATCCACTGGTTTCTCCAGGGAGCCGATCAACCGTCCTTCACCCAGAGTTGCATTGCATCACGAGGTCTTGAAAAGTCTTGACTTAACCGGTCTTGGTTATTAAATTATTCTCGCATCACTCGTGATAAACTCTCAACCAGAATCCCGTCCACTCAAGCATAGCAATATGAAATTTGTCGTCCCGGGCCTAGTAACGGGGTTGTTGGGTGCCTACCACATGATACTACAATATGTAACCATAATTTCCAAGTACCTAGTTAGTATGCATTTGGGCATAGGATGGTAGAACTACGATGCATAAAACATAGGTGATACATGATCAAATGACTTGCCTGGCGATGTTGACGAAGAAGAATTTTCGTTCTCGAGGAATAACTTGATAAAACTATTCGTCACTCTCCGGTGAAATCTATATAAAAAACATAGTACTCACATAAGCACTCACACTAGCAATCATCCTAGCAATCAATTAACAAACAGCAATAAAAGTTGATGCAATCAATAATCAATAAGAGAGAGCGGATAAAAATCCAAAGGAAACATCAAAGAAGCTAGGGAGCCTTCTACTACATCAAACACTGTATAGTTTTTGTTTTAACTGAAAATAAAACACTAAAATAGTAAAATAACAGAGAATAAAATATAAATTTAACTAAGATAAAATCAAGTATTTTTCATAAAACTATTTGAAAGTATTTTCAAATGGGAGTTAATCTAGTAGGGAAATCAATTGCAAGTTATTAGAGAACTAGAATTGATTTCATGATAACAAATAAAAATAAAATAAAAATTTGTTGAAAACCTACTGTTAACTAACAGAAACAAAATATAAACTTTCTGAAATATAAAAGAAAATAATTTAAAAACAATTATAGAAAAAGAAATAGCCATAATCCTAAAAGAACTAAAACAGAATCTGTTTTGGTAAAAACCCCAAGTAAAAATATTAAAAGAAAAATTGAAACTTAAACTACTGAAATATATTATCACTAGGAAGCAGCAGCAAAAAGAATCAAATTAAAAGCTATTTTTAAACTCCCGGAATAAGCAAAACAAGATTTAATTCAAGTCTCATCTAACTCAAATTTTTATTAATCCAAACATAGACAAATTATATATCTACAGAAACTGCATAAAATTTGTGATCCAACGCAAAAAGAATCACCTAAATCGGAGTTATAGACTAATAGATATGAATTTTCTAAGATTGCAATTTTCTGAAAAAACTGCAATACGGGATTTCGTGAATCTCACCATGGATGGAAGGTTGGCCGTGGCTGTGAGCTTGGCCGGCGAGGGGAGGTCGCCGGCGGGGAGGGGGAACGGCGGAGGGGGTACCGGAGGCGAGGAAGAGGCGTTAGGGGCTCCTGGGCGTTCTTCTGTTCAGCTCCTTGCAGGAACAACAATGGTAGGGGCGTCGTGGCTACGGGCAGGGAGAGGGCGAGCTGATGGGGAAAATGGAACGAGGAGAGGAGGGGCGTTCTTATAGGGGTGGTGGGACGCTCGGGAAGGAAGTGTAGCCCGTGAATCGGGGAAGGGAAGCTTCCTGGGAAGCTTCTCCCATGGCCACAGAAGGAAGCTAGTGAGGAGGAAGAAGAAGGTGGGATTGGGCCAAATTGGTTTCCTAACGTGGCCCAAGTACATTCCTAAAATAAGAGATCCCTTTCCCTTTTTATTAAAACAGGAATTAATATGATTAAAAGGAAATAGAATATCCTTGGAATATAGGGGTATAATATATTAAAAATTTCAGAAAAATAAATTCAAAAAGATGGATATTTTTCCACGACCAAAATACTTCAAAAAAATGTTTTTTCAGAAAATCCCCTAAATGCTTTATTTCTTTTTGCAAATAATTACTCAAATAAATCTTGGGTGTCATGGCTCAAATATTTCAGAAATGCCTCACATTTTGGAGGGTCATTTTCCTCCGCTCTTTCTTGCGTGCAATAATTTTGTCGGGACATTTTCTCGGGGAAGAAAAAATAGAAAGCAAGGGCAACTATTTTGAAAGGATTCAAATGCAAACTTCGTTCAAATTCTTTATAGTTGAAGAAGTCACGTCATCTTCTCTCTTTGCTTTTAAAAGATTGAATTTGAATTTACCGGAGAAGGGGAAAGTCATTTTATTCCCTCTCATTCAAAAGTTTTGAAAAGTTTCAAATTTCACTCAAGCTTCAATCACTCAAGCAAACAAACAAACAATATAATAATTATATTAACATTCCAAAATTTGGGATGTTACAAACCTACCACACTTAAAATGAATCTCGTCCTCGAGATTCGAAGAGGCTAGAAAGAAAGGTTAGGGTTTGGGGGTCTTCTAACAAATCCAACTTCTAGCAAAGTGGGATGCTACCACACTTAAAATAAGAGCTACTGGTCCTCAAAATTTTAGACATCCTCTTGGGTTTTGACATCTGACTTCTCACAGTCTTCATACTAACTTCTCTGGTGATGCTCTTCCGTTATATTCATAACGTTTCCATTTATAACGAGGGTCCTTCTGTTGATATAAGCTTCTTCCATTGCTGAGCCTTCTTAACTGACAGTCTCGTGGTCAATTTCTAAATAACCTATCGACGATTCTCATGGTGGTCTACCATTTGTGGTTATCCTACAGAGAGAGGGGTCTTGTCTTCATCCTCACCGTAAAATTTCCTACGCGTGACAACAAATGCCATGTACATGGGCTTTCATCATACCATTCTAAGGCTTAAACAAAAGCTTCAAAGAATGTCGTCTCTCTATATGGGTAAGTCTCTCAGATTTACCATTCCGAATAGCAAGATAAATGATAAGAGTAAGTTGTCATGGTGATCAATCCATTCCGCACCCAAATCATTTCTCTGTATAAGGTTTAGCGAATATCGCATTCTAACACTTGGGCATCCTCACAAGCGTTGCAGAATTTCTCTTGTCCACGAACGAAGTTCGGATAATCCATTGGTTCTGCAAGCTGAACCAAACATCTATCGTATCTTCACAACTCTCAGGTTTTCGTATGCTCCTAAGAAAACGTGTGATGATCCATCATAGCTTCTTCCATAAATCATATGCATTTCATAATCAATCCTTTATTTCGTCCTTAATCTCTTATTAAAAACTCCAATTCAAAAGTACTCTATTACAAATGCTGCCATCCACATTGTTCGGTATGGTCGAGCATTTCTGCCAACTTTATTCATCTGCCTCTCTTGGAGGTACTTAGTTCCACTCGAACTTTCCGAGGTGCTCCTTGAAATCATCCATCTTTTGCTTCATCATGGTGGTCCTGAGCTTCATCTCCATCATCTCCGCACGTACTTCACTCAGGTATTCCTGGGTATGACGGAGTCTTGCTTCAAGTATTTCTCTGGTTTGACGTATGGCTTCCATGGCAGCTTCACGAACAGCATCAAAGAAGGTTGCTCGTGGTACACGTGAAATGAAAAAGTATTGCCCCATAATCTTTGGACAAACTCCTTTCACATGGTGGAGGTGTACTTCCACGTACCAAAGTTCCACTCCATTTTCCACAAATGGGTAGCCTTTGTAGACTGCATCTCCTTCAAGGTGAATGTGCTTCATCATGTCCTTCAGGATTTTCGGGTAATCATGATCACTGATCAGGGTCATGATCGTTTCTGGGCCCTTGAGGAATGACTCGTAGAGAGTTGTCATCTGCAGGTGTCAGTAAATAGGTACTCAGAGGAATGTATATGTCTCCTTGGTAATCATGGTACACTCCTACTCAATGGATCCTCTGGGTTTACCGATTACTACCACATTAAAAATGAATTATACTCATGCCTGCATAGACCATATTTTCTCATATCCTCATAAATGTTCAGAGATCTTTGCTCGAAGAGAAACAACGCAAACAGTTTCAACATAGACAATAATTTCCATTTATTCATGATGTTATTACAATCTCAGGGACTTCTGTTACAAAAAATTTCACTCCATGATCTTATGAAAAACAAGAGTGCTTCGGATTACACTTATTGCCATGGTCAAAGCTTAACTACTCCATTCTAGCTTTCTTCCTTTGTGGAAAATCGCTGGCAAAATGTCCTGCTTCCTTGCAACAAAAGCAAATGAGTTCTGACAAGTCTCAAGGCGTCTTAGTGTTTGCCTTTGCTCCTTGGGTTCCCGGCTTCCTTCCTGAGCACATGTATTTGTGGTGGCCAAATTTCATACACTTGTAACATCTGACATGACTCAGGTCTATATCTACAGAGATTTCGCTCTTCCGAGGGTACTTTTTCTTCTTTCTGGACACCTTCATTTTGGCCAGTTCTTCTATTTCAAGTGGATCAAACTCCACTTCTTCCGTCGGGAAGTTTCCCAGATACTCTTGGCTTCTCTTCGTGCAATCCTGTGAATAATGTCCTTCTTCTCCACATGAGTAGCATGCATTGGAGAAAAATCTGGTGAGACCTTGTCCATCAGGGTCTTCAATATTTTCGTTCATCACTGGCTCTTCTAGAATCTTCTTCTTGAGGGTTTCCTTCACTGCATCTTTCTGCTGCTTGACAACCTGTTGCACCTTGGGGTAAATGTGACACTGAGCTGGGTAGTGGGTGGTTCCTTCACAAAGGAAACAAGTCACCTGACTACTTGGGCACTCCTCAGCTGGGTGATTTTCTTCACAATGAGTGCATCCATCCTTGTGTTCTTCCTGGGTGTGTCCTATTTCTCCACAGATCTTGCATGCACAAGTCTTCTCCTTCGGATTATCATAGCACTTCCGAATGAGACGGGATCTTAACAGGGTGTTCTTGAATTCGTCCCAGGTTTCTGCTCCACTAAATCCTTGTATGGCATGATGCATTTTCCACCAGATTGCAGCACTTTGGGTAAAGTACTGGAGAGCGTGTTCCACTTCATACTTTCTTGAGATCAAGTTGCTCCCGAAGTGGTTCTCCATGTTTTGAATCCATATATCAGCTTCCAGTTGGGTCATTGGTCCAGAGACTACAAGTCCAGCTTCATACTCCATCTGGTAGGGTTGAGGTTTTGGGGATGAGACGGGTAAGAGAGGGAGATACACACAATACAAACAATATTTTTGAGAATAGGTTTTTTTTGTGGCTGTCGGAAAACACACACCAATAACGGCTCACAATTCATCGTAACTAACGTGGGTATAACAAGGGTTTGGACTTCTAATGGTCATATAAAGATTCGAACGCTTCAGGGTCTTTGAATTATTCGGGTCTTGAGAGTCTTCCATGGGTGTAGCTTCAATTCTTCAAACGCGTGGTGAAATCCTCTTTACTTTGAAGTTGGAGTCGGTTGATCCTTCACGTGGTCAAAGGGGAAAGGGAATTGTCTAACTATTTGAGGTGAGCGGGAACGTTTGATGAAATCAGAAGAGATGAGAAGTAAATGGTGTTGTTGAAAATAAAATTTTTGAGAGATCCTTTCCTAAGAAATTTCCAGTTTCTAGGGTCACGTCCTACAGTCAACATGTGCTCTGATACCATTTCTGTAGCGACCCGACTCAAAACGAGTCAAGCCTCTGTGTTTCTGTGCCATCCCTGGATTAGTATGCTGGCACACACAGTACATCAATGTATATATCAAAGTGCAATCACATGTAAATAGCGTAAAACTGATATATACCTGAAATATCTCAGCGGAAGCAGTCAAGGGAGTGGAGTCCCAATAAACACCAACGGCAAGTTGAGTGTAGACCGTAACCCTGAATCGTACTCTTACTCGTCGAAGAAAAATATCTGCAACATAAGACATTGCAGCCGTGTAGGTCAGCATATTGAATATGTCGGCAAGTCACATAAGAGAGGGGTGAAAAGTAATCATCTATACTATATGCATATATGGCAGGTGGGGCTATAAGTTTTTAGCGAAAAGCAAGTTTTCTCCTACATCAAGAGAGGGCTAAAAGCAAAATGTTACTACATTGTTGGTTGTTAACGAGATGGTTCCACCAACCAATTCTCGTACCCATGTTGTCAATAATACCCACATCAATATTATTATTTGTGTTGAGAATTTCAGATAACTTCAGTTTCTTTGGCTCAAGTTGTCCATGACCGTGGACACGGCTAATCGATTAGGTTTGAGTACTCTGCAGAGTTTTGCACACGTTCCCCACAAGATTTGATCGCCACCGTGTATGTCCTCGCACTTCAGGGTGTTTGAAGACCGGATGATCAAAACATGGTCTTTCAACGGGTCTGTCTGAATCCCTCTCGGTGCCCATCCATTCCTATCGTTCTTCTACATCTGCTAGCACCGCCTGTCTAGAGTCGCCACGTTGTCCAACCAAGCCAGAGCCCGTAATGACTTGTGGTTGTGCAGGTAAGCCTTGGGTCTTGAAAATATCCGTCCGTCTCTTTGAGCCTGGGTGAAGCTTTCCGCAGGATGTCATGGCCGTCCCCAGCATCCCGGGTCATCCACTGGTTTCTCCAGGGAGCCGATCAACCGTCCTTCACCCAGAGTTGCATTGCATCATGAGGTCTTGAAAAGTCTTGACTTAACCGGTCTTGGTTATTAAATTATTCTCGCATCACTCGTGATAAACTCGCAACCAGAATCCCGTCTACTCAAGCATAGCAATATGAAATTTGTCATCCCGGGCCTAGTAACGGGGTTGTTGGGTGCCTACCACATGATACTACAATATGTAACCATAATTTCCATGTACCTAGTCAACATGCAATTGGGCATAGGATGGTAGAACTACGATGCATAAAACATAGGTGATACATGATCAAATGACTTGCCTGGCGATGTTGACGAAGACGAATTTTCGTTCTCGAGGAATAACTTGATAAAACTATTCGTCACTCTCCGGTGAAATCTATATAACAAACATAGTACTCACATAAGCACTCACACTAGCAATCATTCTAGCAATCAATTAACAAACAGCAATAAAAGTTGATGCAATCAAAAATCAAGAAGAGAGAGTGGATAAAAATCCAAAGGAAACATCAAAGAAGCTAGGGAGCCTTCTACTACATCAAACACTGTATAGTTTTTGTTCTAACTGAAAATAAAACACTAAAATAGTAAAATAACAGAGAATAAAATATAAATTTAACTAAGATAAAATCAAGTAGTTTTCATAAAACTATTTGAAAGTATTTTCAAATGGGAGTTAATCTAGTAGGGAAATCAATTGCAAGTTATTAGAGAACTAGAATTGATTTCATGATAACAAATAAAAATAAAATAAAATTTGTTGAAAACCTACTTTTAACTAACAGACACAAAATATAAACTTTCTGAAATATAAAAGAAAATAATTTAAAAACAATTATAGGAAAAGAAATAGCCATAATCCTAAAAGAACTAAAACAGAATCTGTTTTGGTAAAAAACCCAAGTAAAAATATAAAAAAAAATTGAAACTTAAACTACTGAAATATATTATCACTAGGAAGCAGCAGCAAAAAGAATCAAATTAAAAGCTATTTTTAAACTCCCAGAATAAGCAAAACAAGATTTAATTCAAGTCTGATCTAACTCAATTTTTATAAATCCAAACATAGACAAATTATATATCTACAGAAACTTCATAAAATTTGCGATCCAACGCAAAAATAATCACCTAAATCGGAGTTATAGACTAATAGATATGAATTTTCTAAATTGCAATTTTCTGAAAAAACTGCAATACGGGATTTCGTGAATCTCACCATGGATGGAAGGTTGGCGTGGCTGTGAGCTTGGCCGCCGGTGGGGAGGGGGAACGACGGAGGGGGTCCCGGAGGCGAGGAAGGGGGCGTTAGGGGCTCCTGGGCGTTCTTCTATTCGGCTCCTTGCAGGAACAACAATGGTAGGGGTGTCGTGGCTACGGGCAGGGAGAGGGCGAGCTGATGGGGAAAATGGAACGAGGAGAGGAGGGACGTTCTTATAGGGGTGGTGGGACGCTCGGGAAGGAAATGTAGCCCGCGAATCGGGGAAGGGAAGCTTCGTGGGAAGCTTCTAACGTGGCCACAGAAGGAAGCTCGTGAGGAGGAAGAAGAAGGTGGGATTGGGCCAGATTGGTTTCCTAACGTGGCCCAAGTACATTCCTAAAATAAGAGATCTCTTTCCCTTTTTATTAAAACAGGAATTAATATGATTAAAAGGAAATAGAATATCCTTGGAATATAGGGGTATAATATATTAAAATTTTCAGAAAAATAAATTCAAAAAGATGGACATTTTTCCATGACCAAAATACTTCAAAAAAATGTTTTTTCAGAAAATCCCCTAAATGCTTTATTTCTTTTTGCAAATAATTACTCAAATAAATCTTGGGTGTCATGGCTCAAATATTTCAGAAATGCCTCACATTTTGGAGGGTCATTTTCCTCCGCTCTTTCTTGCGTGCAATAATTTTGTCGGGGCATTTTCTCGGGGAAGAAAAAATAGAAAGCAAGGGCAACTATTTTGAAAGGATTCAAATGCAAACTCCGTTCAAATTCTTTATAGTTGAAGAAGTCACGTCATCTTCTCTCTTTGCTTTTAATAGATTAAATTTGAATTTACCGGAGAAGGGGAAAGTCATTTTATTCCCTCTCATTCAAAAGTTTTGAAAAGTTTCAAATTTCACTCAAGTTTCAATCACTCAAGCAAACAAACAAACAATATAATAATTATATTAACATTCCAAAATTTGGGATGTTACAAAAAATACCCAACCATAACATTAAGATCAAAAGGTCCTCTTTATCCCATATAGTTTGATCACTAGATTGTGACTCATGTTTCTGTCACTCAAGCATCCCACCCTCTAGCTTTCTCCACATACTAGAAACCCTATGATGTGATCCATGCGTGCATAAACTTATGGTGGGCACCATAGGACTGTAACAAATTCAATATATAGATCAAACCATCCATGGAGATTCAACAATCAATCATATGACAAAATGTAACTACACAAACATGACATAGATGCAATAAATCATTTGCAAATATTTATAACATCAAACACCATACTTACATAGGGGATTACAGAGCTTTGTGGGAGAGTGGACCTCTATATCTATGGAGGAGATGATGATGTAGGTGTTGGTGAAGGCGGCATCACGGCGGAGAGGATGGAGAAGGGGAGGCACGTGAGGTGAAGGGCGGCGCCGGTGGCCGTCGGCAGCGCAGGGGGCTCCTCCTGCGTCGGTCGTCCATCATGGGGAGCGCCGCCCCTTAGCCCCCTTTCTCCAAGGATTTCTTGGTGTTGTAGATGAGCCCTCCTCCATGGAGATGAGGCCATGGGGGAGGCAAAATTCGTGGCTTTTGGTTGCTGCCCAGAAATTAAGGTTTTCTTGTCCTTATATGAGCTCGGACGATAATCCTTGGTCCTTCGATGGATGTCCCTTTGATCCAAGGGCTCTTATGAACCTCTAGAACCTTCCTAGGGACCCCTCTCAGCCCCAATGAGGTCCCAAAGTCGTGGCTTGGCCGAATTCATCAAATATGGTAAGAGTCGGACTCAATCACGTCATCGATTCCCGTAATCCCTTAATCATATATTTGTCCTCTAGTAAAACGGGCTTATCTCAACCGTCTGAACTCCAAATGGGCCGAATTTTATGTCTAGAGTTATCAGCATAAAATTCCCCACACTTTTGTATTCTTTGAGATTTCCGTTTGATGTCGTATTCGACCCGTAACTTCGCAATTTGTAAAAAGAGCTTTCAGACAGATTTCAGGAAAGTCCCAATTCGACTCCAACAAGGTTTCCTCTTCTATTTCTGATAGTTCCTACACATAAAGTGTAAAACAAGAACATTGTGCACTTTTGCAACTATTAATAGGTTAGTACAAATAAATCATAAACTTAATATAAAAACAATTATCAAAAGCATAAAAGCAGCATGAAACCATCAAAAATTATAGATACATTTTGGACGTATCAGTCATGCACCTAATGCGAGGGGTTTATTCTTATTGAATCTCGATCGTAATGACACACATGTTCATAATATTGATGCCAAAAGATGTAGAGTTTATAATGATAGTACCACCTTCTTGTGGCACTACCGCTTAAGTCATATTTGTGTAAAGCGCATGAAGAAACTCCATGCTGATGGACTTTTGGAGACACTTGATTTTGAATCACTTGACACATGTGAACCATGCCTCATGGGCAAGATGACAAAAAATCCGTTCTCTGGAACAATGGAGCGAGCAAGTGACTTGTTGGAAATCATATATACTAATGTGTGTGGTCCAATGAGCATTGAGGCGTGCAGTGGATATTATTACTTTCTCACCTTCACCGATGACTTAAGTAGATATGGTTATATTTACTTAATGAAACACAAGTCTAAAAACTTTGTAAAGTTCAAGCAATTTCAAAGTGAAGTGGAAAATCATCGTAACAAGAAGATAAAATTCCTACAATCTGATCGAGGGGGAGAGTATCTGAGTTATGAGTTTGGCACTCACTTAAGACAATATGGAATTCTTTCACAGTTGACACCGCCTGGAACACCACAGCATAGCCAAATGTCGTAATCGTACTTTATTGGATATGGTGCGCTCTATGATGTCTCTTGTCGTTTGACCTCTATCATTTTGGGGTTATGCATTAGGGACTGCTGCATTCACTTTGAATAGGGCACCATCAAAGTCCATTGAGACGACACCATATGATGTGTGGTTTGGTAAGAAACCAAAGTTGTCATTTCTTAAAGTCTGGGAATGTGATGCTTATCTCAAAAAGCTTCAGCCTGAAAAGATGGAACCCAAAGCGGAGAAATGCGTCTTCATAGGATACCCAAAAGAGACAGTTGGGTACACCTTCTATCTCAGATCAGAAGGCAAAGTGTTTGTCACTAAAAATGAACCATTTCTTGAGAAAGAGTTTCTCTCGAAAGAATTGATTGGGTAGAAGATAGAACTTGATGAGGTTATTGAACCTTCACTTCAACCAAAGAGTATCTCAACACAAAAGGTTGTTTTTGTGGAGCCTACATCAATTGAAGAGGAAGCTAATGATGATGATCATGAAGCTTCGGATCAAGTTGCTCGTAGGTCGACAAGGGCATGCACCACTCTTTGTGGTAGGGTAACCCTGTCTTGACACTCATGTTGTTGGACAATGATGATCCTACGAGCCATGGAGAAGCGATGGTGAGCCCGGATTCCAACAAATGGTTAGAGGCCATGAAATTCGAGATAGGATCCATGTATGAAAACAAAGTGTGGACTTTGGAAGAGTTACCTCAAGGGAGAAAGGCCATGCAGAATAAATGGATTTTAAAGAAGAAGGTGGACACCGACGGTAATGTCACCGTCTATAAAGCTCGACTTGTGGCAAAGGGTTTTACACAAGTTTAAGGATTTGACTATGATGAGACTTTCTCACCCGTAGCGATGCTTAAGTCCGTCAAAATCATGTTGGCAATAGCTACATTTTTTGATTATGAAATTTGGCACATGGATGTCAAAACAGCATTCCTTAACGGTTTCTTTAAGGAAGAGTTGTATATGATGCAACCGGAAGGTTTTGTCGATGCACAGAATGCTGACAAAATGTGCAAGCTCCAACAATCCATTTATGGGCTGGTGCAAGCATCTCAGAGTTGGAATCAATGTTTGGAATAGGTGATCAAGGCGTTTGGGTTTATACAAGTTTATGGAGAAGCTTGTATCTACAATAAAGTGAGTGGGAGCTCTATAGTGTTTCTAATATTATATGTGGATGGCATATTGCTGATTGGAAACAATATAGAATTTTTGGGAAGCGTAAAGGATTAGTTGAACAAGAGTTTTTCAATGAAGGGCCTAGGAGAAGTTGCTTACATATTAGGCATCAAGATCTATAGATATAGATCAACACACTTAATAGGACTTTCATAGATCCCATACCTTGATAAAGTTCCGAAATAGTTCAAAATGGAATAGTCGAAGAAAGGGTTCTTGCCTGTGTTGCAATGTGTGAAGTTAAGTAATACTCAATGCCTAGTGACTGCAGAAGATAGAGAAAAGATGAGTGTCATCCCCTATGCTTCAGCCATGGGCTCTATCATATATGCAATGTTGTGCACAAGACGTGATATCAGCCTTGCTATAAGTATGGTGGGAAGGTTCCAGAGTGATCTAGGAATGGAACACTTGACATCGGTCAAGAATATTCTGAAGTACCTCAAAAGGACTAAGGAAATGTTTCTTGTGTATGGAGGTGATCAAGAGCTCTTTGTAAACGGTTACATCGATGCAAGCTTTCACACTGATCCAGATGACTCTAAGTCACAAACCGGATACATATATATTCTTAGTGGGGTGATGTAAGCTCGTGTAGTTCCAAGCAAAGCGTGGTAGCTGATTCTACATGCGAAGAAGAGTACATAGCTTCCTCGGAGGCATCTAAATAAGGTGTCTGGATGAAGGAGTTCATGAAAAATCTTGGACTTCTGTCAAGTGCACTAGATTCGATGACTCTATTTTGTGACAACACTAAAGCCATTTCTCTAGCCAAGGAACCAAGGTTTCACAAGAGGACTAGACACATAAAACATCGCTTCAATGCCATCTGTGATTACATCAAAGGGGAGGACATAAATATTTGCAAAGTGCACACGGATCCGAATGTTGCAGACCCGTTTACTAAGCCTGTTCCACGAGCGAAACATGATCAACACCAAAACTGTTTGGTTGTTAGATTCATTACAATGTAAATCATATAGTGATCTGAGCTAGATTACTGACTCTAGTGCAAGTGGGATACTGTTGGAAATATGCCCTAGAGGCAATAATAAAATTGTTATTATTATATTTCCTTGTTCTAGATAATCATTTATTATCCATGTTAGAATTGTATTGATTGGTAACTCAAATACATGTGTGGATACATAAACAACACACTGTCCCTAGTAAGCCTCTAATGGACTAGCTCGTTGATCAAAGATGGTCAAGGTTTCCTAACCATGGACATGGGTTGTCATTTGATAATGGGATCACATCATTAGGAGAATGATGTGATGTACAAGACCCAAACTATAAACGTAGCATATGATCGTGTCAGTTTACTGCTACTATTTTCTACATGTCAAATATGTGTTCCTATGACCATGAGATCATGCAACTCCCGGACACCGGAAGAATGCCTTGTGTGTATCAAATATTATAACGTAACTAGGTGACTATAAAGGTGTTCTACAGGTATCTCCAAGGGTGTTTGTTGGGTTAGCGTGAATCGAGGATGGGATTTGTCACTTTGTATGATAAAGAGGTATCTCTGGGCCCACTCAGTAATACAACATAACAATGAGCTTGCAAGCAATGTGAATAAGGAGTTGGTCACGATATTTTGTATTACGGAACGAGTAAAGAGACTTGTCGATAACGAGATTGAGCTAGGTATGGAGATACCAATGATCGAATCTCGGGAAAGTAACATACCGATGGACAAAGGGAATAGCATACGAGATTGATCGAATCCTTGACATTGAGGTTCGACAGAGGAAAGATCTTCGGGGAATATGTGGGAATCAATATGTGCATCCAGGTCCCGCTATTGGTTATTAACCGGAGAGTGTCTCGGTCAGGTCTACATAGTTCTCGAACCCGCAGGGTCGACACACTTAAGGTGCGATGATGATATAAGCATAATTGAGTCATTGTGCTGGTGATTGAAGGTTGTTCGGAGTCCCGGATGAGAACCCGGAAGTGATGAGGAACTCCGGCATAGTCCGAAGGTGAAGATTGATATAAAGGATGAAGGTCATCGGAATCCGGAAGTGTTCCGGGGTGTACCGAGGAAATCACGGAGTGCCAAAAGGGGTTTCAGGAGGCCCCGACAATTGTTGGGGGCCTCATGGGACAAGGAGAGGGGTCACCGCATCCCCTCTCCGCAACGCACTTAGGCCGAAGGGGGAGGTGGGCCTCCAACAATCTTGCCGCTTCGCTGCACCTCCTCTCCCTCGTAGTTTCTCTCCTCCAAAACCCCATGACGAAGCCCTGCTGAGCTGTCACCACCAAGACCTCACCACGCCATCGTGCCGCCGGAGGACTCAGGCTGCCACTTCACCATCGCTCGCTGGATCGACGAGGTGAAGGCGTCACCAAGCTATACGTGTGTTGAACGTGGAGGTGCCGTCCATTCGGCACTTGATCGGGAGATCATGGGATGGTTTGTGATTGGATCGCTAAGACGTACCACTACATCAACCACATTCTTGAACGCTTCTGCTTAGCGATCTACAAGCGTATTTAGATTCAATCTCTCCTCTCTTAGATGGTCATCACCATGGATAGATCGTGTTTGCACATAGGAAAACTTTTGTTTCCAATGCATCGTTCCCCAACACGGAGTTCACCGACCCGCAGGAGCATGGCTGGATCAGGGCCCGGACAAGTGGGACCCCGTCAATAGGATCTTTTACACGGAGCCAAACACAAGGGAGTTCATGAGACTACTCGTAATTCTTGTATTACCACCTTATATTAGCTTCCAATAAATTCGATAACAAGTTTGGTCACCTTTGTAAAATATCCACGTTCCTTTTGCAGAAAGAGCAGCACCAAAAGGAAACCGAAAGCGACGAGTCATCTCAGTCATTGGCGAGGCCCAAGTGGGACAACCCATTCAATGGGCCCTAAACATACTGAAAAATTTCTCGGTGGACAAAACTCCGTCGTATGGACGTGTGCACAGTGTCGGAGATGGCACCTCGTGGAAGATGTGCTACCACGAGAAGCCGGAGGAAAAAAGGCAGAGAAGGATGCTTACTCAACTAACCATCAACGAGAATGTCACGCTTGCGGTCGATAAGAGCAAAGCTGAGAGCAAAGAAGAGTTGGTCAATTTAGTCGAAGAAAGGGTCAATGCAGCTGTGGCAGCTTCCTTTAGCAGCTTGGTTCTGGTAGTTTGGGATTGGACAAAGAAGAATTCGGTGAACATCGCACCACCAGCACCTGCTCACACAACCACACATGCTCCCGTACCAGGTGTCTCTCCTGTTCATAGCAGCCTGTCCTCCGTCTATGGCATGCTCGGCGGGGCTTCGTCTTTGGCTGAGCTCGACGCCATCGTGGTAATTACGCGTCATACACTCTAAACCAGCATATCTATAGTCTTCTATTCAGTTACCTTTCGGATGTTTGACATCATAGACATGTCTTCGTAGGCCAACGAAACCCCGTGCACCTTACTGTACGACATCAACGGCCAGAATGTTCACGTGGGAAAGGCAACAATTGTTAATCCAAAGGATGGCATGCTCCACAACTGACAGGTGCCTCATAGCGTCTTCAAAGTTTGCTTGGCCATCTTCAAAGCGGGCTTCGAGGATTTCCCTCTTCCAGTATGAGTCGATGAAGACGAGACCCCTAAATGGATTGGTGCATGCAAGAGCTGGTTCTTACCTTGTCCGAAGATTCTTCTTTGTGTCGAGGTGCCCAGTATCACACCAACGACAACTCCTCAACAAGGTATGAACACCACCCCACCTACCCAATTACATGCACCTGCTGTGGCTGGTGATAGCAGACAATACGCGAGGGAGAGCCTCCATTAGTGACAGATAACGTCGCCCCCGTCGAATAAGCAAATGTTGATGATGTCATGGAGGAGGATGATGATGACCCTAACGAGTATATCAATACCGCCTATGATGACGCCCGGGACTATGACTTAGGCTATGAGGGTGGAGATGACTTGATGCCGCCTAATTTGCCGGAGCTGATTGTAAAAAGTCTCTCTTCATGCGATCCTCGCGGGAGACACATCCACATGCCCCCTTTACCCAGCAAGAGCAACACGGGGGTCGTCCACTCATTAGCCCGACAACACTGGGGTGGTGGTTAGGGAAGGTATGGTGAGCTCACTACCGCCACCCACCAAGAAGCAAAGGAGGAGACCGGATAGGAAAGGCTCTAAAGGTTCCAGGGCTGCTTCAAGCAGCCAGTCGCCTGTGAAGCCCTAGGACGTACACAGAATACCTGTCGTAGCCGCGAAGCGTTTCCATGTCGTCGGCCACCCGATCCTACCTCAGAAAGCACTAGAGAACATACTGAAGAATGATCTAAGGAGACTTCATGATGATGTGCTAGCCATAGAGAAAAGACTTCTTAGCACGGAAAAACCAGGATACCCGCTTTACGCGGCTCAGGTTTTGGGTGTGATGTCATATGTTGACAGATGGCCCGCACATAAGTTCATCTTGTGATATGACTACATGTATTACATGTTCCACATGACCAAGCAGGATTTTCGGTTCATCAGCCTGTATGCGTTGTATCTCAACTACATTATCACGCGCGAGAACATAGAATATATTTGCGTCGCGGACCTGTACTATATGCACGAGAGCTTCTTGGCAGTCTGCAAAGAGCACCGTGACTATGCAAGTAAGTACATAGCGAGTTCATGATCGCTAATAAGGACAACGAAATGATTCTGTTGCCTTATCATCCCACTTGGGTCATCCGCGGATATCCTTTCGTAAGTTTTTCTCATTCATTTGCAAGCATGGAGGATAATTTGAGGTGTACTTATTTTGCACGGCGGGGGGGGGGGGGGGGAGCGCCGTTCTCATCTGTCTGTACTCACAATACTCCCATGCTCTGTACTTGGACTCAGCTAATAATATCAATAAAAAGGATTACACACACATCAAGAGTGTTCTCAATAGTTCCATTTTAACCTTGAGCCTTACTGGTGGATACATCTAGGTGAAAAATTACAGTAATAAAGGGCCGGATTTCGGCCATAAGACCGACTTATGCTCCATCCAACAACCGAACGATAGTAAGGCTGATGGATTCTACCTCATGCATTACATGATCGAGTACATAAGAGATAAACAACGCCTTCCCATGTGAGATACTTTCGACGATGCCGAGATTGTCAACTGGGCCACAAGCATAGGAAGGACACTGGATCATCGAATCTGATCTATGTATATCACATACAGTGTGAACTTTCCCAAGTGATCATGAAGGAGGTCGTCAAACAAACATGGATGTTCTTCCATGGGCCAATGAGGCGGGAGAATGTCCCAGAACCGCTACTCGATGAGCGTCGGGACCTGAATCCTTTCATGAAGCTCGGGTCCTTCATACCTAACTATGAAGATTGGAGCGCCGAGATGGAGGAATGATTGACGATGACAATGTGTGTTTATAATTAGTACTACCGTCTTTCTATGAACTAGCGTACATCGCTCTATTTAATTAGTTTGTGTATGAGGAACTTCGTTATTTATGTTTACTATATGTTGCTTTTATTTTGCTAACTATGCCTCTTTGTGTTTATCAAGTACATTAGGATGCATATTATCGTTGAATTCATCAACTTACGATGCAGGTACATAGATCAGAGAGGGCGAAGGACTGCTACATCGTATTCATTGGGAGGGTTCCAGGAGTGTACGACCACTCGCCAGACGCTCAGGCCCAGGTGGATAGTGTCTTGGTTTTGTCACGGCAGATGTCCTCGTCGAAGGACTTAATGATGAGGCCATCGCAACTATGTGGCGACTCAAAGGGGTTAATTGGGAACGAGAGACGAGTTTACCCAGGTTCGCCCGCTCCGATGGAGGTAAAAGCCTACGTCATGCTTTATGTGTATTGATGATGAAATCGATTACAAGGGTGCGCATTCGCCTGACCTAGCTCTTGATGGATTGTAACTTAACTTATCAACCTCAGGGGCTTGCCTTTATATACAGGTTAAGACTTAGGGTTTTAGAGGAGTGCGGGTCGTGCTATGATTCATGACCCGACATATATCTAAATCTCCTTGCCTTTCAAGCAAGGACATATTCTATCGACCTTCTGCCTCACGGGCCTTGTCTTGCTACGTCATGAGCTGCCTCGCAACTTACTGGAGTGGGCCGCCTTAGGTCCTGTACACCAAGGACCATCTTGAGTTTATATGCCAAGCCGCCAGAGCCTTGACCTGGCCCCCATATGGCGGGTTATAAGACGGGGTAGTATCCCCAACAGATAGGTACCCGAGCTCTAGCCATAGAGGGTTCGACGGTAGAACTGAAGCGGAAATGAGTTACTTGAGGTGGATGCTACGGCAAGAGAGGGAGTGAAACCGGTTCCTCAAGAAGTACTACATAGTCGTGCTCTTACTCATGTTGATCTCTCTTCTCTTCTACATCATGGTTTAGATAGAGATAATTAAACTTGTGGGTGTGCCATGACCATGCATTTATTCAAGACATGACTTGTGTATCGCTATTTTCTAGATGTGATGATATTTGTGTTGGATAATGATGATGATGATGATGATGATGATGGTATGAAGAGAGTACTTTATGTGTATGATATGACAAGAATAATGTATTTTATTATGATATAATAAAACTACTATATATAGCATGCACAAATACATAGGGGGCACAAATACGTAAAGGTGAATTAAATTCTTGAAAGTAGGAATATTAGCAGTAGCGCTAGTAGGAATATTAGCAGTAGCGATGGTTTAGCAGCAGCGCTTGCTGTCTTCCAGCGCTACTGCTACCTTACTTACGAGTAGTGTTGGTTTTCCAGCGCTACTGCTAAAACTTAGCTGTAGCGCCATAGCTGTAGCCGTGCCACCAGCGCTACTAGTATTGATAAAACAAGCGCTACTACTAGGCTTTATCCTAGTCGTGTAACATGAGCACCTTGATTTCCTATCTTTTTAGACACATATTTCTATCAGGGGTTATTTTTCAAACATCCACAACTCTTGCCTCTTAGTTAATACACCGTCTTCCTAAAGCTTCCAAAACTAGTACATGTTTAGAACTGTTTATGTCTTTTAGTTTTATAAGCTCCCTAAATCTAAACCACTCTGGGATATGTGTGCACGTCTGCTTAAAAATGTGAGCTACTTTATATAGATATATTTTTACTCCTCATTGTTAAGTATTTCCACTAAATTAATGTGAAATTTTGTCCATTCAATTTTTTGAGCATGCATTCCTTTTTTCAATTATCTCGCATCCTCGTGAGAATTGTGACCCATATTGTAGAATAGATATAAAAAAGTCGATCAACATTATATATACTATTCAATCAACCTTATCTTATTCTAAAGATTATGTGTGTCGGTTTTGATAGTTGTTTTATCTTCTCCTTTTTTTCTAAATTCAGCTTTCAAGACGGGGTTATGCATAGATGATGACTGCTTCAACTCAAAGAGAAGACTTTTCTATCTAAACCTGATTAAAGTATTATGATGATGGTGGCAAAGGCACTAGCAAGTATCTAATGCATATACATGAGTTTATATTATTTATCATATTCACATACTAATATATTCATGTTTTTTTGCATTTTAGAGTGCTAGCACGCTACATTGCGGAGAAAACGTTGAGAGAATGCTTTTTTGGGATGATAGACACGAATAATCAATCTTATTCCAAGGTTATATTTGTACTCCCTTCCTAGTGCTTCTTCACAAAGGACCAATCCTCTTACTTTATCTATTCACATTGTCTTAATTTTGTTCCTTCAAAGAAAAACATTTTCTCATGTTAATCTTTCTCCATTCTCTATGAGTTTGACACATGCTCTGAAAATTTTGACTATTCTTGGCTGATTAATAATTGGTTTATTGTCATCTACTTTGCATTATTTTTTTAGGCTCTGTGTACCATTCTGTCATGTGCCTCCATTGATTTAAGCAAAAAATAGTGTAGATGAACCGATCTATTTTATCGTAAGCTGTGTATAGTATTATACTATCCTTTAAGAATCATTCTATCAGAACTGGAGGTAATGCAATCCATTTGGGGTCTGAAGTTTTAAATTTCAGCTCTGTATTTGAATCATTGTTATTATTTTGTGTGTAAGCCATGAGCAAAGAATTTGGAGAGTTCCTAGTGTTCCACAACTTTTCATATGTTCCAAATTCACTATTAGTGTTGATCATCTTCAAAGAACATAAAACAATATAAAAACATTAAGATTGTAATTTGTGCTCATATTTTTTTTCCAAAACCCACTGCTTAATTGCAGAGAAAATAGAGTAAATACATAGTAACGTCATATTGTTTTAAGAGTTATAGCAACGCACCTGCTTCTAACTATATATAAACATCTCTCTACATATTCGATAGCAATACATCTATAGTGGTAGTAATAATGGAGATGGTGTACTATACTATCCGTCAGCGAGCGAGCATTTGAATTGATGTTGATGTGAATGTGCATGGTCTTGGCCACTTGGATCTTGAGATGAGATCGAACGACTAGATGCTTGTTTATTTGTGTTGTCCTTAATTTAACTTTGTGGCAGGTTGTGAGCCGGATGCGCCATCGACGACGATTATGAGTTTGGATTGGGAAGGAGGGAGGAAGAAGGTATAGAATCATGAATATCGACTGATGTGCGTGAGGATCATAATGCTACATGTCTGACGTGATTGGTGCTAACTTGATAAGATATGCCCCTCCATAAGGTGGAGTGGCAATGAGGCGGTTGTGCTTCATGAGGCAATCAAGTTCGAGGCTGCACCGTAGAGGCGCATGTGGTGTCTCCCCCAATATCCCGTTGGGGCGACGCATGGCGGCAGCCACCCCCAAGATCGTGTTACCACAATGTCATAACAAATATAATTATATTGATTGGCGCACAAAGTAGAAAGCTATTGTTTTTAGTTACATTTGTTTATTTTTTTTTCTATATACAATGACACGATTTATTGTGTGTCTAATAGGAAGGAAAAATAGAGTTCCAGGTGTTATGTATGGTACCTGTTAAAAGGAATAACTTGATGCTATTGAGTCTTCAGTATTTGCTTCACAAAACTATTGTAGCCATAATACAAAAGTCCATCATGGAGTATATATAGCAATGTTTTTATATTATATTGCAACTCTATGTACCCCTAATATATGCAGTAATTTGGGATGAATCCAATTATCTCCTTTTCCTTCAAATAAATTATCCCTCCGACTATCTATTTTGAGTAAACATTTCGGTACCGTGCACATGTTTCAACTGCTCACCAAGCCCGGTCACCATCACATGTTCAGTGCGTGGATTATGCCAGTGTCGCTATATTGGCATAATCGACACGTGTGAGTCATCTACAATCTACGAGATGGCTAAATGGACAAGATTATTTGGAGTTGAACAAGATTATCGATATAGTTGTGCAATGTAAGGGGAGAAAACACATAGATTGGAAGAAAGTGGGAGGAATGAAGACAATTTTAGCGTGGTGGACGAGAAGATGGAAGATAGGAAGGCTATAATGAGATGCAATTGTCTACTACATGATGACCATGAAGTATCATCCCATATGGATAGTCAATGACTCCAATGTCACACAATATTTCTATTTGTAGACATCCGTTACCTTGTGGCAACGCATGGGCATTAAACTCAGATTCATTTACTTTTGGACTTAACAATGGTTTGATGGATCAAGGAATTTAGTGATATTAATTGCAATGAGGGATATCATATATCAATAAACCTAGATGTTTTTTTCCGGTAGAACATGATCACAATGAATCAGTTAGATTCTCAAAATGCCCATGGCAATGCACGAGCATTATACTACTACTTTTATATGGTTTTGATGCACTTTATATGATTTATTTTGGAACTAACCCATACTGACATTATTTTTCACCTGAATTACCATGGTGTTGTTTCTGGGCAGAAAATGAATCTTCTCGCAATTGCCCGAAACTTTTTTATAATTTTTTCTGGAGAAAATAAGCAATATTGGATCAAAGAACCAATTGGGGGGACCACCTATGGGCCACAAGCCAACAGGGTGTGCCACCCTCCTAGGTTGCGCCATGATGGCTTGTGGGGCCCACATGGTTTCGTTTGGCGTGATTGCAGCACTGAAAAATCCTATATATACCAGAAATCATATAAATAAAGAGAGAACTTTCGCTCCACCCTAGGGTTGAGGGTATGTAACAGTAGCCATGCGTTCAATCTCTATCTATCGTGTTCTTGAAATGGCACGATCTTGATGTATCAGAGGCCTTGGGATCATATGATGTTATTCCCTTGCTACCTTGTTGTGATGAATTGAATCTTTTGCTTTGAGATCTTGTTATGTTCGATTGAATATTTTGGTTTGAGGACACTTGATGTATGTCTTGCATGCAAATTCCCGTAGTGACATTGGGGTATTCAAGTGATTCACTTGATATATGTTATGGCACCAACTTGTGTATTCTAGTGACCTTGGGGATCTATGCATAGAAGTTGATTGCATGTTTTCATACTACTTTCTCCAATAGAAATCTTGGGGTGCTGCTTTAAGTTCTTCGTGTTGGATTGAATATAATAGATCTAAAATTGTTTGATGCATGTCACATAATTTACCCATGGATACTTGAGGTGACATTGGAGTATCTAGGTGACATTAGGGTTGATTGATATGTATCATGGGTGTTATTCTAGTATGAACTCTAGGGTTGTTTGTGACACTTATAGGAATAGCTCAAAAGATTGATCAGAAAGAATAAGTTTGACGTGGTTCTACTACCTGCACCAATTGCATTGTATTGTTCTTCGCTAGATAGGAACTTTGGATTGATTGTTTGTTGCACTTTGAGGGATGATCATATGATTCTATTATGTTAGCATTGTTGAGAGATTGCACTAGTGAAAGTATGAATCCTAGGCCTTATTACTAAGCATTTATACAATGCTTTGCTCGTTGTTTTACACTTGCTACCTTTCTGTTTTATATTTTTAGATTACTAAAACCTATATCTACTATCCATACTACACTTGTATCACCATCTCTTCATCGAACCAGTGCACCTATACAATTTACCATTGTACTGGGTGTGTTGGGGACACAAGATATTTCTTGTATTTGATTGCAGGATTGCTTGAGAGAGACCATCTTCACCCTACATCTCCCATGGATTGATGAACCTTAGGTCATCCACTTGAGGGAATATTGCTATAAAACTCTGCGCTTGGAGGCCCAACATAGTCTACAAGAAAAAAATTGTGATCAAGCCGATTTGTAGCCACTAGAGCGGTTTCTTGGAGCAAGTTCGGATGCACCTCCAAGTAGTACCATTGTAGCCGATTATGTGAGTTTATTTCCACGTCCCTAGTAGTGCAACTGATTTGTACCGGTTGGAGTGGTTGCATGTGACATACTTTAACACTGTTTTTATTTTGTAGGACAAAATTGCGCATGTAAGGTAGGAGGACATGGAAGCTTCCAATGGCAAATCATTTAAACTACAGCACTGTTGGAAATTGCTTAAAAATAGTGAGAAGTGGGAGTTGATAGACAAGTATTCTCCATTGAAGAGAGGTTCACTCACCAAGATGGGTATGATGTTGAAGATGATGATGGTCGAAGAAACAAGAACAAGCCCGATGGAAACAAGATTGATAAGGACAAGATCAAGAGGGCAGTGAAGGCAATTGAGGAGAGAAGAGCCCTTATCGATTATGATGGCAGGAGAAGCAAGAAAAGTGGCACTTACTCAAAGGAACAGGGGTTGCGCAAGGCCGCCAATGTGGATATAAGAGCCCTTTCCGAGGAGAACAAGGCCTTGGCCTAGCTTCTTCAAGAGGAGAACAAGATCATGACGATGAACCGCAATGACATGGACGACATAACCAAAGAATGGCATGATATTGTAGCGATGGAGGTCTTGGAGAGAAGGAAGCAAGTGGTGGTGGCTTCATTGGCGGTGGTAGCTTCGGTGCCGATGGCGGAGAGTGATGATGATGATGATCATGGAGGTGGTGGTGGCTTTGGTGGTGGTGGTGGAGAGTGATGACGACGATGATGATAATGATGGTCATGGAGGTGGTGGTGGCTTTTGCATGAGGTTCTTTTGGGTCATGAATGAAAACTATGTTTAATTTTCACACAATATATATTTGATTGTTCAAATCTGCAGCCGTTTATCGGAATTGCGGTCGTCTAATTTATTTTTTCGGTTTGAGGGCTGGCTCGGGCTGCGGCCGAACTGACCATGTAAGGTTGAATGACAGAATATTCTGTTTTACCGTTCGGCCTTGCAGGGTCTGTTCGACTGCAGGTCGCACCGGTCCTCAAAACATGTTTTCCACAACCCTCGTACTCACGAAAAAATTCCGCGTGATAAAGGGTCTGCTAGAGATGCTCTTATCCAGTTTCCTCAAAGACACTAAAGCTGCACAAGCGTTCGCAAATGCCATCTCTTGTGGCCAACCTTATTGAGATACTAGATCATGAAAGGCGTGCGTTGCTGCGCCCGTCTAATTGAACACTATAATATTAGTGATCGATGAAATTATAGAGGCGTTATACTATAAAGAATTGGTATTCATATTATGACATAATAACATGTAAATTAATTAGTAACTTCTGTAGGAATATCTTAGTGGATATACGACCAGGGAAGTTATCTCGTGCCTGATTTAGGGCACATTTATATAAAAGTACATTTATTTTTTTATTATTATTATTATTGATCATTAAGGCAATGTAATTGATTGTCACAAAAAATTAGGTGGTGTTTGTTTTCAGAGAAATCACATATTGCCAAACAGAAATTTTAATACTCTATCAGTCTCTCACATGCGTGAGAACATGTGCGCTACGTTTCTACGACCATCTATTTTTCCAGTAGAATGGAAGAAATTTCTACAAATATATACAATGAAACATATAGCAAATGTCTCCTATATAAGAAAAATCACCAATGTCTGAGTCCGTAGATGTGTTCTAATATATAAGGAGTTCTTGGCGACAAGACATGCAACTCTAGACACTATCACACTCGAACTAACTCTCTAAGCACTGAAAGCATAAGCAATAAGGTATGTATATTTCTTTATTTTACAACATCCACAACACGTTTACAATTTATCAACTCGTGGTTGTTACACTGATAAAAGAGTTACAGAAAAGCATGCTTACTAAGCAAAACCTCATCATGTCAAGCATTGACATATACCAACAACCCAGAAAAAGTTGTGGCAACATATAATAGAATGCAATCGACAAAACAAAATGCTAAAAGAATAGAAAGTCAAAGTATCAAATAGTTGCAGACCTCCAGGTATCTTTATTTATTTTTTAGGAAATGAGCCACTTACTCTATCAGACGAACATAACATCAATTTTCATCCTTATGTTGTGTTGCATTTTTGCACGCAAAATTATGTCAGATTGTATATTCAGTTCTCCAACATCAGACAACTCTATTTTGTAACAAAACAGTACATACACCGATTAACAAGTCATTCCTTACAGAGGTTGATAGAGTATTTCGTAAGATATTAAACTGGAATTATAAGCATCTGTTATTGCTGTGGTACTAAAGTCCAATACTATGATAGGTGCTTCGTGCAAATATATATGACATACATACAAGGTAAGCTTTGCATTATCCACATGGTCCAAATATACAAATCAAAATGTTCTATGTAGCACACTCAGAAATATTTAAGTGGGGAACTTAATTCGACCACACAATCACATTTGAGGAAAGAGTTACAGAAAAGCATGCTTACTAAGCAAAACCTCATCATGTCAAGCATTGACATATACCAACAACCCAGAAAAAGTTGTGGCAACATATAATAGAATGCAATCGACAAAACAAAATGCTAAAAGAATAGAAAGTCAAAGTATCAAATAGTTGCAGACCTCCAGGTATCTTTATTTATTTTTTAGGAAATGAGCCACTTACTCTTTCAGAAGAACATAACATCAATTTTCATCCTTATGTTGTGCTGCATTTTTGCAGGAAAAATTATGTCAGATTGTATTCCATCCAAACATGTGGTTATTGCACAATAAGCTAAATATCATTGTTGGGACTAAAATACATGGAGGCCAACAAAGACGCAATCCCCAAAACCAAAAACAAAGTTCAACAGATAATGTTTGGCGGATTTTTTGTTATTCTGCATGCCTTATGCCCTCAACATGCTTCTGGGTTTTGTCGCCAACTTGGAGCGGGAGCTGCTGCATTACAAAACCCCGTTCATGTGCATCTTTTCAAACCAACCAGAACCAGCAGCAGGAGGAACAATAAAGGCAAGAGATACATACCTGTGTGGCGGACCAACAAGTACTCAAGAAGTAAGAGCTAGTATGTCCCCCGAATCCGCAATGTTCTTGTGGGTGATCTGAAGCCTGCCAAGGGGCGGTCTGCACCGCGGTTGCTCTTCGAGGTGCTAGATGGAGTAAACCACTTGTTTGCTTCTTCTACCCCATGCATACTACAATTAAGTGAGGTGCTAGATGGAGTAAACCACTTGTTTGCTTCTTCTACCCCATGCATACTACAATTAAGTTGCGGGCTGAACCAAATTGTTGATATAAGAAAGATATTCTAATATGAACGTACAACGAAAATTATCATGATCAAGCAACAAACTAAGTGAACAATAACATTATTGACTTCACGTTGCATTTATACTTGTCCCATGTGATGTTGATGGTGAGAGCAACCTGCACTTTGGTGAATTTAAACCATGTTGAACTTAAGAAAGTATACTTCTAGACCTAAATATTTGGTTTCTATGTTGGCTAGGTTAATTCTCTAAGAAATGATACAAATGATACACATACTTAATTCCTTAGTCATCATCACAATTCTGTTCAATTCAGCAAGTTAGGTGTCAAGAGTGCCAATTAGAAGCACATGGTGATTATTTGATTTGGTTCAGAGCCACGGTACTCTGAAGCAAAGACAATTAGATTAGGGACAAGGAATTACATAGCGATACAACAATGGGGAATTGGAGAGTGCACTCGTAAGATGCGACAACTCCATATTGACAAAGCAACCGATTGTAGAAGAATTCAATCTGCACTCGGCTCATATATACTATCAGCAAAATAAATCAACTGCTTCTTATCATAATTCAAGAAGCTGTGTTACTTATCATGATTCAGGTGCGGGCTGCGGCGATTCAAGGAATTATGAGCAGGAGGGTGTAGCGGCGGCGCCTAGGGACTTTCCAGGCTCGTGGGCCATGGGCAAGGTCGAGGGAGTGCAGAAGCGTGTCCCTCATCTTGCGTGACAGTGTGCTTGTGGACGAGGACAAAACAATATTGCGAAACAAGAGGAGCCCCAGTCCGTACGTTAGATATAAACACAAGCATTAAGTCCATCAATAATTTAGAAGGAGTCCAGGATAAAATGGAACAGGTAACTCGGGATCGGCCTAACCTGAAGATCGTGAAATACATTGAGACACAAGGCTGAACAAATCCAGCGCCAGGATGAGATTGGTGCGCTCGACCGCTACCGCCCCCATGCGCCGCGCCCGCCGGCGAGACGCCCATACATGCCGAGGAGTCGGGCACCGATGTGACTAGAGGCATCGCCCTCGCTCGCCACACATACACGGGGGATGTCCCTCCCTCTCTCTCTCTCTCTCTCTCTCTCTCTCTCACGACGACTACAGCAGCGGCGCACGAGGTCTCGCCCTAGGCCAACGTGGGGAGTAGTTGGGGTGGGATTGATTGGGGCTATGTGCTGGACACAGAGTAAAACTGAGATCATTCGTAGAACATCGGACGGTTACCCGTAGCAGTGATCCACAAGCTTTCGATTCTGCCTCCAGAGCAGCTGCCCAAGGACAGTTCGCCCAGAAGTAGCCCATGCGGGATGGGCTAGGGACGAAGGTGACCCAGAAACAGAAACGTGCGTTGAAGGTCGAACGGAATGACAGATCTGACGGTTAGAAACATCAAGATCGCCAAAATGAACGGCTCAAAATGCTAATCACTGAGAGAGCTCGGAAAGGGTTCGGTTTTACTATCCTTAATGCCAACCCTTTGTTTTTTTTTGTTTGCTCCGTTATCTCTTTGGCTATGGAACCGGTCTATGTTTTGGTCGAATGACGTACCAACCTGGGGTTGGATGGTTAAAGGGATAATGCAGGAGACGTTTTCAGTGACGCCGAGATGCCTGCGATGATTTCATAATCTCAAGATAATATGCCGGTTCGGTCTTTTAAAGGTACTCATAGGAATATAATGTGCGTATGTGCGTTAATATAAGTGTGTCCGTACTAAGTTAAAAATATATATTGATAGAATAAAAAAAGAACGAGCCACATAAATCTTAATCAAAAGAAAATACTGGTACATGACCAACATACATATGCACACACCTCTAATGCAGCGCGTGCGTTTGTACTATGCTTTTAAGGAAAAAAACATACATAAGCAGTAAGATACTTGGCGGCGCTGACTATTAATTTGCGCCCACGACGCCGAACTTGGCCTGCAGGAATTTTGTGAAGCCAACAACCTCGTCCGTCTCCGGTAGGAGCGCCTTGACTGCGTGGACGTCCGCGAACCTGTTGCTCCACTTCTTGAGGAGCGGCGTGGCAGCCTCGTCCAGCAGGACGGCGCCGCTGAGGCGCTCCCAGGCCCTGAGCGCCGGCAGGAAGCAACCCAGCGCGATATCCAGGAGCCCCGGCGCCGCGCCGGAGAAGAAGGTCCCACCGTTGCTGAGCGCGGCGAAGGCCTCCTCGAGGTGCCGCAGCGCCGCACGGGCCTCGGTGCCGGCCTCGGCGCGTGCCTCCGGGGTGGGCGCCAGGGAGGCGCCGTCGAGCGCCGGCCAGAACTTGTCGTCGACGAACGCGGTCCAGAAGCGGTGCATCGCGCGCTGGTAGGGGTCCTCGGGCAGCAAGGGCGCGCCGCCGGCTCCAGCGGCCGCAGGCCAGGCCTCGTCGACGTATTGCGCGATGACGGCAGACTCGCAGACCGCGCGGCCGTCGGGGAGGAGCAGGACGGGGATCTTCTTGTAGACGGGGTTGGCGGCGAGGAGGCGGTCGCTCTTGCGGGGCTCGAAACTCTCCTCCAGGAGCTCGTACGCGACCCCGCGCAGCTCCAGCGCCATGCGCGCCCGCATTGTGAACGGGCTCATCCTCCCGCCCAGCACGCGCACCCCCGCCTCCGCCTTGTTGTCGCCTCCCGCCATGGTCGATTAATGGTGGTCTCTGGAGCCGGCTGGTAGCTACTCCTTATATAAGGTGACCAAGGCATGAGGGTCAGTGATTCGTTGACTGTTGGGTGTGTCACGGACGTGCTTGGCCAGGCCGCGCGTTGGTGCGAGCTAATTGGAGTTAGGTGCGAGCTAATTGGAGTACGCGCGCGTGGGTTGGTGGTTTGTGCCCCCTCTCTCTTCCACTTGTGCTACCTCCACCGTCTACATGCGGGCTTGGATGACGGCGACAAGAGGATTTTTGTTGGTCCATCATCTAGAAACTGAAACTAGAAGGAATGGACGTGCTTCTGCGCTATTGATATTTATGGATTTTTATATTTCTGTACTATTAAAAGGGATATGCCGTCGTAATGCTTCGACCTGCAGCGATCCCCTTCTATCGCTGGAAGCCCTTCCGCCCACGTCCTTCCCCCATAATTTTTTTTCTCCCACAGATTTTTTTCCAACCCTCCTATTAAATTGTGATCCAAATTCTACCGTATTGGACTAGACGTAGTACAAACGGTGTGGGCCTTTGTGTTGGTACCGACGCGTACGAGTACAACTCGTTTACTTGTCCTCCAAGGACTCTTATGTATTGCCCCTCATATATACTCCATGTAGTCGCACCTAAAGACGGCCCGTCGTCTCGTGCTTGTAATACTCCTCCTCATAGTGATTGCGCCTTAGTGCGTCCGTGGTTTTCTCCCGCAAGGGTTTCCACGTAAAAATCCGTGTCTCTTATGTCTCGTTGAT
Organism: Hordeum vulgare subsp. vulgare; assembly: GCF_904849725.1. Lineage (NCBI taxonomy): Eukaryota > Viridiplantae > Streptophyta > Magnoliopsida > Poales > Poaceae > Hordeum > Hordeum vulgare. The sequence continues at coordinate 487,493,852 of NC_058524.1, read as the reverse complement.
CTTGTTTTATCTAACAAGTGGTATCAGAACCGAGGTTCTACCCATACGAGATTTGAGACGAGAGCTAGGGTTCGGCGTCGTGTGAGCCGCCGCCGACGCGATCTGGCGATCCGAAGCCAGATCGATTACGGAGCCGAGTCCGACAGGTTTTCCGCCGAGCCGCAGTACACCAGGTGTATAAATCCGCCGAGTTCCGCCGTTGTACGTTGCGTCGCTGCAGCTGCCGTACGCCGCGTCGTCCGATCCGCCGAGTTCTGCCGCTGTTTCCGATCGAGACGTGAAGACCGGATCAATATAGAGCAATCAAACCACCACCGCAGGAGCTTTGCTGCTGCTGCCGCTGTAGAACCCCACGACAGGAGGTGCTACTGCTGTCGTTCACGTGAAGCTAGTGGTACTTGTGCCCGAGAGCTACCAGGTGACAGGAATCGAGATCTAATCTCTCTCTCACGTGAAGGCCAAAGGCCAAGGCTGGTTACTAGTTTGACTTTGTCATCTTCAGTTGTTATATCTACCCAAAGAGCTACCAGGTGCTATTTATCCTATTTCGTTTCATCCGCATATTAATGCTATCAAGAATTTTCTGCCGGCTTGTACTACTTTGTGTACACAGATTTATCTACTCATGGCATCCATGAAGTATGATCTTCCGTTGCTGGACCGTGACACAAGGTTTACCCTATGGCAAGTCAATATGCGGGCGTTGTTAGCGCAGGCCGACTACGATGATGCACTGTACAGTTTTGGAAAGAATAGAATTGAGGATTGGACTCCTGAGGAGAAACGAAGGGATCGTAAGGCTTTGTCACAAATTCAACTCCACTTGCATGATATATTTTGCAGGAAGTTTTGAGCGAGAAAACTGCCGCCGCTCTATGGTTAAAGGTGGAAGGGATTTGCATGACAAAAGATCTCACCAGCAAAAGTAAGAACGGCCAGAGGGGTCGGTCGCAATCCAGAGACAAGAAGCAGTCTTGCAGATATTGCAAGAGAGACGGGCATGACATCTCAGAATGTTTCAAGTTGTAGAACAAGGAAAAAAGGAATGGTATGTATAAACCGAAAAGTAACAAACAAGGTGAAAATTCTGCTAATGTTGCTCGTGATGATGCTCTTGTTGTTATTGCTGGATGTGCTGAGACCAATGATGAGTGGGTACTTGACACTGCGTGTACTTTTCATATGTGCCCGCATAGAGATTGGTTTACTACTTTTGATTCTACTACCGCTGTTGGTTCCGTTTTGGGTTTTGATAATTCACCATGCAAGATTGAAGGCATAGGTTCCATTCGAATCAAGATGTTTGATGGCACAATCTGAACTTTGACAAATGTTCGGTATATTCCGAAGATGAAGAGAAATATTATCTCTGTGAGTGCCCTTGATGCAAAGGGCTACAAGTATTCAGGTGGAGATAGCGTTTTGAAGGTCACCAAAGGTTCTCTCATTGTGATGAAAGGTGACTTAAGTTCGACCAATGGTCTTTATTACCTTCGAGGTTCTACCGTTTCAGGTAACGCTGCTCCGGTTATTTCAAAGAATTCTGGTCGTGATGCTTCTAACCTTTGGCATATGCGTCTTGGACATATGAGTGAACTTGGTTTGGCAGAGTTAAACAAGAGAGGTCTTCTTAAAGGATACCAAACTAGTAAATCGAAATTTTGTGAGCATTGTATCTTCTGCAAGCACAAGAGGGTGAAGTTCAACACTTCGACTCATACAACTGATGTCATTTTTTATTATGTGCATTCTGATTTATGGGGACCATCTCGCAAAAGGTCATTAGGTGGTGCTCGTTACATGTTGATTATTATTGATGATTATTCGAGAAAGGTTTGGCCTTATTTCTTGAAGCATAAATGGCAAGCTTTCTCAGCTTTTAAGGAGTGGAAGATTATGATTGAGAGACAAACTGAAAAGAAGGTAAAAATACTTCGCACTGATAATGGTATGGAATTCTGTTCTAAGCAATTTGGGAATTATTGCAAGTCTGAAGGCATTGTCAGACACCACACCGTTCCTTATACTCCTCAACAAAACGGTGTTGTTGAGCGTATGAACAAGACCATTATTTTCAGAGCCCGTTGCATGTTGTCCAATGCAGGTTTGCATAGGCGTTTTTGGGCTGAGGCCGCTTCCACTGCTTGTTATCTCATCAACCGTTCACCATCTATTCCTCTTAATAAGAAAACTCCAATTGAGGTATGGTCTGGTTCACCTGCTGATTATTCACAGTTGAGAGTTTTTGGTTGCACTGCTTATGCTCATGTTGATAATGGAAAGTTGGAGCCTAGGGCTGTTAAGTGCATCTTTCTTGGTTACAAATCTGGTGTTAAAGGTTTTAAATTGTGGAATCCTGAAACACAAAAGATTGTTATTAGCAGGAACGTTATCTTTAATGAATCTGCTATGTTACATGATGTTGCATCTACCAATGTTTCAATTGAGAGTGAACAACAGCCTACTGTTCAGCAGCCTACTATTCAGGTGGAGCATGTTATTGATTTACGTGATACTTCTGATAAGGAAAATGTTGATGCACATAATGGACCCGTCTTTGATGATGAACATGTCACTCCAAATCAGCCTATTGTTCCACACGGTTGGAATCTCGCACGTGACAGAGTTAGGCGAGGTATTAATGCACCTGAAAGGTTAATTGAGGAGTGCAATATTGTTTCTTTTGCTTTATCTGTTGCAGAAGAAATTGAAGGTAATGCTGAGCCTTCTTCATATTCCGAGGCTATTATTTCTGGTGATAGTAATAAGTGGATGACTGCTATGCATGATGAGATGGAATCACTTGAAAAGAATGGCACTTGGGATTTGGTAAGATTACCTAGAGAGAAGAAACCTATTCGTTGCAAGTGGGTTTTCAAAATAAAGGAAGGTGTTTCTCCTAATGACGAGGCAAGATATAAAGCAAGGTTGGTTGCTAAAGGTTATAGCCGAATTCCAGGTATTGACTATAACGAAGTCTTTTCTCCTGTTGTGAAGCATAGCTCTATTCACACTTTACTTAGTATTGTTGCCATGAATGATTTTGAGCTTGAACAATTGGATGTTAAAACTGCATTCTTACATGGAGAATTAGAAGAGGATATTTATATGGAACAACCTGAAGGTTTTGTTATTCCTGGAAAAGAAAAGCTTGTCTGTAATTTAAAGAAATCTCTTTATGGGTTGAAGCAATCCCCTCGACAGTGGTACAAGAGATTTGACACCTTTATGCTCTCTCAAGGTTTCAAACGGTCTAATTATGATTGCTGTGTTTATTTGAAAACTGTCAATGGTTCAGCTATTTATTTGCTCCTTTATGTTGATGATATGTTAATTGTTGCAAATAGCATGTCAGAGATTGATGAACTAAAGAAGCAATTGAGTAATGAATTTGAGATGAAGGATTTGGGTGCAGCAAAGAAAATACTTGGCATGGAAATATCCAGAGATAGACCGTCTGGAAAAATTATATCTCAGTCAGAAGGGATATATTGATAAAGTTCTTTGTCGTTTTAATATGCATAACGCCAAGCCAGTAAGTACTCCATTAGCTGCACACTTCAAATTATCATCAGCCTTATGTCCTGAGTCAGATGCAGATATTGAGTACATGTCTAGAGTTCCCTATTCGAGTGCAGTTGGTTCACTTATGTATGCCATGGTTTGTTCTCGTCCGAATTTATCTTATGCACTGAGTGTTGTTAGTAGATACATGGCTAATCCTGGAAAAGAGCATTGGAATGGAGTTAAGTGGATTTTCAGATACCTGCGAGGTACTTCTAATGCTTATTTACAGTTTGGGAAAACTGGAGATGGACTTGTTGGTTTTGTTGATTCTGATTTTGCTGGTGATTTGGATAAGAGAAGATCGCTCACAGGTTATGTTTTCACCATTGGTGGTTGTGCTGTGAGTTGGAGAGCAACTTTGCAGTCCATTGTGGCTTGTTCCACTACTGATGCCGAGTATATGGCTATTTCTGAGGCATGCAAAGAAGCTATCTGGTTGAGAGGTTTATACACTAAGCTTTGTGAAGACTCATCTTGTCCTACCATATTTTCTGATAGTCAAAGTGCTATATATCTTACAAAGAATCCAATGTATCACGAGAGAACAAAACACATTGATGTCAGATTTCACTATGTTCGAGATGTTGTTGCTAAAGGTGATTTGAAGGTATGCAAGATAAGTACTCATGATAATCCGACTGATATGATGACAAAGCCAGTTCCTACCAATAAGTTTGAGCTTTGCTCAGGCTTAGTTGGTATTTCTCACTAGTCCTATGGACTTTGACGCACAAGGTGTTTATGCTGATTTGGATGGAGTTATTCACTTTCTTCGACTACTGGAGGGAATTTGGCTCAAGGTGGAGATTGTTAAATTGTGATCCAAATTCTACCGTATTGAACTAGACGTAGTACAAACGGTGTGGCCCTTTGCGTTGGTACCGACGCGTACGAGTACAACTCGTTGACTTGTCCTCCAAGGACTCTTATGTAATGCCCCTCATATATACTCCATGTAGTCGCACCTAAAGACGGCCTCTCGTCTCGTGCTTGTAATACTCCTCCTCATAATGATTGCGCCTTCTTGCGTCCGTGGTTTTCTCCCGCAAGGGTTTCCACGTAAAAATTCGTGTCTCTCGTGTCTCGTTGATCAGATTTTTTCCCAACCCTCCGAAGACCAAACGGTTCAATAAAAAACCAGATCATAACAGCCCATCGTACATATCCTGCACTCGTTTCCTGATCGTACAAAAACCAGATCGCACGTCGCCCAGCCTGAGCGCACGTCGGCGCTGTTGTTCTTCCGCTGCTCGCCGGCTGTTGCTCAGAAAACACCCTCTGCACATCAGGTTAGTTCTTTCCGCCCAGCCTGAGCGCACGTCGACGCTGCTGTTCTTCTGCTGCTCGCTGGCCCCTGCTCGTCAGGTTAGTTCTTTCCGGGCCTGCGTCCGACTCATTCTCTTCCACTTCCGGCTCCTCCAGCTCCTCTTCCTCCTCCATGGCCGCGTCGGGGCTCAGGTTCAGGCTCTTCTGCACCGACCGGTAGATGCTCGACGCTAAGTCCTTGGGTCAGGCAGGTTGAGCCCCCTCTCCATCAGCGCCGTCTGCTTCAGGCCCTCGTTGTACACGCACATACACATCATGTTAGCAACAATAAGACACCATAATTGCTCGGGGCGTAAAGAAGCTGATAGTTTCTTAACATGTTATTTTTACTATCTTGCAACTAAACTGGAAAGGAAAAGACACACAATACATATTTTTTGAGTCATGTATACTGATAAAACTGTATTTTTTGAGGCGTGTATACTGATAAAACTGTACATGGCGTACATTTAAAATATTCATAAAGAACATATGAAACCAACACCAAACTCCCATGTTTTCATGTGTAGAGGGTGTATAAGAGAACTCACCATCTTGACCTTGTTGGCTGGGTCCGTGAATATAATGAGGTCCTTACCTGTTGACAGACAATAAGAAGTTAGATTATCAGTGAGTCTACCAGTCATAATCAATAGTCAGCACGACACCAGGATACCCATGTAATGTAACTGATACCAAAAACAACATTGGAACTTCTTGTTGTCAAGCAGTTTTATGAGACAATACCTGGTATATGTTTTGTCATGTATGAATAATAAAACCAGCACGGTTCAATCTGCTAAGCTCCGTATATCAGAGGAGCAGAGGAACCTCCAGAAGATGGGATGCAGCTATTCTCAGCTCGAGCTCAGTAAAATATTAAAAAAAGTAAATAAAATAAAAAACTTCTGAATTTTTTTGGGTGCATACTTTGACAATTTTTCTCAGTTCCTGCAAATTTTCATCCCGAAATAACATTTGTGGAAGTCATGGTAAAAAAAGACAACCGACACTCCAAAAATGCTATTTTCAAAAATGTTCCTTTGGTCAAAAGCTTGAGATAGCATCTCTACAACGAGTTTAAGATTCTGCACAACATAAACCAATAGATGATCCATAAAGTGAAAACCCTTAACCCTGCACTTGAACCTAAACAAGTAAATCTTCAACTTTTCAGGTTTACCGAGATTGCCTACATTTTAGGACTCATCTTGTTGCAAGATAACCGTGTGGCTTCATCTGCTAAAGCCTAGGATCCCACTTAGTGATTGTATTTCCACTTTGGTTGACAGTGTAATGTTCCTACTTGCTTTGTTCCTCTAGAGGCTCAACACCATTTCGTAAATATCTTTACTTATATATCATGCAACAGTAGGAGCTTCTCCTACTGTTTTTGAGTTTTTCTGCTTAAAAAAGCATGTGGGTTCTTTCAAATTTCTTGAAGCAGTTTTAGCTAATCCTGGCATTGGCTTTATTATGGCTTGAATGAACCTTAAAATAATTGCAGAATGTGCAGCACATCAGTTGAGGCAAATTAAACACATTCATTTGTCTCCAATATATAATAAAATACTCCCTTTGTTCACAAATATAAGATGTTCAAACTTTTTCTAAATCAGATGTAATAGACACATTTGAGTGTGTTTGTTCATTCATTTAAGTCCATATGTAGTCCATATTAAAATATCCAGAACTTCTTATACTATTTGTGAACGGAGTGAGTATTATACAAAGAGATTGATTTTAACATATCGAAAACCAAGAGCCAAACAAATAACTCTGATCTTGGTCAGGTTGCTACTATATGGTACCATATCAAAATGTGATACACGAGTCTAAAATTTCAGAAAAATGGGCTTCACAACAATTGGCATGCAGATTTAATAAGCCAAATCTGGCACAGCTATAGTCAAAGAGTGAAGTAGACACTTGACGTCCGAACATTCCGCATCTACCAACAAAAAATTTGTATGCACGTATGATATATAGAAGAAAATAGGTGAAACTGCTCTTTTTTTCGCTCAGGCAGTCACTCAGCAGAAAGTTGAACAGCAGAAATTAATATATACAACTATAATTCAGAAATAAATCCAAATAGCTCCTATGGATTAAGTGCAGTCTCAGCAGAAAGTTACAACTTAATCCATATATACAACGCACGGGCATTCCCTCCTATTGACTGGAGAAACCGCATAGCAAAAGGACCAAAATGCACAAAAGGGCAAGTGAGCCATTTTTTGTTGATCATAGAAGGACCATAATCGTAACTGAACTAAAATTGGTAACTCCATGTCAACTGATTTACCTGTATCAATTTTAAAACTCTGATTTGCTTGGTTTGTGTATACGCAATAACTAACAGGCCTAGAGGTTTTCAACAAAAATATTTAAGATGCATAAATACTTACGGCTCTTGAAAATGTATCTTTTTGCTGTAACTCAGATTGCTTGTTTATGGCACTCATAAGTCTCTTTGCCTCCTTTTGTTGGCTCATCCCACCACTACGAGCGAAGTCTACACAACCATGCTCATCACCAAATTTTCCATACAAGGATTCTTTCATGATCTCAACAACATCCTGCGAAAAAATTAAATGCACAATGTTAAGATTGCAAGCCCCATATTAGATTAAAATGATGTGCCGCTTGATGTCATCCAATATTCGACTGTCTATTTGCCAAACAACACTCTGCATAAGCCTTAGGTATGCGGCAAGCACCGTACATTCACATTATCAGATTTAAATTAACATAAAACATGGTTAAGTGAATATTCTTTGCACTTAATATGTGGATATCATGTGCACAAGCCCACAAGGGAGTGCTACTGACAGAACAAGGGATGTGCATTTGATGAACGACAACAACAACTAAGCCTTTAATCCCAAATAAGTTGTGGTAGGCTAGAGCTGAAACCCAAAAGATAACGAAACCCCTACTCATGGTTCTGGCACATGGATAATTAACTTCCACGCACCCCTGTCCATGGCTAGATTAATAGGGTAAACTGTAATGGTGTTGTTCAGCCAGTGCATTCATCATTCATCATGTCTTGTCATTTTCTTATTGCAAAAGAATACAGTTTTAGTGAATAACATATATGATATAGAGATGTCACAGGAAAGAGGGAATCTGTATGATAAAGGAAAAAGAGCTATGTCTATGCCAATCACATGTCTGCATATAAGGTATACAGTGTTCTTTCACAACTTATCCTACATTAATTCTTATCAGTTGTTGAATATGAGAGGACACCGAGGCTACAACCCACCATTACCCATCGACCCCTGTGTGGTTTTTCCATACGCGACCAAACGGACACTACTAACAACAGTGTTCCGTCGCCGACGATGATGATAATCTACCCACTTAACTCCATATGATGATTCCCATAGCCGGCAATCTCACGGCCTTTCGGCCAGTGCAGCATGTCGAAACCCCAAGTGGTATCGCCCTTGACCACTAATGTATTTTCTGTTAGCATTTATACAATTCATAACCAAAGTGGTCCATAAAATGGTTCTTCAGGAAATCATTCTTGTGAAGCCACCTACTATGATCATCGTGCATCACTTGGAGGAACACCTAGCAGCGCTGAGCATAATATTGTTTCATATATAGCACCGAGGCTCAACACCTCACAGACTGGTCCTGAACACCTTGCTTCAAGCGCAGTCATTACATCGGACAAAAAACAGAAAAGGTGAGACCAATATATAGCACGGCAAAATAGGTTAACACCTGAACAGAAGGAGGAAATCAATGCACGTCGCAGAGCAGCTACGAAAACGAAGACAGATGAGGAGAGGAATTCCCATCAAAGAGAAGCTAGGCAACATATGACATCAGAGGAGAAGGAACGGAGTAGCACCCTTAGAAGGGCAGCCTACCAAAATATGTCGGTCGAGGACAAACAAGAGACAAACTCCCATCGAAGAGCACGTGTGCAAAACATGTCACCCGAAGAGAAGCAGAATATGCGAGCTCAGAGAAATGCAAAACTCGCGGCTAGGCGCAACACCCCTTGCATTGAATCCATAGCAATGTCGCGACCAGATGCATCTACCTTAGCTGCCCCCAACCTGATGTCGACCACTCATGTGCTGGCAGTCCGAGAACCCGCCACTTCATCTCAAGCCCCCCGGTCAGCAAGTAAGGCTGGTCACGGCTTGGAATCAGACGGTAATCCCCCCATATTTACACTACTTCATATGTCCATGTGTGTAAAACGAGTATTTACTGGCTCACTAATGGTGCAGGTGAGTACCTTAGTCGTACCCTGGGCGATGGTGATCAACAGGAAGAGCACATAAATGCGTCGCAACAAGGCAATGATCAGCGAATATACGACAACCAGAATCAAGCCCATGAGCAGAGGCATGAGACCAGATCACAACATAGGTCTAAGCAGCGAGCTCACAAAGAAGGTATGGTTGTAAAGATTATTCAAGGGAATGTCGTAAAACGAAGGGCACGCATGAAGAACATACCAGAAGGTAAGAAGTCATCATTGCTATATCGTTGTAATACAAGCTTTGAAGATAAACGGAGGACTCCCCGCCAAGAGGCAAGTACCTTAAAGTGAACAAATCAACAACAAGCTCATCTTCACCACCCACAGGATCTGCTTCACTAGCTCCCCCCCTTCATCAAGCACGTCGTCTTACACCATAAGGACCGATGGTAATCCTCTCATCTTTACTCTCCACCATATCACCAGTCCCACTAAACCCTCCTCCCCCTTTATCAAGCACACCGTCTTACCGACTCAACAATGTTGCAGCTGATATGGAAGCCTTCCTCAGCGGCATAATGGACGATAGTGCACTCTCCGATGGCCTCATGGATGATGAGTACTACCTGTTTGCCGGTGAAGGTACTCTGAGGCGCCTTTCGCTTCTCGTCCATGCATACTATTCATTTATGATGTAAATCCTATCATGACATGTTATGTCTCGACGATGCTTGCAGGATACGACGGTGATGGCACGGACATCGATCAGCCCGTGGACTCCTCCAAAACGGGACCTATTGACCTTGATCCTTTTGACTATGTCTACTCGAACATCCCAGACAGCACACACATCCTAAAGCACGCGGCGAACTGCGACCATTGCAACGCCAAGAAGTTCCAGTACGAGACGGATGGCTTCTGCTGTCGAAATGGGGAAATAGAGTTGGCCAAACCAGAGCCTATTTCAGAGCTGATGAGGTTATGGTCCACCGCAGATGCAGACTCTCCGCACTTCCGGGAGAGCATTTGGTTCTTCAACGGTCACTTCTCCTTCACTACCCTTGGCGTCAGCATAGACAACAACTATACGAACATGAAGTCTGGGGTATACACGTTTCGGGCGCAGAGCACTATTTACCACAAAGTGCATTTGTTCGGTCCAACAGCTCATCCTGGACATTTGTTGTTGTACTTCTATGAGGATGACCCCAACTTAAGCCATCGCAAGGAGGCTACCAAGAAATTGGAACAACGCGTTGTCAGCAAGTTAGTGGGCATCCTCAGGGGCAAACCCTACTCCCAATAGTTTAGAAGTTTGGGTGCCCACAAGGAAAACCTCGAGGAGTACCGCATAGACCTCAACACTGACCAGAAGCTAGATCAATGGAGATATAACAGACATGTGTCATCCGAGGTGGCTGCGATTTGGGTCGAGGGAAACGATCTAGCAAACAGGTTCAACCACAGCATTACACTCTATGGGGCAATAATGAGAAGCATAGTATACATGCCACAGATGGCTGTTATGACCCGCTCTCATATCCCCTCTTTTTCCCAAGGGGGAAGCTTGGTTGGCATCCAAATATCCCGAAGCTCAATGTCCCTTGGGAGTTTGCACAACAACCAAGACGGAACCACGATAACGATTCACGTTCGCCCGTTTGGTATGCTTATATACAAAAAAATAAAAACATTGTCTATCCTTCCCATATGGTACCTAACCTTATTCTTTCACGTCTTTGCACACAGAGGAACAACCGGTTGTGCGTCTCTGTCAGGGACTACTACTGTTACCGGCTATAGACACGCCCTGCGATATTCAACCCCATACTTCACGGAGCACGCCTATTCCAGCAGTGGGGTGTGGACATGTTCATCAAGATTGAGGGTTGTAGGCTGAAGTATATCAAGGCCTTGTGGATAGCATCGCGGTTGGGGAGGTGCGAGCGAGCGCTGTTGGCAAGAGGACCGTGCTCCCAAGGACGCATTAGGGGAGCAACCGAGACA